>NC_046661.1:75638590-75648606 GCF_010883055.1 Belonocnema kinseyi | reverse complement strand
ACTATTCACCTGCTAATAGCAACATTTATTTACTATTCCGAATCTTTCTACTTTCCAAATTTTTCCTCTCCGTATTTTTACTTATTCCTAATTGTTCACCCTCCTAATTTTAACGTTTCCAAATGTTTACCCATTCCGCTTCTTTGGTTTCCGAATAAATACTATTCAGAGTCTTGGATTTCTGATTTATTCCTTTTTCCGAATTTTTGGTATTCCTAAGTTTTACCATTATGTATTATAACCCATTCTGAAATTTTACCTTTCTTAAATTTTATCCGTTCCGAAAAATGAACGGGCCCCAATGCGATATCCTAGCGGACCTCACTAACGGAACGGTTACGCAATTTTGTGAACTTAAAGTGACCACATACTAACACTGATATCTACTGCGTCCGCTGGGCGTATTTAATTTTCATCTTTTTTATATTTATTCACGATTTTACATAAAACTTAAAACTTATTTGATTATTTTACAAATTTAGATTTATTTATACGTATTCATTCAAGCGTTAAAAATGAAGAACAACTAACTGGTTGCGGAAACCCAAGGTGCAATATTATGTTGAGTAATCCGATACCCTAGCGGATCTCATTAACAGAACGGTCATGCTATTCTGCTTCCTTAAAATGATAATATAGTGAAGATTCCGTTTACTAGGCACGCTAGGGCCTAGTAAATCCATATCCATAGTTTTTCACATTTCTTTTCAATTTTATATAAAATTTAACACTCTTTTAATAATTTCACACAGTTATAGTTATGTATTTTTATTTAGTGATATGTTGAAAATTGAAAATTAAACATTCTGTACGGTCACCCGATATGCAACATTGCACAAAGGAGTAATTTAATACCCGAGTGAATCTTATTAAGGGAGAGGATGCGGTTTGTTTGTTGAACACGCTAGAGCATATTCCCATACTTTTTAAAATTTATTTACAATTTCACACAGAAATAAACACTCGTTTGATCTTCTTACACGTTTTTATCTATTTGAATTGATTGAAATGTAAAAAGTTTCCAATTAAAAGCTGTAAGTGGCAGTCCGGTGTATAATATTGGGCATCGGGTTTCTGCCCACTGCTTCACAATTTTAATTTTTGAACACATGATCAAAGACAAATAAATGAATGTGCACTTGAGTAAAAATGTGTAAGATTATAAAAAGAGTTTTGTTCTCTATGTGGGATTTTGAATAAATGTGAAAAAGTATGAGAATATACCCTAGCGGTCGAATAGACGCTTTTTGTTTAAACCTTGATTAATTTTTCAATTTTTTGATTGAGAATTCATCTTGTAGCTAGGAAATTTATTATTTTGTTAACAAATCAATAATTTCGTTAGTACATATTTTTTTAAACTTATCTTTTCTGGTAAAAAGATCAGAGTTTAATCTTTTTTTTCTCGAAAAACGTGTCTTCTTTGGTAAAAGAATCACAGTTCTGGTTTAAAAATTTAACGATTTGTAAAAATTCGGCTTTGTGTCAAGAAAGTTCAAAATTTTATATGGAACTTTTTGCGTCTTTGTTTGTCCAAAATTTAATATCCTTGGTTGAAAATTCATCTAGTTGGATGTATATTTTACTTCTTTGTTGAATATACATTTTACGAAAGTGAAAACTAATCTGCTTGAGTTTACAATTAATGAATTTTGTTGAAAATGTTTCTTTTATGGTAGAAAATTTATGAATTTTGTTAAATACAACTTGTTTAGTTTGCATTTGTTGGAAGTTTTTCTTTTCGGTTGCAAATACCAATATTTGTTTAAAAATTCATTTTTTGTTGACAATTTGTTTGTTTTAACTGAAAAATCTATTATTCCTTTTTTGGTCAAAAAAATTTGATTAAAAAACTGAACGATATGCTTGGAAATGTATTCAAACTTAATTTTATAAGTTAAAAATTTTGAAGTATTTTGTTCAAAAATCTTAGCTTTTTTTGTTGATATTTATTTCTTTTTTACTAAAAATGTAACTATTCCATTTATGTTTGTTAATGGATCGGTTTTTGTTGAAACTTCAACTATTTTGTTTCAAATGCAACTGTTTTGTTGGAAATGTATCTTCTTTGGTGGTTGAAAATTATATTATTTTTGTATACAATTTAACTATTTAGTTGAAAATTAACTTTTCGATTGAATATTTATATTATGGGATTGAGAATTTAATTAATTTAGTGAAAATTTGTCTATTTTTTATTCCAATTGTTTCTAATTTGGAATTCGAATCTTTTTTTATTGAAATATTAGCTACTAAATTTTCCGTTGAGAACTTATCTTTTTTATCGAAAATGGAAGTCATTGTCTGAAATTTGAACTTATTTGATAACAACTAATTTTTTAAAATTCTTTATCATATTTAAAAATAAATTTCTTTATTTAAAAATTAATCTTGTTTATTTGAAAATCTTAATATTTTATCAGAAATGGCTATTTTTTCGTTTAAATAGGAACTATTTGATTTAAAATACATTTTTTTAAATAAAAGATTTAACTTTTTGGTTGAAAATCTAATTACTTTTTAACAAATCTATTTTCTTTGTTAACATTTATTTTTCAAACTGAAAATTTAACTACACTATTTTTGGCTATAAATCTATTTTTTGGTCAAACTTTGAACTATATTATTGAATTTTTCTTTAGTGAAAATTTAACCTATTTATTTTTTATGAAAATTTTTCTGTGTTAGTTGAATCTAACTATTTTCTCCAAAAAATGTTTTTTTTTGTTGAAAATAAATTTTTTAAACTGATGTTTAAACTGTTTCATATTTGGTTGAAAATTTATCTTTTTTAGTTGAAAAGTTAACTACCGTCTGGTTTTGTAAAAAATAATATTATTGGTTGTAAATAAATATTTTTTTGTTGAAAGTTCAACTATTTTGTTTAAATTTTTTTTTAAAATGTGCATGTTGAACTCTTTGGACAATTTTTTTTTTATTATTTATAATTCATCTGTTACGTACAACAGTTCTGGGTTGAAAATTCATTTAAATTTCATTTGAATGTGAACTGAGATTACAGCAAATTCCATATTTCGGGGGATCAACCCCCCCCCCCCCCCCCCCCCCCCCAACTAAGTATTTTTATCATTTATTTCCCTTTTGCCCCAATCTTTGCCTATACACAAATACAAGCCTGGCTACGCCGCTGATTTGCTTGAAAATAATCTGCTTTGATGAAAATTTAACAACTAAGTTTTCAAACTTCTCCTTCTTCAGTTGAAATTTCTAGTGTCTTGTTGAAAATTCGCCTTTTGGGTTAAATTGTTAATCTTTTGTCAAAATTTGTTTTTCTTTTATGACTAAAAAATGTTTCTTGATCTAAAATTCAACAATTTTATTCAAAATTTCTCCTGTTCATTTAAAAATTCAAGTGTTCTGTTAGAAATTCGCCCTTTTGTTTTGAAAATTAAACTATTGGTTAAAAATTCATATTTTTCTTTTTAAAGTAAAACTGTTTTGCAGAAAATTCAACAATTTATTTGAAGTTTTGTCTCTTTACTTGACAAAATTTTCTTCGTTAAAAATTTAACACTTTTAGTAGAAATTTCATCGTTTTCGATTAAAAATGCAATTGTTTGCTTAAATATTAAATTGTTTTTGGTTAAGGATTCAACTATTTGGCCGAAAATTCGTTGAAATGTGTGTTTTTTTCAGTCAATTTAGGTGAGGCAAAGTTTTCCCGCTAGAGAATTATATCTATGGAGACCACATTTCTCACCCTGGCGCATCGTTCAACCTCACATTTTCACCTGGGAATATTTAACGAAAAGTAAAATTAGTTTTAAATGATTACTGACCTTTCGGGAGATCTAAAAACAGATTTTTAAAATACTCAAAATTTAAAAAAATTATTTGTCTTATTTCTAACTGAAATTTGGAAGCGGATACATTAAATTATCAATTTTCTCACATTTTTAATTTTTATCAGTTCAAAATCTTATTTTTCTCGAAAATGAGGCAAAATATTAATAGCAGTTCAACGTTGAACATTTTTTAGCATCCTGAGGTCTATCAAATTGTACCTTTCCAGATTTTCATATTGTTTAATTGAATGAATTTTCCCAAAAATATAGAAAAAAATTATGAAAATCGACTTAAAGAACATTTTCTTGAAAGAAATGTAATATTTTAATTTCAAAAAATCATGTTCCATGAGATTATTGCTGCTCCTGAGCATCGAAGTGAAGAAAAATGGGCTTTAATATCTAAAATTGAAGAAATATAATTTTTATTGATACAGAATCTTATTTTTCTTGAAAATTATGCAAATTCTAAATATCAGTTCATAGTCCAACATTTTTCAGCTTCCTGAGGTCTATTTAATTTTACCCTTTCGAGATGTATCTCTTGTGTTTTTTAACAAAAATTTTCGACGAAATATTAAAAATATATTAAAGTGACTAAAATAGCATTTAATTTGACGAACATTAATATTTATTTTTAAAAATATTTGTTCTTTTTTAGTTGATTATCAATATTAAAACTCGCCCCCATCCTGAAATATATAAAATAATACTCTCACCTATGTGGTTACAAATTCGAATGTTTGGTTAAGAATATTAATATTTGTTTTTCAATTTTATTGAAAATTTCATTTTTTCAGGTTGAAAATTCAACTATTTGGTTGAGAATTCTTCTATTTTGGTGAAAAATTTAATTATTTATTTGAAAATAAACTTTTCTGTTCACAATTCTACTTTTTTATTGAAAATTCATCACTCTATGTAGCAAATTAATTTTTTAAGAAAAATTAAACTTCTTAAGTTTAAAAATCAACTTATACTTTCGTTTGAAAATATTCCTATTTTTTGAAATGGTCATTATTTTGTTAAGAATTATCTTATACATTTTTGGTCGGCAATTCATATGTTGTATTGAAAATCCGTTCTTTTGAGTTTAAAATTCAACAGTTTTGGCATAAAACTCAAATTTTTTGAATATAATTGTACTATTTTGTTTTAAATTATCTATTCCGCTAAAAAATCTACTATTTCGGTGAAAAATTCAGTTATTTCGTTGAAAATTAACTATTCTGTTGAAAGTTTCTATTTTTGCGTTTGAAAATTCAACTGTTTGATTGAAAATTTATCACTTGAGGTTAAAAATTAAACTTTTTGTTTGAAATTTCGTGTGTGTGACTGAAAAATTCAAAAATTTGGTAGAGTATTAAACTATTTGGATAAAAATTAACTTTTCTGTTGAAAATTCAATAATTTTGCAAAAAGGTCATTCTGTTTTAATGAAAATTAAACAATTTTGTTGAAAATTAATTTTTTTGATAGAAAATTAAACTATTTTGATAGAAAGCTCAATTATTCAGTTGAAAAATTTATATTTTTTGGTTAAAAATCAAACTCTTTTGTATCAAATTTGTCTGTTTTTCTTTTACTTGAAAATTCAAACATTATTACATAAAATTGTACGACTTCGTTGAAAGTTAACCTATGTGGTTAAAACTTCATTTATTTTAGTAGGAAATTCAATTCATTGTTCAAAGATTAAAATCTTTGCAGAAAATTTATATTCGCGGATTGAAAATCTAACTCTTGTGTAGAAAATACAGCTTTTCTGTTAAAAAATTCAAAAATTCTGTAGAATATTCAACTATTGTGTTGAAAATTACCTTTTTTTATTAATTGTTGATCTTTTCTGGTCTAAAAGTCTACAAGTCTATTTTTAGTTTAAATTTCACCTCCTTTGGTTACAATTTTTTATTATTTGGTAGAAAAGTTAACAAATTTGTTAAAAATTCATCCTTTTTCAATGAAAATCAACTATTTCGTTGAAAATTTGTCTTTTTGTGTTAGAAGTTCAACTAAACTGGTAGAACTGTTTGAGTGCAAATTAAATTTTTTGTAGAAAATTCGACTGCTTTATAGAAATATCGTCTTTTTGGCTGGAAAATTTAACAATTTTTGTTAAAATAAGTTAAATTTTTGGTAAAAAATTGGTATTTTTGATTTGTGAATTCAATTTTTTGGTTCAAGATTATCTATTTTTTGGTTAAAAAGTCAATTTATTTTTTTTAAGTGTGTGTCTTGACCAAAAAATTTAACAATTTCAAACGAAATTCTACTATTTGGTTAAAAATGAATCTTTTTCATTGAAAATGCATATTTCCGAGTTGAAAATTTTTTTGTAGAAAATTCATTTTCTTTTGCTTGTTTAGGAATTAATCTCTTTTGCCTGACGAGTTGACTATTTTGTTGGAAATTCCTCTTTAAACAAAAAGTTATTCACAGACTCAGATGTTGAAATAATAAATTATTTATAGTTAAAAAATGGTTAAAAAGAAATAGTTAAGCTCGATTTAAATAAATTGAATAGTCAATTGCAATAATAACAAAATTGAAAAAAACACATGCAGCAGGAATCGATCCCTCACTTTCCGCTTACAAACTCGGAGCATTATCGCCTGATCTAACCGGGAATTGAAAGACTGTCCCATCGCGTTTGATGTATGACTGAAAAAAATTCCGAAGGGTGTCGTTTTCCCTCGTAAACTGATACATATCTCGTGTACCAAGTGGTTGAATAAACAAAATGCATTCCTTTTTTGTACAATTTTTTCACCCTTTTTTTAGTAGTTTCCCCAACCATATTGTTCATCGACTTCTTAAATCGTTATGCACACCCCTCAGATGTTTCCCCTCTGCAAAGAGGGCGGTGAAGAATAAAGGGGTTGGGAAAGTAGGAAGGGTCAAGAGGCAAATATTAGTGGGAAAACGGGGTTGTTGAGTTGGCTCGCGACGAAAGCTACTTAAGTACCCCGGCCTTCCCCAAAATCCAACTCCCTCTCGCCCTCATCCCTATTGCGCCAAGTCCTCAGACAACCGCCTGCACAATTCAACCCCAACGAAGTTACGACCTTCCCATCTACACTCGGGGGTTAAAGCTCCCACACGGATCAGAGATTTTAGGATAGCCAGACGAAAGGGAAGAGGGAAAAGGGAGAGAAAAAGTGGGGGGAAATTGAGGGTAGAAAAGGAGGTTTCAGACTTCGAAACTTTTGTACTGTTCCCTTCTTTTCCGCTTTTTTGAAGAATTCCTTTTTTTTCTTCAGTTTTAAGAAACTCTCCCTTTTTCTCGAAACTGAATTAATGGAACCGGAAATAAGCAAATTCAACGGTTTCGGATAGGAAATGCTTCTTTTTGGATTAAAAATTCGTTATTATAATTTTTTTCAGAAAAGTCATCCTTCTTAGTTCAGAATTACCTTTCTTATAAGTTTATCCTTTTGGCTCGAAAATTCAACTATTTTCTTTTTGTTTGAAAATCTAACCATTTGATTGAAAATTTATCTTGCGGTCTTAAATCTTCCTGTTTCATCAAAATCATCTTTTTTAGCCGAAAATTTATTCTACTTTTAGTCTTATTTCTTGCTTGGAAACTATAATCTATTTTTGAAAATTCTATTCTTGATTTATAATTAATCTCTTTTGGGTAAAAAAGTACTATTTTGTCCAAAAATTAAATTATTTTGTTGAAATTTCGAATACTTTGTCAAAAAGCTTTTTTGTGTGGAAAATGCATCTTTTATAATTAAAAATTCATTTTTGTTGCCTGAAAATTCACTTTTTTTAAGTTTAAGTGTTTTCTGAGTAATTCATCTTCTTTCTGAAAAATTAAACTATTTGATTAAAATTTTAAATATTTGTCTAGGAACTAAAGTATTTTGATTAAAATTCTTCTTCTAAGCTTGAAATCTGTACTATGTGGTTGAAAATAAACTTTTTTGTTAATTTGATTATTTTTTTGAAAATTTATCTCTTTGGATAGAAATTTCATTCTTTTGGCTGAAAATGCAACTGTTTGACTAAATTACACACTTATCTATTTTATGTGAAGAGTTAAACATTTTGTTAAAAATATTTTTTTTCGTTTATATTTTCATGTTTGGCTAAAAAATGTAACAAATTCTTTGACTTTTTTTTTAACTGAAAATCTAATTGTTTTAGTTGTTGTAAAATCTTCTATTTGAGTTAAATTTAGCTGCTTTTGATTTTTCAAACTTTTTTTGGTTCAAGAATCAACTACTTTTTTAGAAGTTGAAATAGCCTGTTTAGATTTCATTTTTCTGGTTAAAGATTTATGTCTTTGGTTTAGAGTTTTGAAGTTTCATATTTGGTTCATAACTGCAACAAATTTGGGGAACTTTTTTTTGTAGTTGAAAATTCGTTTCTTTGGTTGAGCATTCATGAGCTTGGTTCAACTCAAGTCTTTTTTATTATTTTAAATCTGTTTTGATCAAAAATTCAACTATTTGGGTGAAAATTGAATCTTTTTGCTGAAAATTATTGTTTTTGTTAAATATTCATATTTTTAGTTGAAAATTAAATTATTTGTTGAAAAATGATCTTTTATTATCGAAACTTCATCGCTTCGGCTAAAAATGCAACTTTTTGTATAAACATTAATCTATTTTTGTTGAGGTTTGAGCAATTTTGAGTAATTAGGAATTCTCATAAAGCCTTTTATATTGAATTTAGTATGCCACTTTCATTACTTTTATTAAAAAGAATTTATTCCCCTATTTTCTCCTATTTTCTTTAAAAATTACCCTATTTTCCATATTTTGATAAAATTTTAGGCACTTAAGTTTGGGTTTTGGACTGCAATTGGATGGGGAGAGATCGATAAGTAGAAGGGTGTGGAAAACTAGCGAATTGCGCTAATGTGAACTAATTACCAACCGAAGAGAAGTTAAAAGTGTGGACAAACCGCCACCGCTGCTGGCGATCCTCCTAGAATTTAAGTTCGCCACCGTAAAGCTTTTGGGTGGCGTGGCTCGTTTAAAACTGGTCGCCGATACTTAAAGCGAGACCTCCGTGTCGCAAACAGCTTTCAACTAGTAAATTTCCTCGGTTGTAACTTCCTAGAGCACTAATTGGCGAAAATTGGGATTTAAAATGCGAAAAAGTAAGAAATTTTAGATTAAATTTAAAAAGTCTGTTGCACTGAAATCAGCCAAGTCTTCACTATTATTATTATTGTCTATTTTCGTCATTTGTATGGGTGTTTGGCAAGGGGAGAGGAAAACTGCAGAAAACCACCTCCCGAGTTCAACATGGTTTTCGACAGTCAAGAGTTTGAAGTAATTGAATGCACGCAATTATTTTCGGTATCAAACCTTCCACATGACACACGTTAAAACGCAGCGAATCTCTTGGATTCAGTTGTTTTACAAAAAATTTATCTTTGGCTTTCAATGAAATTTTTGTTTGAAAAATCTTTATGTGTTAAAAATTCGTCATTTTTGTTGAAAAATTTCTTTCGTTTTGTTAAAATTAAATTTTTTTAATAAAACTTCAACCTCTCTTTTTTTATTGAAAAATGATCTTTTCTACTTGTAAATTGAATTATTTATTTGAAAATTCATGTATTATGTTGCAAATGCATCGTTTTCCTGTTTTTAATATTCATTTATTTTTATAGAAATTTCATATTTTTCTATTAAAATTTCAACCGTTACATTTTGTGTTGAAAATTCATCCTCACAGGTTGAAAATAAAACTGTTTGGTTGGAAATGCAACCATTTGGTTGAAAATTCTGTTTGTTCAGTTGAAATATCATCTATTATATTTTTTGTTAAAAATGCATCATTTTGTTGATTACAACTATTTTGTTAGAAAACTAAATTGTCTTCTAAAAAATGTGTATTTTCACTTAATAATTTAACTATTAGGTTAAAAAATTGTCTTTTTCCTTATCAAATTGATTGAAAATTCACGTTTTTTGGTAGAAAAGTTTTTTGAAGGAAATTCATTTTTTGTAGTTTGAAATTGAAATGTTTTCTAAAAAATCGTCTTCTTGGTGTGAAAATTCAACTCTTTTTTTTTTAATTGTACTGCTTGTGATCGAGTTTAAATCTTTTTTTCTTGAAAACTTCGACTATTTTGTTTAAAATTAATATTATTATTATTATTACACCATTAAGCCATTTCCCTTTCGGGGTAGGCGTGGCTCACTCGGCAGGGGAAAGGAGTAGTGTGTGGATGGGATAGAGATTTTT
>NC_046661.1:75633989-75638490 GCF_010883055.1 Belonocnema kinseyi | reverse complement strand
GGCGTCGTTCACTCTACTGACACTCTTTTTGTTAACTATTTTCCGCCATACTTTCCTGTCCTGGCATACTTCTCTAGCTTCTTTTATGTCCATGCATTTTTTTTCATGCAGGCCCTCGTGTTCCTGTGACTTCTTATGTCTCTTCTAAGTAGGGTCTCATTCACACATTCTAACCATTCTTTCCGCGGTCTACCTCTGGGCACGTAGCCATTTACTTTACCTTGATACACTTGTTTCGTTAGTCGTTCATTTGGCATTCTCTCAACATGTCCGAACCATCTTAACCGATTTCTTTTCCATGTGTCTACTAGCGTCTCTTCTGCACCACATTCTTTTAGAATTATCTCGTTACTTACTTTGTCCATTAGGGATTTCCCGCTTAATATTTTCTGGAAAAACAGATACTTAATATTTGCGGGTTGAAAATTAAACCATCTTTGGATAAAAATTCACTTTCTTATTTAAAAATGCAACTACCTGTTTAAAGATTCATTTATTTTATGGAAAATGTGTCTTTTTAGCATAAAATGAATCGTCGTGGTTAAAAAATTATCTCTTTGTTGAAGAGTTCGTCTTTGTAGGTTGAAAATTGAACTATTTAGTTAAAAATTAAACTAATTTGTAGAAAATTTGTTTGTTTATGAGAGGAAATATCAAGTATTACATTTTTGTTGAGAATTCATGTTTTTTTTTTATTACAACCAAATATTTCGTCGAAAAAATAATCTTTATGTGTAGAAAATTCCAGTATTTAGTTAAACAATCCATTTTGTTGATAATTCAATTGTTTTGCTGAAATTTCAAACTTGTTCTTAAAAAAAAAAGATTAAACTATTTGGTGGAAAATTAGTTTTTTTATATGAAAATTAATTATCCTAAATTTATATTGAACTAATTCATTTTTAGCAAAAAATTTATTGTGATTTTGGGGCGAATTCAACTATTAAATTTGAGATTAAAAATTCGTTCTTTTGTTGTTAAAAATACCACTACCTGGTTGAAACTTGGAACATGTACTTGGTTAAGCATTAATTTTACTGATTGAAGATTAAACTATTTTTGTGTAAATCAGTTGCTTTCTTTTTGGTTAAAAATTAATTTTTGAACTAAGCATTCAAATATTTTTAATTCTTGGTTGAAAGTTCATGACTTTTAGTTGAAAATGCAAGTTTAAAAATTTCCATTTAGAATTAATTTTTTTATACAAAATCCAAACACTTGGTCAAAAGCTGAATCACTTTTGTTAAACATTCATTTTATCTTTCAAAGATTTAATTGTTCTGTTGTGAATTCGTTAATTCTTTTCATCAACTTTTTACTGAAGATTTAACTATTTCATTTTTGGTATTGAAAATTGATCGTTTCTAAATAGATGATGCTCAACTATTGTTGATTTAAAAATGTAACTGTTTTTTTTGAAAATTTGATTTTCGTTTTGAAAATTCTATTCTTCTGGTAGAAAATTGAAAAAAATGTTTCAAGTTAACTCTATATTTGAAAATTCATATTTTTGCGTCAAACATTCAACTGTTTGCCCGTGTGCCATGAAAATTCCATTTTTTTTCGATTTTTTTTGTCTTGAATGAAAAGTCTTTCTTCTTTGGAAATTCATCTCTTATGGTAAAAAATTTAAATATTTTGTTAAAAAATTGTTTTTTTGTATGGAACATTTCCTCCTTTCAGATTGAAGGTTCAACTATTTGTTTCAAAATACAACTATGCTTGTTAAAATTTTAATTTTCTTCGATAAAGAAGTCGATCAATTGGTTTCATTATTCATCGTTTGAGGCTGAATATTCAACTAACTAGTTAAGAATTCAACCATTTTGTAAAAATAATAATTATTATTTTCTTGTTGAAAATTCATATATTTAGTTGACAAAATCTACTGCGTATGTTTTAAAATTCAACAAAGTTATAGTCACCATTTTTTCGGAATTTCAACTGTTTCGTTGAAAACACATCTTTTTGGATAGAATATTCGTCTACATGTATAAAAAATTCATCTTTTTTTTAAGAAAACTCTTTGGCTGGAAGTTGCTCTTCCTTGGTCGAGAATTTAACTCTTTTCTAAAAAAATCGTATTTTTGCCTTGAGAATACAACTATTTGGTTAAATGCAAACTATTTGGTTAAAGATTCATTTATTTTCTTAAAAATTCCAAAATCAGTGTGGAAATGGTGTCCGTAGCAGGTCAACGTGAGGGGAGAAATCACTGCGAAATCTGGAAATCTTAAAATTGTGAATACGGCCATCTGTGTTAAATTCTTTTAGAGATTTCCAAGATTTCTTTAAGATTTCCGGGAGTTCCAAGATTTTCGATCCTGCTCGCTATCAGAACTCACGTAGAATTATCCTAGAGACACACAGACTCGGCTAAACTCGGCGGCTTCCGGATCTAGTCGATTGTTCGTTCCACGCATAGAAGCATATATAGGCGCGCCACATCATCTCACCTCTGTTCTCACTTAGACAGAGATTTCAAACATTTTTCGCGAATGCTAGATTTCTGAGAGATTTCCAAGAATTCCTCGAAAAATTCTTTTAAGATTTCACGGGCGGCAATATAAGATATAAGATCGAGTAGCCCCTCGGGTCAAGGTCTCGAGCGCGCTAAAGCAGGAAGCGTTCGTTCCTTCATCCATTTTTTTTTTAATTTCCCGGATAAGGAAGAAAGACGCGGAGTAATTAAGTTAGAAAACGTCGTCTCGCTCGCGCCTTATCACAGCGAAGCCCTTTGTTCCTGGAAACATTTTTCATCGTTTACGCGTAACAGCCTGAGTTCCTCCCACCGTACTTAGTTTTGCTTTATACCAGGCGACCGCATGTTTATTCAAGAGCCTCACGTCTAGAAGATATTCTGGAAAGGCTACGTGACAAGAACTGTCAGGAGGGAAAATTTTATGTCGCGAGACTGAAAATAGGGGCGGAAATGAAAACTTGCGTTTCAACGATTCGCACCGGTTTCAACTTTTAGTTATTTAGTTTCCTCAGCGTAGTTCCTCTTCTTATTTTGCAGATCTGCCCAGTTACGTTCTCCTGACATACGATGTGATCCGCTACTTTTTATTTTTTAACCCCTATGAGATATTTTTTTTAACGTCTACGTTTCAGATCCTACAGCTTTGGATGTTTTCCTCAACCTGGAAATACTGTTTATTTAACATTCTTTTTCGAAAATTACAATCCTAATATGAATCTAAAAATCCATTTTAAACATTTGTTTTCTTGGAATCTTAAGATCAGGGGAAGTCAAAAAATGTGAAAAACTTTAATTTTCGATAAACTGAAGTTAATATTATTAATTTGTTGGGAATTCAACAATTTGGTTAGAAAGTCATTTTTTCTGATTGAAATTCAACTCTTTAGTTGAAAATTCATCTTTTTTGGTTGGATTCAAGTGTTTTTGGTTAAAAATTACAATCTTTTTTTATGAAAATATTAACTTTCACATTTTTTGTTCAAAAATTGCTTTTCTTTAGTAGAAAATTCTATTATTTAGTTGAACGTGTAATTAATTGAAGATTATTTTTTTGTTAACTAGAAGTAAAAATGTTCCATGTTTGTTAACAAAAAATTATGTAACATAACATGAAATAACAAAAAATTATTAATTTTTTGTTAAGATTCATCATTTTTGTTACAAATTTATTTCCTTTAAAGTTGAACTGTTTTGTTGAACAATTCGTATATTTCATTAAAAATCTATATATTTAATAGGAAATGAATTTTCTTGATTGATACTTTATTTTTTCAGCTGAATATTTACTTTTATTTATAGAAACTAAGACGCTTCTTTGAAAGTGCGTCTTTTTTAGTGAAAATTTAATATTCTTAGTTACAATTTTTTTTTCTTTGGTTGAAAATTCATTTTTTTCAGGTAGACATTTTTACTAGTTGAAAATTAAACTACTCTATTTTTTGTTAACAAAGTACGTTTTTTAGTATGAAATTCGTGTATTTTGTTGAAAATTCATCAGTTGGTTTTCATTTGTTCTATTGAAGGTTCATTGTTTTAGTAAAAAAATAATTTATTTAATTAAGAATGTAACAACTATTTTTTAATTAGTGTTTTTCTTAAATTTTTAACTGAGAAGTTGACTATTTGATTTTTTGTCAGAAATTTATTTTATTTTGTTGAAATTTCCACTCATTGGTTGAAAATTTATATTTTTAGTATGAAATTGAATTTTTTTTATAGAAACATCTGTTTGTTTTTTCTTTTACATTTAACAATTTTGTTAGAAGATACCTTTTTGGTTATAATATAATATTTTGGATGTGATAACTCAATTGTTTTTTTATATAATTGGTCTTTTTTGTCTTGAAAATTTAACATTTTGGATAAAATTCCTGTGGCAGAGCTAGACAGAATTTTTTTCACAGTCATAGAGAATAGTGTTTTTTCATTTAAAATTGGTATTTTTAATTTAAAAAATCATTCGTTTTTTCAGATTGCAATGAGTCATCAAATTATAACTAAAAATGATAACAATAATTG
>NC_046661.1:75627648-75633889 GCF_010883055.1 Belonocnema kinseyi | reverse complement strand
GTGCGCAATTGGTTGATGACTCGACCTCAAAGTTTCTACGAGCAAGGAATTAACAAGCTTCCAAACCGCTGGAAAAAATGTGTACAGCGTGAAGGAGACTATATAGAAAAATAATCAATAGTATTTTTGTATTGTTTTATAAATAAATAAATATTAAAAAAAAATTCCGGTTAATATTTGATTCACCCTCGTATATATATATATATTGCTTCTGAAGATTAGATATCAATTTTCATCGATGATAAAAAATACTGTTTTTGCTTTTTATCATTGTATACAATAGATACTGTTAATGAAAAATATGTGGTTTTAGTAATAAATTTGTTTTTCATTAAAAAATTGAGCGTGAACAAGATAACAATCGTGTGCAGAGCACACTTTTCAATGTAAATAAAATGAAAGTTAATTATTAATTATTATCAATGTGAATTAAAAAATGTGGATTTGAAAGTTTAAATTTGAAATTCAAAAAATTGTAGTTTTTAACTGGATTGGAATTTTGAAAATATTGTTTTTTTTTACATTTGAAATATTATTAGTCTAAACTTTTAGTTTGTAATTATTAAATTTGGGACCTTTACAAATAAAAATTGTATAGTTATGAAATGAAGCGTTGCCGTACAGAAGTAAATAACGAACAAAATCAGAATTTTTGAGGAAAGTCAAATTACATTCTGTAAAATCAAGATTACACTTTAAAGATCAAACAAAAGTTTAATTTCAAGCTCAAGTTTTTTTTATCAGGGTCGAAAAGTATGATAAAAATAATTATTCAGATTTGGCAAAATAGAATGTGGATATTTACAATATCAAAGTGAGAGGAACCTAAAATTGGAACTGGCTCAGTTGCGGATGACAATAAAAAGTAGAATATTTATTTTTTAAATATTGAGTTGCTAAATTGGAAGAACGTTTGATCAGAAAAAATTAACAAATTTCGCGTAAATCATTGAAACATTTGAAGGTTCAAATTTCATGGGTTTTGAAAATCGTTTTTGGATAGCGACTAAAAATCTATATTCCCTTTAAAGAAAAATAATTTAAAAATTGCTTCTAGCATGTTGGAGCGCTAAATAAAAATAATAAAGTTTTCAGCAAAAAAATTATTCTGTTCCGGGAAATTAAATATTTCGTTTGATGTTATCACACTCTAATAGACGATTTTTTCTGAAAGGTCTGTACAAAAAAAAGGTATATGTTTCTTTACAAATGAAAGGTAATAATATTAAAATATATTCTTGTTGATCAAAAGACAAAAACTTGAGTGAAAACAACTTACAAAAGACACTTTTTGTAGTAAATGAAGACAAGAAGAAAATGGGCAAAAAATACAGAGTCAGGTATCACAAAATTTTAGTGATCTACTTCTATAGTGCAATCCTACTAGCTGAAAGTTCAAACGCAGGAACTTCGGAGGATCCTGGACATGTTCCTGGACAGGAACCTCCACATGAACTTGTACAGATAACCTTGAACATTTTAATTAATTTCGAAAAGCAACCTGTACAGGAACCTATACTTGATCATTCAAAGGTTCCTTGGTCGGTGCAGGTTCCATTGCAGGATCATGTCCAGGAACATGACCAGAATCATCCGGGGTACCTGTACAGGAATTTTCAGCTGGGCTTCAAATATAGTTGTTGAAAATTGAATTTGGAAGGCCTTAAGTAAAAATTATATGAAGCTTATTAAATTTTTGATTCAATAAATCCTTAGAAATAAGTACTTGAAGAGAGCCTCGAAACCCACTTTCATTTCCTATTCACTTTATTTGAGAATATTCTTAATTATCATCCTAAGGGTGCAGAACAGGCAACACCCCTTCAGATTAAAGTGAATTTTATGCTTTTGAAGTAATTCAATTAAGATCTATTTAAGTGAAACTTTTCCTCCTAAAGAAGTAAGCGTCCGAGACGCGGCTTCTGGCTTAATTTAAATTTCACGAAGAAGTGGCGCAATTCGCCCTTTGAAAATCTTGTCTTCATAAAAGCACTCATAAAAGCTCTGTAGGCTTATTTGAAACCTGGGGTTATATTTCATTTTCTGGTCATAATACCAAGTACAGGCCCAGATTATAGAAACGAGAATGAATCCTATTTACATTCAGAACAAAATTCCCTGGATTAAATGATCGCAATTACGCAAAATTCGTAAAAATAGAAGCCCCAACTCTACAAAAAGGGGGTTTGTAGCCTATTAAGACATTGATTAGATCATTTAAGGCTCCCTCTCCTACTTCCCCCTTCTACAACCCCTACTTTTTCCTTTCCTCCCCTACTTTCGCTACCCTAACTTCACCTTCCGCTAACACTCCCTTTTTGAACATCTGTTCCCTCTACTTCTTCCTCTCATCACTTCCATAACTAATATTCTCCTTCCCCAGCCCTCACTTTCTCAGAGAACCCTCCCTCACATCCCATCATTTCCCCTACTTTACCTCCTTTCTTTCCCCTTAATTCTTCAACCCTCAATTCCCCCACTTCCCTCACACCTCCCCTAATATCCTCTTGTTTACCCTACCTTTATTTCCTTTGTTTCCAATACTTGCGCTCACATCCTCTTTCCTCATTTCATATTATTTTCTCCACTTTTCCTCCCCTAATTTCTCCCACTACTAAAAATGAACTCCAAATAAAAATTTATTTAACAGAAACACTAAAATAGAATAAAATTGAAATTATTATTATAATTGATGATAATTCTAAATTTTTTCAATCCTGAAATTTTAGGGAGCGGTTAATTCAAAATGTGACATCAGACATAAAAAATATAAATGCGAATTAAAATTTTGCAATATGCTTGGAAAAATATAATACAAATTATTTTATTTTACAAGTAAAACATCATAAGACAAACTTCACACTCTTTCCCCTATTCCCCTCTTTCCCCTTTTTTACAGATAGCCCCGCCCCCCTTTATCTACTATTCTACTAGTTTACTATTCTATTTTTTCTTTAGAATTCTTGACTTTTGGTTAAAAATTATACCATAGTCGATTCTGGATTTAGTGCTTTTGAAACTTAACTTGGCGCCGAGAGGATGTGTGAGAGAAGTTTCGTTTGTGATCTTTGGTGTTCACTCAGGCGAGTCAAAACAGAGAAAAACAGGCGAGACAAAACAGTTCAACGATTCTCATTTTATGGTCACCATCAGCCCCGAGACCGACACTAAATGCAGATTTGACTATATTTGGTAAAAGATTAAGCTATTTTTTAAAAATTTGTTTTCTTATTTGAAAAATAATTTTCTCAACTGAAAATTTAATTTACTCATTCTCGATTAAAAAGTGTTTCTTTTTAGTTGAAAACTTAACCTCTAAATTTTTCATTGAAAATTCACCTACTTGATGAAGAGTTCCACTACTTTGTTGAAAATTAATTTTACTAGTAGTATCTTAAACTTTTTTGTGGAAAATGCTTTAATTTTGCTTAAAAACTATTGTTTTAACTAAAATTGTCACTATTCCATTTTTGTTCAATTAAACGTTTTTAATTGAAATTATTTTATTCGTTGAAGATTCAACTATTTTCCATAAATTCGTTTTTTCTGTTTGTTTCAAAATTCATTTTTTTAATAAAAAATTTAACAATTTTATTTTTTGTTGAAAATTTATCATTTTTAGGTAAAAATTCAACTATTGTGCTGAAAATGTATGTCTTTTCTTCCAAAATCGACTTAAATGAACATTCAACTACTTTTTCAGCAATTCTTTTTATTGTTTGAAGATCCATCTCTTTGACTGAGGGTTTAACTATTTTATTCAAAATTCGCTTTGTTTTTTTTTGGGTTGAATATATGATTTTTGAACTGGAGATTTAACCATTCAAATTCCGACTGATAACTGATCCTTTTTAGTTTAAAATTCAACTATTTAATTAAAAATGACACTTTTTGTTAAAAATTCACATTTCCAGATTCAAAATTCAACAAATTTGTAGACAATTCTTATTTTTGGCATGCTAATTCAACTGTTTTGTTTAAAATTCGTATTTTTAAATTGAAAATTAATTTTCCTAACTAAAAATTCAACTTACTTATTTTTTCAAAACATGCTCGTTTTTATTTAAAACCCCATTCTTGAATTATTCATTAAAAATTCTTTTTTTTTTTTGTTGAAAATTCAATTAGTTGTTGGAAAGTTCAACTGAAAGAACTATGTTTTATAAGTTGTTTAAAAATGGAACTATTAGGTTAAATATCTATGTCTTTCTTCTGAATTTTTTTTAAGGCACTTATTCTACTTGAATGAAAATTCAACTACTTTGTTAAAAATTGATTTTATTTTTTGAAGATCTATCTCTTTGGTTGAGACTTTAACTACTTTGTTCAAAACTCGTTGTTTTGTTGTTGTTGTTCAATATTTCGTTTTTAAACTTCAAATTTCACTATTCCCATTTTTACTGACAATTGATAATTTTTTGTTATAATTTCAAATATTTGGTTAAAAATAGCCTTTTTGTTGAAAGTTCATATTTTTATTGATAGAAAACTGAATTAATTGACTTAGGTAAAGTATCAAAATTTGTAGACAGTTACACTTGAATACTGATTTTGTATTTTTTGAGATTAAGCTGCAGCACTTTTGATACCTCAAGATTTACTGCTATAGAATGTTTAGAATGGAATATTTTTCTTCTGTAATACTCTAGATTATTCTGAAATATTCAGAAATTTAGTGTTAAAAGATGTTCTGCTTCTGTGCTTAAAATCATAAGAATATTATTATTATTGTTTATCTCATAATCCTTCTCCATATTTTTCACCTTGCCTTCATCCGAGAAAAGATTTCCTTTTAATACAGAGGTGTTGAGAAGCGTATTATAATAAGCAGCGAAATAAGAAAGGATCAGCAAGGAACAATTACATTGAGCTTACATTTTCCTCTTATCTTTTAAATCTGCAAGGAGCGCGAACAGAGATTGTCTGTTTCTCGAGGGAAGTTGGAAAACAGGGGAAATATGTGGGTTGAGAAAAGGTAGACTTTGCAGATGGAGGCTTGGACCATCCTCGCATATTTAATGAGACGAGAGGAAGGTCATGTCGCCTTTTCCACTGCGTAAGTATCCTAAGCTTCCCAGATAAACCCACCCCTTCGTCTTTTCCTTTTTTCTCTTCTTATTCCACTCCTTTTGCCTCTACGATGCTCTATTCGGGGTTCACGGGTAATTAATTTAGTTTTGCAGTTTCTCTCGCCGAAGAAGCCAGTAGAACGATTTACGTTCGTGATTTTCACCAATCCTCCCTTTCCTCTGAAGAGCTAAACGTCCTGTTCGTGCCAGCGATATTCCGATGATGCAAGAGTTGTGCAGGAACTTTATTTGGGAAACTAAAACCTGTTAGGACTTGTGAAGCAAAATTATTTGTGTTTGGAATTTCATATCTCCTGTTAGTGGGCGCATTATTTTTGCGACTGTGAGTTTGAAGATAACAGCCTTCTGAAACAATATTGTAATTTGAAGATATCTATGGCAGGTTGAAAGAAAATCAATTCTGAATCATTTTATGTTGTGAATCATCAATGAAAGCTGCTCCTGATATTCATTTAGATGGCAGAAAAACTCAATTTTTAATTTAATTACCATTTGCTACGTTTGTTGTTTTATGCAAGCATGGCTTGGGATGAAAATTTTTATGGCTTTATTTTAGTTTAGCTTTTATTTAGTAACAAGTATAACCTATATTTTGTTAGTTGCTTAGGAAACTGAAAAGAAAATGTTTACAAGGGCAAGAACGAAGTTTCGATCAGTTGAAGGAAAGAGGTGTAACTGACAGCGTTGCTTTAATAGCGTTGCCCATTTAGTAAATCGAAAGCAAAGGATATTAAACTATCTGTTATCCTAAAAAACAAACCAAATTAAACTTAATATAAAAATTGTATCCTTATAATTTATCATACTTGAATCGATTCAATCCAAAAGTGGTTTGAATCAACCTAAAAGATACTTTCACCTACCAGATACTATTCATTAACGAAATAGACAGAATGTTCTTAGCCAAATTAATCACATAAACCCATGTCGTCATATTCCTGACAGACATTGTTTTACAGAAAATATAAGATTTAAAAAGACGTTTAATCCTAAATCCGTCAGGGATCATTTTCTTTAATTTACTTTCATATCAATTACAGTCTGTCAAATTAAAGCGTGGGTGGCTTTACTCGCAGTCGGTAAGGTGTATCGACATGATTTTGGTGTTAAAATATTAAGAAGAGCTCCCTCTTTCATGCTTTTTGATTTAA
>NC_046661.1:75623146-75627548 GCF_010883055.1 Belonocnema kinseyi | reverse complement strand
GAGGGAGCTCTTCTTAATATTTTGACACCAAAATCATGTCGATACACCTTACCGACTGCGAGTAAAGCCACCCACGCTTTAACTTGACAGACTGTACATCCGGTAAAACTCAACTGGTTACCTAATTTACTAATTTGTTAGCAGTAGCAGATAAGCTTAAAATATTTTTGAATCTTAATTTCCTTGAAGGATCACTTTTTTAACCAAATTTGTCTGCTCTCAATAATAACTGTCAAACTCTGCGCTGGACTTCTTCTGAATTGGTAATTGGATTAAATATCTAAATGTAAAAAATTCAGAGGCTGGTTAATTTAATTCTTCGCATGGTCTTCCACAAACTTCTGTATTTTATTTGATTGTCTGGATTGCTGATGTGAACTTTGAAACTGTTCTGCAATAATGGATTTCGGATTTCAGACTGCTGGATGTACGTTATATTTGGAATGATTGTTCAGGGTCAGCCTTTACAGCTTCAAAGTTAGAATCATATTCGCATACATTGTCAGTAGGCTAATTCATACTCATTTTCTTTAGATTATCTTAAAACACAACTGGAAATTTCTGTCTTTTGAAAAGAAAATAATCCTCTATTTTTTCCAGATTCAAACAAAAAAATATCTAGAGGTCGCTATCGAGGATTTTTTCGCGCCGAATCGAGTTTTTAATGAAATTTTCACTTCTACAATATTAACTATCCCATCTTGTACAAGAGAGAACATTCTTTATCTAGATGCCACGTGACGCTTCAATTTTGTTTCTTAAGACCTTAATATATATTTTTTCAATATGAAAAAGGGCTTATTTTTACGGCAAAAGAAAGAAAATCCTGAGTCCAGATTTCAGAAAATTAAAAAAAAGAAAGATTGCATGAGTTACCCTTCTGGTCAGTATTGGATAAATCGGACTTGGACCTCATACTTAATTCTATTCTCCAAACTTGAGTAGTTCCTGATAGAATATAAAGATGTTTAAAAACTATTTCTTAAAATAATTCTGTGATTATTCTCAAGAGAGAAGTGTCTTCACCATACAATTGCAGAAAATAGATAAACTGTGTTAGCATAAGAACCATAACGGATTAGTTTCAATTTCACTTTAAATTTGAAAATAGTAGTTTCTTAACTAGTACTCTCGAAGTTTCATCAATCGCTTTAACAGAAGTGTTTTACATAGCATCAGGTACTCTGTATAATGAATGACTTGAAGATTGAGGTCTTATTGAGCTATTGAAAAATGGAATAGTAATAATTTATTAATTAGCAATAATCAATCTTTGACAATACTTATGGCCTTACTTGTACCTGGACATACCATCCCTTGCATGGTGTTTCTCATTGAAATTCCTAAGATGAAGGTAAAAAAAGAATGGTGCCGAATATAAAGAGTGAATTTCCTATGTATCGTTTGTTAAGAGTTGATGCTTGAAGATTTGTTTTAGTAAACCCATTTCATTTTAAATTTGAGAAAGGTAGTTTCCTTGACGAACACTGCCGGACAGTTCTTTCCCATTTCAACAAAAAGGTTTTAGATAGAAGCTGGTACTCCATATGTTGAATGGTTTTATAAAATTTGATACAAATCTTTCAAGATTTAGGTATCATGGAGCTTTTGGAAAATGGAATAATGATTATTTGGTAATGAGCAAACAATCAGTCTTTGACAATACTAATGGCTATACTTATATCTGGATGTACTATCCCTGGCATTATGCTTCTGATTAAAATTCCTAGAATGGAGTTTTAAAAAAAGGATAGTGCCGGATGTAATTGTCGTATGCTTAATTCAACTTTTGAAAATACTTATTGCTATACACCAAACTCTCGCTTTCAGCCAAGTGTAGAGGGTTGCTCTCGTGAGGAACTGTGTGAGCCAGCAGCTTCCAATTTGTCCTTTGCTGATAGCTAATGTCTGAGGATCTGTTTTACTTTATTCATTAAACTTTGATGTTCTATTGATAGTTTTTTTCGTAATTTTTTCTGTTCCATTAAATATACTGTTATTACAATCGATTTGCATTCAGGGATGTTTAGAACTCCTTCATAAGGATTGCCCACACCTGCAGGTTCTAATAGTGGTTGCTAATAGCAATTACTTCCTAATTACAAGTGCACGCTCTGAACTATGCAGTATCCGGGCTGATGTCATATACATGTGCTAGAAAGCGTTCTATAATACCGGGAGGAGTTTAAAGCCTGTTTTAGAGGCTATATGGGGAGTAACTGTAGGATGAGGTAAAGTTTCCGCTAGAGGGTTAATTCGTAAGCGAGGATTCGTCAGAGCGAAGTTGAGGCTTCTGTGAGCGGATTGGTAATTTTCACAGCTGACAAGAGAAGGCCGAGCGGTTGTCTGCGATTGCTACAATTTGGGTGGTTAATCAATATCTGGTTAATAGAAACTCAAACGTTCAAAACGTCGACACTGCAAAAAGCACATCTCGGAATTGGTGCAGGATAATCACAAAGCCACGCCTTCCGAAACGCGAACAACGATTACTCCAATTTCAAACGACCCTAATTAAACAGGTTTTAATACCAGACCCAGGGGTCAATTCTAATTTTCGACGGTGGACTTTGTGCCGTGAGACGTGCATCATCATTCAGATTATTGATCAGCAATCGTTCATGCGTTTGCAAAAAGTAATTTGGGTAGTAATATCGAATCGCGTCAGTTTCTATTTAAATATCGTTATTTTTCGTGAAAATTGGGGAAATTATTTCTTTTATTACTGGTAAATTAATAAATCGATTCGATACCATGTGCAAAAAGGAAAATTATATTCGTCGTAATTTGCTTGTGGCACTAGATTCGATTTTGTAAAGGGGATTAATTTATGGAAATTTATGTGTAGTAAATAAATTGAAAACAGCGGTGGATTTTCGGAACGGGGCAAACTTGGCACATAATTCGATGATGAACGAAAACATGGAACGATTATCGGTAACTACTAACTGGTAAAGTTTCAAGGGGCCAAGCAGTAATGCTGCACGCTTCTGCACAAATTAAGCACGGTATGTGCTGTGCGATAATTTACGATGGCAATATAATACGACTTGTGTACTTCAGGGCCATTATTAGCCAGAACAGCATTTCGCGGCTCGTTCTATATCTTTGTGTACTTTGTAATTTGATGCGTACTGACTTTTTAATAGTGCATAACATCCAATATTTGGAGAATGCAAAATCAACCATCGAGTGGAATATGTTTAGATCTTTTACAGAATATTGTATAGTGTTCTGAAATTTCAACAAATATTTTGCTATAGTTATAATTACCCGTAAATCTTACAATAGTTTGACATGTCTTAGAATCTTCTAAAAACAATGGTCTCTAAAATTTATTGAGAATCTGGAGTCTTCTCAGTCCATAATTTCATTGAATGTTCTGGAATACCGTCAAAAGGAGTAAAAGGATGCATGTAAGGGAAAGAGGCTCGCCGGAAATTTTTTTTTATTATTTCTTTTCGTGAATAACAAATTTTAGGATTCGCGATTTTTTCTTTTTAAAAAGTATTAAACTATATTTTTAATCGTGCGTAGTGCAATCTTAGATTTCATGCAATTTTGCTTGTGCAACTAAGCATGAATGAACAGGCACATTGTCGTGATGATAAAGCGGTTTTTTCTTCTTCAAATGCGGTCGTTTTTCGGCTATTTCGATTTTCAATCGGTCCAATAATGATGAATAGTATGCTCCGGTTATGGTTTTACCTTTTTCAAGATGGTCCACGAATATTATGCCATGTGCATCCCAAAATACGGAGGCCATAACCTTTCCGATTCAGGAGTGTAGTAGTGGATCCAGGTTTCATCCATGGTTATGAATCGGCGCAAAAACTCGGTCGGCTTACGCGAAAATAATGCCAAATTCTGCTGGGAAGTTGTCAAACGAATTCGTTTTTGGTCCACTGTGAGCAAACGCGGCACCCATCGCGCGCAGAGATTCTTCATGTCCAAAACTGAATGCACGATATTGCCCACACATTCAAATGATATGCTTACAGCATTAACTACCTCTCTCAATTTCACTTTGGGATCATTCAACATCATATCATGGATTTTTTCGACATTTTTTGGTGTAGTGACCTCTTTTGGGCGCCCAGATCGTTCAGCATCAACTGTGCTCGTATGGCCACAACGAAACTCGGTAAACCACTTATGAATCGTTCCAATCGACGGTGTAGAGTCCGGGTAATACTTATCCAGCTTGGCCTTGGTCTCGGATATCGTTTTCTTGCGAAGATAGTAATGTTTGATCAAAACTCGACATTCAGATTTTTCCATATTAAAAAAAACTCGGAGTTTAGTCGCTTCTCAGTGCTGTAACTTGTAAATGCGTAAACATAAATGGCTTAAGTTTTGACAGGCGTCATTTGAAGGATCAAGCTCGACGAAAATGGTTCAC
>NC_046661.1:75607398-75623046 GCF_010883055.1 Belonocnema kinseyi | reverse complement strand
CGAGTCAGGCGGCATTCACTATATACGTTTAAAAACCCCCGAAATTAGTCCCAGGTTATTTGAAGGCAGCCCCCGACATTAGACTGAAAGCGAGAGTTTGTTGTATGCAAATCAATACATTTAAATAAACAATTATGAACTCAACTGTTATTTTATTATTTACGCTTGAGTTTCTTTTCTAAAATTTGTTTACATAATAAATTGGCTTTTTTTAATTGTATAAGTCAAGTTAAAGAATAAGTCATTGTGAACCTAGGATATTCTCAAAATTTAGATCTTCGCATATTGGTGGTCAGAGAAGATAAAAAATTGGTCAGGAAAAAATTATGAAATTTCGAAAATAAAATTTTGCGGCATTTGGTTAAAACAACTATATCGTTGAAAGTTTAGATATTTTGTTAAAAGTTTTTTGTGAAATTCATCTTTTTTAGTCACAAATTAAACTGGTTTTGATTGAAGTTTACTCCTATTTGTTTATACATTCGAATATTTTATTGAAAATTCATCTTTGTGGGTAGGAAATTCCAGTAATTGATTTTTAAAAAACCTGTTTTGTTGATGATTAAAGTATTTTGCAAAAAATTGAAGTATTTTGCAAAAAAGTCGTCTTTTTTGGTCGAAATATCCACTGCTTTGTTGAACATTCGTCCACTTGGGCTGAAAGTGCATTTCTTTGCATTAAACATTTATCTCTTATTCTCTAGAAATTCAACTCTCTTTTAAGAAAAAAATCAGTTATTTAGTTGCACGTGTAACTGTTCTTAGTCGAAGTTTGATCTTTTAAAATTTTAAATTCGAAAGTTTTGCAGAAAATTCATCTTTGTAGGAACAATATTTATTTGTTTAAAATTCGTCTTTTTGGTCCGAAAATTCAACTTCTGGTTTGAAAGTTGAAGTACTTTTCTAAAGATCTTTTTCTTTTGGTTGAAGATTTATAATTTTAGATGAAAATTCATCTCTTTGGTTAGAAATAAAATTATTTTGTTTCAAATTGCTCTTTTTGGTAGAACGATAGTATTTTCGGGTTGAAAATTGAACTGTTTTGCAGAAGATGCGACTTTTTGGTTGAAAATCGTTTTTTGTTCTTGTTAAAGGTCAAACTATTTTGTTGAAAATGAATCTTCTTGAATGAAAACTCCCTCCCCTTTTTTGCATAAAAATTGTATCTTGTAATTGAAAATTCAACTACTTCTTTGAAGATTTATATGTAAATTTTGTTGGAAGGAAAGAAAAAAAATTATTTTTTTGACAAATATAAAAAAAAAAGAAAAGAAGAAAAATTACAATTTGAAAAAAGATAACATTTTTTTTAAACAAGAAAAGAAAAAAAAAATTTCACAAAAATGTACTGTAAGAGTGCTGAAACGTTGGTAATTATTGTTTCTAGATTTGCTTGATTGTCTTCTCATTTTTGTCAGAAAAAGATAACTTTTTCTTTTCTAAAAAAATTTTAATCTTTTTTCAAATTGCAATAGTAGCTTTTGTGATTATTGTCCAAATTTGGTCTTAGGATTCTTAGTTTTATTTTCAGAATTTCTGGACATTAACTTGATTTTCGGACGTTAAATAAGATTTAAAATTTTAATTTATTTAAATTTCTTAAATTTTGAAAATATTCATCTCTTTTTTTCTAAAAATTAGAAAATTTGGTTGAAAATTTATCTTCGTAGTTTGACAATTCAACTTTTTTTTAATTCAACTATTCTCTTGAAAATATAACTATTTTGTTAAAAATACTTCTTTTTGTTCGAAAATTCAATTGTTTAGTTGAAAATTCATCCGTTATGGTAAAAAAGTATTTTTTTATTTAAAATGTACCTGCACATCCAGTTTATGAGAAAAAAGAGTTTTCCATTCTGAACAAACACAAATCTTATTTTTATCGAGAATTACGCAAAACTACTGTTCAATGTAATACATTCTTTTAAAAATATAGAAAAAATTGATAAAAGTCGAATGACATATAATTTATTTTAACGAACTTTAACATTTTATTTTTAAACCCGTTTGTTTTCAGGTCAGATACTATTTTAAAAGCATTTTACATTCGATTATGAAGACTCCTGCGCTTCAAAGTGAAAAAAATTGGTTTATATCTCTAAAATTGAAAAAATATAATTTTTACTGATTCAAAATCTCATTTTTCGCACAAAAAAAAGCGAAATATCACTAGCATTTTATAGTTCAAAATTGTTCAGCTTTATAAAATCTATGATATTAAACCCTTACCAGATGTATATGTTGTGTGTTTTAAACGAATTTTTCAAAAAAATATATCTATCAAAGCGACTAAAATAGCATTCAGTTTAACGAATATTAATATTTTATTAAAATTAAGTAATTTAAACTAGATTAAAATTAAATGTAAAATCCTATTTAACATCCAATAATCAAGTTATTACTTAAAATTTCTCAAAATAAAACCAAGAAGCCAAAGACCAACTTTAGACAACCATCAGAAAATGCTCCTATTGTAATCTATAAAAAGATATTTTTTTCCTGAAAAAGAAAATTGTATTAAACAAAAATTAAATAGTGGAAAGAAAATATCATTTAAAAATATTTTTTTTGTGATTTGATAATAATAAAAATAAAAAATACGACAGAAATTTAAAAAAAAGAGGAAGAGGGGGATTTGGTTGGTTGCCTTCTCATTTTCTTGCCTCTTTCTTATTTTTGTTTAATAAAATTTTTTTCTTCTTTCTCGGGGAAAAAAAAAATGTTTTAAGACTACAATAGGAGCATTTTATGGTGGCTGTATAAATTTGGTCGTTGAATTCTTTGTTATATTTTTAGGAATTCTATACATTAAGATTTTATTTTTAAAAACATTTTTTTCTGTTGAGTATCAATATTTAAACCTTATTTTCCTTACTGAAATCGATCGATGATACCCTCACCAAATATTCATCTTGTAAAAAAAAAACGTTTTTAAAAATAAAATCTTAAGCTTTGTCAAACTAAATTCTATTTTAGTTGCTTTAATAGATTTTATATATTTTTTTTTAAATATTGTTAAAACACAGACGATTTACATCTGGTAAGGATCAATTTTAATATATTTTAGAAAACTAAACAACTTTGTCTATGAATAAAAATTATATTTTAATGATAAACTTTATATTTCTTCATTTTTAGAGACAAAAAGCAATTTTTCTTCACTTTCAAACTCAGTCAACTTAATAATCTCATGGAACATTTTCTCGACATTGTCCATGAACTGACCCACAACGTTTATAAAAATAAAGCGTTAAATTTCGTAAAACTAAATGCTATTTTAGTGGATTCTTTCTATGTTCTTGGAAAAATTTACTGAATTAAACAATATAAACCTCTAGAGAGGATACAACAATTCGCTGAACTAAATGCAATTTTAGTGTATTTTTCTCGTTTTTTTTCTATATTTATGGAAAAATTGATTGAATTATACTATATGAACATCTGACAATAGTACAGCTTCAAAGATTTTAGGAAGCTGAACAATTTTAGCTATGAACTGCTATTCATATTCTGTGTCCCTTTCAAGAAAAATAAGGCTTTTTATTCTTGAAAATGAAAAAATCTTTTTTCTTAACAACGCGTAGTACGACTTTTTTCTTTCTTGGCTCAAAAAAATCGGGGGGCATCCCCAAATTATGTTTTAAAAATGTCACTAGATGAATTAAATGAATGAAAAATTGGTCAGAGGAAACTCTGGGAAAAGTCAGAAAATATGGAAATGAAGTTTTTCTGCCACCCTGGAAAGTTCTTTTTATTGATTGGTAAAATACGACAGAGATTATGCCAATAAATCCATATATTATGGTCAGAAATTGATAACAGCTCATTTGGATTAGATGGATCAAATTAGTGTGATCGGATTACGTATAGCGAACGTAAGTCGATCGTATATTACTGTTCGAAAACACGCGTATGCGTGACCTAATGCTTTTGCAACTCTTATCTCATCAGATGGGGATATGAGAGATTATGGGCTGAACTAAAAAAAAAAAGGAAGAAGATAGTACAGATGAGCTGATATTCTTCCTTTATCGGATATGGATACCGGGAGAGATGAAAAGAAAATATCAAAGAATCATTATCTAAAGCGATCAAGGCACCTGTTCAAGATACTACGTTCTCACCTGCTTTTTTTGACAATTCATAATTGTTCTATGATTATATAAAATTTTCAGAAATAACTAAGAGGCTGTCCTTAAAAAAACAATAACAAATAATAAATAATTGCGGAGGGAAATTTTTTTGTTAAATTTTGATGAAGAAGCTGAAAATATTTCTTGCAACTCTTTTTGAAAAAATTTTTAGTTTAATATATCCTATAAATGTGCTTGCTGTTTAAAAAAATTCTTATTTTTTATTTTATTTATTACAATTAAAACATAAACTATGAATCTTATTAAAATCTGATATACAGAAAATTTACTGATCTTTTTGAGAAAAAAGATTTTACATTTTTTCGTCTCTTGTGCAATTGTGCAGGAAAATGGATTTTTGTAACCCCTTCGCTGGCAGAGAGAATTCGACAAAAACTGCCCAAAATGGCAGGAAAATTTGTTATCCTGAAAATTTGTCTCTTGGGTTTTTGGTGTCGCTGAATCCGAATATGAAGTTAAAATTCAGAAATCCAAAATGGCGGATGCAATATGGCGGACGAAAATACAAAAAACGGCTCGATTTGGATAAATCTTGGTACTTACGGGTTTTGCGGTCACTGAACCCGAAAGTGAAGTCAAAATTCAAAAATTTTAAATGGCAGACGAAAATATCCGCCATATCGAGCCGTTTTTTTTTGTATTTTCGTCCACTATATTGGATCCGCCATTTTGAATTTGGACTTCAGATTCGGATTCAGCGATCCCAAAAACCCCCGAGTAAGACTTGAATGAAAAATCGGAGTAATTTAAATAGGAAAAAAGAAGATTGACGCATTTTGCGTCAATACCAACGAAGGGGTTAATAACAAGTGGAAGTCTCCCACTTTTAAAACGTTATTTGAAGTTCTTTAACCAAATAAAAATAATAAAATTGCTTCGTCAAAATTCTACTATATAGGTAAAAATGTAATTATTTTGATAAAAATCCAAATATTTTCTTCAAAACTCATCTTTTTAGTCGTCTATTGAAGTACTTACTTGACAGTCAAACTACATTTTCAAACATTCATTTTATAGACTAAAAAAGTTCAACTCTGTTCTTAAAAATTCGTTTTTTTTATGGAAATTAATCCTTTTGCCTCAAAATTTATTTATTTTATGTTTCATTTAAAATTTATCCTCTGCAGTAAAAAATCTACTTTTAAATTTTTCATTCAAAATTCACCTTTTTGGTTGAAAATGGACCGTTTATAGTTGCAAATGGAACTATTTTTTTCATTTGTCTTGCTGAATTGATCATTCATTTTTTTAAATAGAAATTTGATCTTTTATTGTTAAAAATGCAAACGTTTCTTTAAAATCAATCTGTTTTGGTTGAGAATTCAAATATTTTGTTGAAATTTCATCTTCTTTGATTGAATTAAACTCTATTTGCTTAAAAATTAAAATATTTTTTTTGTATAAGTACCAACTATTACATTTTCGTTGTGAATTTATCTTTTTGATTACAAAATCAACTACTTGGTTTAAAGCTGGCTTTCATTGCGAAAATTATTTTTCATCGAAAATTTATAATACTATTCCAGTATTCAATTATACAGTTTTGAATGAACTTATTTCTAGAAATGATTATTTTTGGGTTTAAGATTCAAGTTCTTTTTAAAAGTTCCTCTTCTTGGCTTTTAAATTCATGAATTTTGTTAAAATTTCATGTTTTTTGTATATAATTCTTTTTTATTTAAAAATTAATATTTTTCTGAATATTCAACTATTAAATTCCTGGAAGCAAATTTATTATGCATAATTTAACAATTCAACCATTTAGAAGGAAATTCATCCTCGGTAAAAAAATTATATTTTTTAGTAGAAAATTCATAGCTTCATGTTAAAAAGTTGACTGTTTCGTAGAAAATTGAACAATTTCTTAGATAATCAAATTCTTTGTTTTGAAAATTCATTTGGTTGTTTTAAAAAAAAATAACGATTTGACATAGTTGTAGTAAAGTTATAAACAATAATAAATTATTTAAAAAATTACTTTTCTAAATTAAATTACTTATTACCTAGTTTTTAGTCATGAGTTAATAAAAAGTGGAAAATTTCGAGAAAAGACGGTAATTATCTACCATTAAAATAGGGAAAAATAATTATAAACAATATTAAATATTTTAAACAATTATTTTGGTTAAATTGTATTAATTATGAGGGCATGCTATAAGGAAAAGTAGACAAAAAGATGAATATTTCCAAAGAAACTACAGTTCTCTAGCATTATTTGAAGAAAAAATTATTATAAATAATTATTGATTCCTAAAATTATTATTTTTGTTGAATTAAAATAATTATAACCTTACAACAGTTAAAAAGAAGATCAAAAGTAAAAATTATAGAAAAAAGGTACAGATTTCTAGAATTTTTGTATGAGAATAATATTATAAATAATGATAAATTGTTTCAACAATAAAAATATTAATTTTATCATTTATAATGTAATTTTTTTGTTGTTAAAAGAAAAAAGGGTGTTAAAAATAGGCCAAAAATGTATGGTGTATTTTATGGACAGCCCCTAAAAAGAGACTTATCCCCCCCTCCACCACCTTTTTAAAAATTGAACATCTTTCTGTGGATATCTCGATCACCCTTGGATTAAGTGGAAGGGATAAAAACGCGAAAATCCAGATGGATGGTGGAAATGGACAGGGGAAAAACAGAATTACAAATTTCTTAAATAAAAAAGAAATAATAGATGTGGGGGTCATTTTTGTGACACATACTTTCGAAGAGAAAACGTCATCACGTAAACGGGGCTTAAGTTTCGCCTCGTTCCCTGACGAGGGTGAGTTTTATGAACGACGAGCTTAGACGCGACGTGAACGTAACACGTGCTCGCTCGTAATAAACGAGCAGACGAAGCGTCAGTCGAATCGCCCCATTCGTGAGAAATTCTCCCATGCACCAGTAAACTCATACAAATACGTGTTTTTTTTTTTAATTTGCGCAAATTTGAGAAAAAATTATCTAACTCTAGGCATTTATAAAAACAACCCTTAAAATCGAGAACTGCACTCTAGAATTGAATCAGTCAAAATTTGACAGATTACATTAATCAAGCATATGTTGATTTAAACAGAAGTTAGTTCTATTCTATAAAAAAGTATTTTTAACAGATAAATCAATCAAAATTGATGATTGCGTCAAACAGTAAATTGAAATGACTGATTGCCAGTCCATGAAAGTGTCTGATTCTTCTGCTATAATAAAATTGCGAAATTATTTTTAATTAAAAGCCTTTATTAAATTTCGACATATCATTACCTGATTAACATGAACAATAATTGACTGATTAGCATATTGAAAGCTATGCATTCAATCAATCAAAACGACGGATTTAATTTGTCAAAGTTACTGGTTACATCATTTGAAACAGCTGTTTTAATTAGTGGAACATACTTATTACGTTATGCAAAATGACTGATTTCATCAATAACAGTCACAGATTAGATCATTATAAATTACTGATTCGGTCATTGGAAGCTACTGATTAGATTAATTCGTTTTCATTAGAAGAAAATGAATAATTTTAAACTGGCAATTTATCTTATTTGTTTGCAAATTTAAACTCTTGATTTCGAATGGATCTTCTTTTGATAAGACTTCATTTTTTAAAAGATTAAGAATTGATATTTCATGTACTTTGTTAAAAATTCCTCTTCGTTCTTAGAAAATACATCTTGGTTGAATAATTCTTTGAGAATTGTTCTTTTTGTAAAAAATAAATCTTGTTGGGGCAAAATCAATTTTTTTACCATTTATTTATTTGTTTAAAAGTTGAACTGTTTTGTTAAAAAATGCATATATTTAGTTTACGAGTCATAATTTCATTGATTTATCATTTTATTAAAAAATGTATCTGTTTGTTTGGAAATTGATATTTTATAGTTGAAAATTTAACTGTCTAGTTGAAAATTATTCTGTTCCTTTTTTCGTTCGGAAATTAATATTGTTTTTAGTTTAAAATTAAACTTTTTTTAAAATTCTTTTATTTTTATGAAAACGCGCCTTTTTGTAAAAAATTAACCCTCTTAATAAAAAAACCTCTTTTGTCAAAAATTCAAATACTTGTTTAAAAGTAGAGCTTCATTGTTAAAAATTCATTTTTTATTTAATTTAAATGCTGTAAATTAAAATTTTAACCAATTATTTTATGGTTAAAAGTGACGTTTTTTAACTGAAATGACAACTATTTGGTTGAACCTTAAAGATTCATTAATTTAGTTAAAAATGTATTTCTGTGGTTAAATACATAACTAGTTTGTTCAACATTCAATAATATCATAATAGTATAATATAAATATTAAATGTATATCTAAATATACAATACAGAATATCTTTTTTTTGTAAATAATTACTTTTTTTTTGTTGAAAGATAATTTTTTTAACAGAAAATTTGGTTGGTTAAAAAATTATGTATTTCGTTGAAATGGATATTTTTTTAGATGAAAATTAAATTTTCTCTATAATTCTTTTATTTTATTCAAGATTGTTTTTTTATATAGAAAATTAACCTTCTTCAATCGAAAATCTTCTTTTTTGGTTAAAATTCCACTATTTCACTAACTTTTTGTTTTAGTTCAAGACTCATCATTGTAATTAAAAATTAATATCGCAGTTTGAAATTTTATCTATTTGATTAAAAATTAGTTTTCCTCGTCAAAAATTAATTTTATTAATTGAAGATTTATCCTACTCACTCTTTAGATAAAGATTGACCTTTCTTATTTGCAAGTTCAACAGATTGGATCATTTAAAATGTCTGCTGTCATTAATGAGTCAAATTGACTGATTTAAAAAGTCACTTTTGACTCAGGTGTCAACCGAACTCTTAATAACAGAAAAAAGTACTTTCCTTTCCTTTGAGATTAAAAAATGAAAATACTTTGTGAATTGATACTAAGAATTTGAGTTAAATTCAAAAGCTCTTCATGTTATTTATTTTATAACTGTTAGTGAAAAATAGAACATGAAGTGAAAGGGAAAAAACGTCAGGTTGTACGTATTAAGCTCTTGCATACGTCATACTAGAACATTGAGCTTGGAGAAACCATCAATCATGTGTACCCTTTTCCAAGGTAAAAGAGTGAGTCAGAAGACGTGTCTTGAAAAATTAAGTTACTCTTTTAATTTTTGATCTCACACCTTCCGCTTTTAGACGTCTTGAAAATATTGTTTGCATAATTGAGAGAGAAGACCTTTTTACTCAACTTCTTTACATACTGACCTTTTTAGGATCCTCAATATAGCTATAGATATAGATTTGAAACTGTGGAAATTTATTTTTTTTTAGACTAGTCGTCCGTTTGAGAAAAATAGAACATAGTTGGATTATTCTCAGATGAGGAGTTAATTCCTTCTGCAATTTGGTTTACACTCTCCTTGAAATCTGATGTAATCTTGTACAATCCCACGCACTCTGGTGCAATCCCACACACTCTTATGCAATCCCAGGCACCCTGATATAATGGCATGCACTTTTGTGCAATCCCACACACTTTTATACAATTTCATGCACCCTCATGTAATTCCATATACTTGCTTGGAGGTTTAACAACGTAGATGACCTTCTTCTGTTCATAACTGAAAAATCTTTATTTGTTGAAAATTCGTCTTCTTAGTTTTAAAATTCATTCTTTCTTGGTGTTATTATATCTTTTTTGTTGTTGTGTAGAAATACCAACTATGAAACTTTTTTGTTGAGAATCCATCTTTTATGGTAAAAAAGTCATTTTTTAATAAATTAATTTGAACGTAAATGGTCAAAGAAAATAAAAAATTAGCTAAGAAAAAATGAGAAAATTTTGAAAATGGAATTTTCGACCACCCTACGTAATTCTACAAGCAATGACTACACAGAAAAAACTAAGTATAAAAGTTACATTGATTTCGTGATAAAAATTACCTGAGACAAAAATTAACTTCATAGCATAAATTTCACCAGAATATCGGTTAAAATTTCTTTTGCTCTTCTATGACGACACATGTATTTCGAAAGACGCGTTGTCCAGCAAAACAGCAAAATTCAAGCCAACTTTATGTATTTCCCATAATGTGTTTCGCAAAGTTAAATACATTCAGTTTATTGAAATTTTGTCATTTAAAACAGTAAATAAAATTATTTATAAATAAACGATAAAACCCGTATTCTAATTATCTAATTGCGTTCGGGCCAAGATTATATCTACTTGCGTGGAAAATTCTTTTGGGGTCAAACTAAGTCCTAGATTATTAAGCGATTCATTTGGGTCTCAAGTTGGGCAGTATTAATTATTTCTAATTAAATTAAAAGATAATTTTTTATTAATATTATATTAATTAGGCACACTTTATTTTGTTTCTAAAGGCGGAAGTTAGTATTTTTGGATAAGATATTAGAATGAATTAATTGTCGACACGTTATTTTCTCGTTCCTTATGTTACACTGCTTTATCGGAAAAAAATATCTTGAAAGTATTATAAGAAGATGAGTTTGAAGGTCTTTATAAAAAAGCACTATTATTAACTTGAATATTTACTTTGGATTTATGTGATTGACACGGTTACTCCATCACGCGTCCTCCAAAAGAAAAAAACGAAAGCAACATGAACCACGAATGAGTGAGGGTGCTGGCATTGTTTCATGCCACGTTCTGATTGGTTAACATGAGACCATGAAAAAGCGCGGGTAATTTCAAAAGGTATAAAAAGCTAAGCAGAGGAAATAGATTTAAAAGAGCGAGAAAATTTTTTTATTAGTAGAACAAAATGATTTCATTGATATTTGTAAAATAATTTTTTTCATTGTACCATCAAATTTTGGTTTTCATAACAAAATGTTTTATTAAACAAATGTTAAATTTTTTAAACTAATAGAATTTTTTGTTTAATCCGTCAAAGTTGTGTAGATTTCTTGAGAACCCATTCAGCTTCCTTTAAAAAAACTATAAAATCGATTGAAGATATGAGCTGGAATATTATATTGAACACTGTTTCATCCAATGTTCACACTGTACAGCGCCAACACTGGACAAAGTCAATCTAATCCCTAACAAAGTTTATAGACAAAGTACATCTAGCCTAATATAGAAGCAATAAATTTTATTAATTGCCTACATTTTTCTAAAGTAGGTCGCCCAAATGGAGCCGAATTGACGTCCAAGAACTATTTGAGCAAAATTGGGCACATTTCAACATGGAATAAACGGGATAAAGGCATATATTGCTTAAGGTCAAGCTATGAGTGGGTCACGTGACCAGATTCCTACATTACCGCCACTTTTTTTACTTTCCAACTTATTTTCACACGAAACGCCACATCAAGTTCAAAATTTGGGATACTAAACTAGAAGCACTAAGAATGGTGAGTCTGGTCTGAAATTTGTATAATGATGAAAAAAGTTTTTTGTTGTAAATAATTTTTCTGGCTATTTTCATAATTATTAAAATTTAGGACCAGGTCGACCTTTCTTAGTGCTTCTTATTTATTATCCAAAATTTTCAACTCGATGTGGCGCTTCATGTGAAAATAAGTTGGGAAATAAAAAAAGTGAGGGTAAAGTAGCAATCTGATCACGTCACCCACTCGTCACATGGCCTTAAATACAAAAAATTTCCATAAGCCTCAAGGCTCATCTCTTATTATTTCTGGAAAACATAAATTACGTGCAATAAGAAGGGTGGGGCCCCTTGCGAAATGGCGTATACATGAGCATAAATTTGTATAAATGTCCAGTTAATAGCATTCGTGGGAAATCCGGTTTGGACCGTACAACGAGTTGCAAAAAAATGTTCAGTGATGAATTATTCTTACGAAAAAAGTGGATCCCATTGGCAACTAGGCAAATCCTATGTTGGATGCATTGTTTACAGTGAACTAGCAGTCACAGCGGCTGCATTATTTGTGTACACGCCACATACACATTATACACGTGTTCACACCAGTGTGAGTGTGGGGACAACTTTTTTTGGTGTGGTCCGTTTTGATGGCATACGAGTCCACCTGGAGCGATTTTCCCTCGAAAAGCAATGAGAGCAATATGAATACTAAATAAATAAAAATATGGACCATCGTTCGCTTTGGATCAACCACGCTCAACTGTTCGATTTTAGCTGGGTGCCTTAAAATGCAGAGACTTGATGAAATATGCAATGCATAAAAGAGATACGGAAATCGACTCGGGAAAGAAATCTAATTTTTGTAGAACAGACCATAGATGTGGCTTTTTTATATTTTTGTTCGAATTTGACTGATGAAATTAATCAGGTATGTTTTGACGGAGAGACAGTAATTTCTACAGACAAAACAGTCGTTTTAAGCGATGAGTCAATATTTCTGACTGCATACCAATCGTCAGTCAATCGACTGACTTTCAATCAGTAGAAGAGACTGATTTGTCTGCTCTAATAAAAAAATTAAATTATTTTTAAATTAAAATTCCTAATTAAGATTCTAGACTCTAAATTTAAGTTAGTCAAAGGTGACTGATTTAAAGTGCATTTTGACTGATTTAAATAATGCGTATTCAAAGACTAATAATGATTCAAAAGTGTCTTTCTAAATCAGTCAATTCAACTCGCTGATGAAACCAGTAATTTTAATTGATCCAATCTGTTGGATTTTCATTCTAGAAAAAGGTGTATTTTCAAGCAAAAAGAGAAAAGTAACATTTTAAATCAAGATTTAATTTAAGACAGAAAATATAAATGTTCAGAAAAATAGTTTAAGTTACAACAAGGTAGTTGAGTGTTCAACCAAAAAGATAAATTTTCGACCAATAAAAATAATTTTTAACAAAAAAGAAGCTTAATTTTAAACCCAAAAAAAAGTTTAACGAAAATAGTTAAATTTTCAACAGAACAGATAAATTTTAACTACAATGGCAAATTATTAACAAAAGAATAAATTTTTAATAAATTAGCTCAACTTTCCACTTTACATAGTTGAATTAAAAAAATTAAACCTATCAGCCATAAGCATTAATTCTCTACAGAAAGGACGAACCTTCAACGTAAAGAAAGATAAATCCTCAACCAAATAGTTGAATTTCCATCTATGAAAAACCAATTTATTAACAAAAAATAATAGTTAAATTTTCAATTAACAAAATTAATTTTCAGTCGCAAAAAACACATTCAATTTTTTGTAGCAATGAGGAAAGAAATAGACGTAGAAATGATTATAGACGCGAAAACAGGATACTCAAACGATTAGTTAAAGAAAGTAAAGATACAATTAGAGCAGAAGAAGAGATGAAAATACAAAACGACTTTGAAGGAAGCAGAAAACTATTTTATAAAAAAATGAAAGGAAACAAAAGCACAGAATTTGCCAACATGAGAAATAGTATTTAGGAAACGGTATATGATACAGACGGCATACTAGAGTCTTTCAGAGACTATTTTTGAAGACAATTCGGAGATGAAGCTATAGGACACCACAACTGCGATGTTGAATACGATGCGATGGAAAACTCAATTGAAAAACTCTGTGTCACTGAGATTAGGGATATAATTAAGAACTTGAACAACGGTAAGGCTGCCGGGGTAGACGGTATTAACGCTGAAATGCTTAAACACGGTGGCGCGTGCATACCACATAGACTGTGCGATTTGATAAATTTATGTCTCGAGGTGGGAGACGTCCCAGACGATTTGAAAAAAGCGATTATCGGACCAATATACAAGAGAAAGGGAGATAAAAGCGAGTACAATAATTACAAAGGGATTAGCTTCTTAAGCACCGTAAGTAAAATATTTTCAAAAATACTTATTCGTAGGGTAATGAAAATAACAGAAGCAAAGATTTGGGAAGTCCAAAGTAGGTTTATGCCAGGAAGGTCATGTACGGATCAAATATTTACCTTAAGGCAAATAACAGAAAAAAGTTTGAGAATAGGAAAAAAAGTTTTCTGTGCATTTGTTGACCTAGAAAAAGCTTTTGACAAGGTAGATAAAAGTAAACTTTAGGAAGTCCTGAAAGAGTATGGAGTCAATGGATGGATCCTACAAGCTATAAAAACAATATATGCAGGTAGCAAAGCGAGTGTAAGAGTGAATGGGAAACTGAGTGACTGTTTCGATATTATTCAAGGAGTTAGACAAGGATGCGTTATGTCTTCATGGTTATTTATATTATTTATGGACAAGTGTTTAAGAATGGCTCTCTTCGACGAAGAGGGTGTGGATATCGAAACAGTAAGGGTACGTGGGTTAGCGTTCGCAGATGAAAAGGTTGTTATGGCAGAGTCTATCGAAGACTTACAAAAGAATGTCGAATAAACTAGATGCAAGCATGAAGAGCATGGGCTTCAAAACTAACGCAAATAAAACAAAAACTATGGTGTTCGAAGGAAAGAGTGAGAAAACACTATGCATTATTTTATTAAATGATGAGAGAATGGAACAAGTTCATAAGTTCGTATACCTTGATAGCTTATTTACTAGGGACGGGAAGATAGATGAGGAATTAGATAGACCCATAAACGAAGGTAAGAAGGTTATTGGTAGAGCAGGTCCCCTTATCAGAAGTAAAAATATATCAAATAAAGCTAAAATGGCAATAAATAATTCTATATTTTTACCGACTGTACTATACGGTAGCGAGACATGGACTTATCAAGAAAAAGATAAGAGTAAAATTAACGCAATTGGCATGAGATTCATGGGCATAATATGCGGGAAAACCCTGATGGACAAAGTAAGTAACGAGATAATTCTAAAAGAATGCGGTGCAGAAGAGACGCTAGTAGACACATGGGAAAGAAATCGGTTAAGATGGTTCGGACATGTTGAGAGAATGCCAAATCAACGACTAACGAAACAAGTGTATCAAGGTAAAGTAAATGGCAGCGTGCCCAGAGGTAGACCGCCGAAAGAATGGTTAGAATGTGTAAATGAGACCCTAGTTAGAAGAGACATAAGAAGTCACAGGAACACGAGGGCCTGCATGAAAAAAAATGCATGGACATAAAAGAAGCTAGAGAAGTATGCCAGGAAAGGAAAGTATGGCGGCAAATAGTTAATAAAAAGAGTTTCAGTAGAGTGAATGACGCCTAAAACAAAAGACCTTGGCTACTAATGGACCCAAGTGGGGAACCTTACATAACGACTTTGTGAAGATCTTCACTTGCCTGATTGCTAGAGAGATTGATCAGCAACCTGGGTCAGAGCAGTGTTGCGGAACGAACGTGTTATTTACTTAAATAGGACGAGAATTCTGGATCAATCTGAAAAATCTCTATCCCTTGCACACACTACTCCTTTCCCCTACCGAGTGAGTCACGCCTACCCCGAAAGGGAAATGGCTTAATGGTGTAATAATAATAATAATAATAATAACATTCTTAACCAACGAGATGAATTTGCTAATAAGATCATGAATCTTCAACCAAAAAAATAAATCTTCAACAAAGTAGTTCAACTATGTACGAGGGTGGATTGATAAGTTTCCGGCCTGACCAAGAAAAACAACGTTTTTAAGAATTTTTTTTTTTATTTCTCAACATAATCTCCTCCAAGGCTG
>NC_046661.1:75566048-75607298 GCF_010883055.1 Belonocnema kinseyi | reverse complement strand
AGCTATCTAAGGATGGTACTATAGAACGCCACCTCAAGGTAGGCCTAGTGGCGCCATCTCTTGGTCAGGCCGGAAACTTATCAATCCACCCTCGTATTACAATTTTCAATAGAATATATCAATTCTGAATGACAAAATCAATAGCTGATATTTTGTCGAAAAAAAATATTTCAATTTTTAATTAAACAATATTCATATTTCAACCAAGAATGTTTTTGTTTGAAAAAAATTATCAATTTTCAAGCAAAAATCACAAAGAATTTTAAACAAATTAAGTAATTTATTAACCGCAGAAATATGTTCTTAACTAAAATAATCAATTATTAGCAACAACAATACTTTATTGGTTGAGAATACATATTTTTTACTTATTATTATTGAAATAATTGGTTCACAGTTGAACTTGTTTGTAGCAAATTAATTTTTTGGGCTATAACTTATTATTCTAGTTGTGAATTTATCTGTTTGGTTGAAAATTTAACTATTTTCTTAAAAACTTGTTTTGTACGGTCGAAAATTAATTTTGTTGTTGTTTTGAAAATTGATCTTTTCATATGAAAATTCAAATATTTTGTTATTGATTCGATTATTTTATTGGCAATCCATACTTTTGGTTGAAAATTCCACTGCTTGGTTCATAGTTCAACAAGTTTAGAAAAAATTAATTTTTGTGTAAAAATTCACCTGAAAATTTAACTATTTATTTTTTATTTGAAGACTGATTTTTTTAGTTGCAAATTCAAATATTTGAATAAAGTTTCATGTTTTTTCATTTAAAATTCATCTTTTCTAGTGAAAATTAATTTTTTTTTCGAATTCAACTAGGGTAGATTGGAATTTAAACTGCTTTCATAAAAAATTATTATTTGGGTTCATCATTCATTTATTAAGTTTTAAATACAATCTTTTGTTTAGAAATTGATCTCTTTGAATTGAAAATTCAACTTTTTGGTTGAGAATTCAAGTCCTTTGTTCAAAATCCTTTCTTTTTGTTAACGATTTATCATTTCAACTTAAAATTTACCTGTTTGTTTAAAAATTGATCTATTTTAATTAAAAAGCTCTTTTTTCAAAATATAATTTTTTCTTATGGTTAAAAATTAATCTGCTATAGTTAGAAATTCGACAGCTAGGTTCAAAGTTGAACCACTTTTTCGAAAATTCATTTTTTAGAAGAAGATTCATCATTTAACTTTAAAGTTGAAGGCTCTTAAAAATGTCCCTATTCTGTTGAAAATTAGTTTTTCCTGCTGTTTTGAACAATAATTTTGTCTATTAAAAACGTAAGTTTTTTTTTTTTGTTTTTTTTTTCCATAAAGTTTTGTGGTATTAAATTTGTGTAACATTCTAAATTAAAACAAAAATTACGCAGACTCTTGGAACAGGGAACTTTCTTTTTTTAAATAATAGGTTCTCTATAAAATGATGAGAATATAAACAAAATTACAAAATTTAATTCTTAAAATTGAACACCTGCTATATTTGAAAACTTTTGAGATAATTTTTGAATTCTATACTTTTCAGGATTTATATTTAAGCTATTCGAGTTTGATCATTTCGACAATTTAACATTCTAACACTCTTAAACTTATAAAGGATTTCAAATTAAAACACGCGAAATTGAATAATACAAAAGTTTTTCAAAAATCTAGAAAATTCAACAACCTCAAATTGTGAATAATACGAATTTTTCTGGAGTGTTAACCCTATTTTATTTTCTGTGTATATAAATTTAAAATAAGAGACTATAATTATAATTTTTAAAAAATGCAATAAAGTTTCATTTACATGTGTCACAATCCTTGTTTACAGAAAGACGTTTTCTCTTCTAGCAACTGCTTTTCTTTCATTTCTGACGTAATTACGCGAAAGCTGTGCGCGAAGAATTTGTAGAAAAAGCGACACCAAAAAGCAGAGCAAAAAAAAAGAAAAAGAGAAAGATAGAAAATGAAGAAAAAAAGAGAAAACTGAATTCTGACTGCCATTTTGCAGGCAGAAGTATGACTCTATACACGACCCTGTTGCTTTGATGCTTTTTATGATCGTCTGATCAAAGCTTCTCTTCTGATGAACATAGCAGACAAAAAATAAAAATTTTAAATCAGAGACTGGCCCGCTTTATTTAATGTGCACACAATGCATAACAGCTCGCTTTTATATAATTTCACGACTTCGCATTAATTTGTCACGAGAAATTATTTATCACTTGACTAAACCTGCTCTTCCAGCTGTTACGTCTTTCATGTCACATGGCACTTGTTTGTCGTTTGAGGCCTTGCGTCCGCGAGCGTGAAGCGGTAGTGTTGTGATGGTGGCTCGTTTGATTGGCTAGGTGGCATCCAACTTTCTCTCTTCAGTTCCGTAATGTCTGTTGTGCAAGGCACTTGTTTGTCGCTCGAGGCCTTGCGACTGCGGGCGTGAAGCGTTAGTGTTGTTGTTGTGGTGGCTTTGTTGGTTGGCTGGACGATATTCAACTTTTTCTTTTCAATTCCGTTTCGTTTCTCGTTCAGAAAAATTGTCACATATGTTTGTGCAAATGTGAATCGGCGCATGTAAGACTTGCCAAATTTTTGTCTATTTGTTTTAGACTTTATATTTTTCAAAATAAGTGTTCCCGCTATGAGACTTACCGTATATGTCATACCACCATGGGACTTGCCACAATGTGATTTGCCATGAAATGGCATGACTGAACCAAATGAAAAAAAAAAACTATATGCGTCAAAATATAAAATTATAACATTACGAAATTTTTGTATTTCATAGTATCCCTTATCTATTATAATAGAAAAGAAAAGCAAGGACAACATGTTTTATAATTAATGAAAATTGTCATCTGAACATCAAATAAAAATTTTTCAACATAGTAAATTTCAGGTTTCCAGTGTAATGAATTTTGTTTATAATAATTTATTTCCTATGAAAAACGCTAATATAACATATTATTGCTTGAATGTTGTTAATGCTTTTTTATAGCTAATGATTTTTTTAATCAAAGAGAGCTGTTATAAGTCGCTGAATTCTGGTGAAAACTTTTAACATAACCTAACACTGTTAAACAATTGTAACTTTTCCTAAAAACCTACACCGATTTTGCGTGAAAAACACGAGAATGACATAGAATTTTATATATATATATATATAGACTTCCATCTACAAGAATAACAGAATTACTCGGACCACTTTTTCTCCGAATTTCAATTACTTTTTATGAAAAATATCTATTTTCAGTATAAAACGTCAACATAATATTTAATTGTATAGAAGTTAAGAATCTTTTCTGAAGTTATAATAATGTTTTATTAAATTAAGAATGTCAATTTTCGACGAGCAACACTAAAATAACATAGCAAAAATTGTTATAAATTATAAATCTTCTTTGATATTTAATCATTTCTGTTGAAATGAGTGATCTTTTGTAAAATCGTTTGATTGAAATAGATTATTTTCATTAAATAATAACGATTTCAGTTGAAACAATACAACATAACCTAAAGTTGTTGAAAAATCGTAAAAAGTCTGTCAAATTCAATCATTTTTTATTTAAAATGTCTATTTTCGACGGAATAGGTGTTTGTAACTAACAGCACAAAAATTTCAGAATTGTAAATCGTCTATATTAATATGTTCTGAAACTGTTAAAAAATACTCAATATTGTTCGTTAATATAATCTAATATTGTTCCAACAAGTTGTAAATCCTGTTCAAACTAGAACAATTTTTGTTTGAAAATACCTTCATAAAGATGCTACCTTAATTTAAATTGTTAAAAAATGGTGAATTTTTTCTGAATTTTAATTTTTTGTTTAAAAGAACCAATTTCGGTCATATAACTCTAAATAGAACGATCTAAACTTGTTTAAAACGGGGAATCTTATTCATGATATATGTTTATTGATTTTTCTTTAAACGAATTTTCAGTTTAAAGCATTAAAATAAAACTTATACAATATTTTCAATATTTTAATAAATAATTTGAAACTTTTTATCAAAAAAACATTTGGTAAGTTTCCGAAGTCTATCAAAAAACATATAACCTCACCTTTTTTTCCTGTGTTTTTAAAACGAGCAAATTAGTACAGGAAAAAATCTAGAAAAAATTGAAATTTTTGTTAGAAGTCGAACGTGTTTACAAAAGTTTACAAATAATTAAAAAATTGTCTACAAAATTAATTTTTGAAATTGCTGTAATTTCGTGTAATTAATTGAATTTTATTATGAAAATGTATTTCCCCTAGAGGAACTGGACATTAAAGACACACAATATTTATACTTAATAATTTTCGAAGCAGAATGATTATTTATTGATTTTCATTTTCTAAAAAAATGTTAATTCTAGAGTATTAAGAATTACAAATAATATTATAGATTTGCGGATATTTTCTCTAATGTTGACTGTAAGTTTTCTGCGAAGCAAATATTTTTCAAATATGAACTTGTAATATAAAATCTGCGAAGTTTACCTTAAATATATTTTCAAATCCGCGAATACACTTTAAATGATTTAATGTCTAAAAGAAAATAATGAAAAATGACACATGTTAAAAAAAATATGTTCGGTACTCAATTTGATTTTTTTTAGCTGTGGAAAAATTCCGTTGTAGCTCCGCTGTGATTTGAACTCAAGTCTATACAGATTGCCAGTCTGGTGCTTCTAGTCTAAGAGTTGCGGGTTAGAGCACCAGACTGTCAATCTGTCGACCTGGGATCGGATCCCAGCAGAGCTGAAGCGACATTTTTTCACAACTTGACTATTTTTGTTTAGACTAGTATTATCAAACATGGTTATTATTATCAAGCAAATCTTAATTATTAATCTTGCACTGAAAAACTTGAGTCTTTTTTTCTTATAGTTTGAATAGCAAAAACCGTTATGTATCCGAGATGAATAATTACGCCGTAGTTTTAGAGAATGGATGTCCGACAAAGTTGACACGTAAAAAAAAAACAGTTGACAATTAATGTTTATTAAGTAACGAGTTGGGTCGCGGACTAATAAACACTATCGCTAATTAGCAATTTGCTTTTAGGCGTTTGATCGATACCCTCGGAGGGTCACGCTGAGTCGGAAACGTTTCTCGTTTGTCCGCGCGTGTCAGTGTGCGTGATTGGTTTTAGGGGGTAAAGAGAGACAAAGGGGCAAATGTGTCGCTCGATCGCAAGCTTTTCATCGATCCATTTTAATATCGCGTCTCTCACGTTATAGGCAAATTAACCCATTTGCATCCATTTTCCGATATCGAAATATTCTTTATTGTCGAGCCTAGCTGCACACGGAATTAACAACTTCATGGTTATTCGTTGTCATTACGGATCCCGGTAAACATCCTGATGTTTCATGCCTACATTCCTCTTTTTTTATTGTTTCAACATCTTGTTTATTTGCCGCAGCAAGCGTATTCTTTATATTTTTTAATTGACTTTGCGATACTCGACCTTTTTTAGATATAAATTTGAGATCTTTATAATTAAAGTTAGAAGTAAAGGAATATCCACATATTTCATGACACTGCACTTGGGGGGTTGTCCCATAGTCACTTTTTTGAACATGAAAATTTAAATTTTCGACAAAACATTTATTTTCAGTAAAAAAATATGAATTTTTAGCGAAGTAAGATTACATTTCTAATGTTAAAGGACGTATTCTCAGCAAAACAGTTAAGTTTATGATAAAAAGATAAATGAATAAAGAAGGTGAATTTACCATAAAATAATTGAGTTTTTAACAAAATATTTTTTTTCACCAAATAGCTGAATTTTTATTATACAAAGGTAAATTTTCAACGGAAACAAAAATAGTTTAATCCTCGACACACAAGATAAATTTTCAACAAACAGAGAAAAATGGAATCGTTAGATTTTAAGTTAAAAACATCATTTTCACCAAAAAGAAAAACGAAAATCCTAACCAGATGAATTCAATTAAAATGGATGAATTAAAACAAATTCGGATATTTAACCAAAATCATGAATGTTCAAGAAATAAGATGAAATTTCTACCCAAAAAGATGAACTTTCAGCAAATCACATGAATTTTCTATTGAATATTGCATTTTCAAATAATAAAGAAAAGATTTATAACCAAAAGTCAAATAGTTATACTATCATATAAAAAATTATTTGTTAATAAAAGACGAATTACAAACAAAATAGTTAGATTTTGAAACAAATTAAAGTAAAAAATAAAGATAAGTAATAAATTTAGATTTATGAGCTAAAAATTGAAATCAGATTGAACAAAATACATATTTAGGAAAAATAATAATCTTCTCCTTAAACAGACAAATTTTCAACAAAATACATCAATTTTCAACTAAATGGAGTAACTCAATTTTTAGATAAAAAATTAATTTTCAACCTAAAATATAATATCCGCTGAAATATTTCGATTTTTAACCAAATAGTTGGACAGTCAATACAAATTTTTTATTTTAGAACAACAAAGATATAAATTTTAAATAAAAAAAATTCAATTCAGTCAAAGAGAAACGAATTTTCAACAAAATACATTCATTTTCAACCAGGAAAGATCAATTTTAAATTCAATATATAATTCTTAACCAAAAATTGAACAGTTATATTTTCAGTGAATAAATTCAATTCTCAACTAAAAATCAAAAATATTTTTTAGAAATACAGTTTAATATTTAAGCAAAGAGATGAATTTCTAACCAAAATTATGAATCTTCCAGAACAAAAATTAATTTTAAAGAAAAGTTTGCAACATTCGAATGCAGAGTTGAATTTGTAACCAAAAAAAGAAAAGGATGAATGATTAACAATACACATGAATTTGGATACAAGTGCATGTATGTTTAACTAAAAATGATGGATTATTTATAAAACAGTTGCATTCTGAACTGAAAAAGATAAATTTTCTACCAAAAATAAAATAGTTAAATATAAAATTAGCAAAATTCATTTTCAACAAAAAATTAAATGAATTTTGAGCAGAATAGATAAATTTACAACCAAAAAGAGGAGTCTACAACCAAAAAAGTACTTCTTTTAAGGTAGTTAAGCTTCTACCTAAGCATTTAAATTTATCAACAAAAAATATCACTCTTTAACACAATAAGTTGCATTTTCAACAAAGTAATTAAATTTCTAACAAAATAGGCTTTTTATCTAAACGAAATCAATTCCACTCTAAAAATATAATGGGTAGACTTAAAAAAAAGTTTATTGTTAATTAAGAATTTTTGGATTTTCTAATTGGCTTCTATTAATTCATTTCAAAGTAAAGGGAAAAAATTTGGCAAAGTAGGCTTCTTGCGGCTACAAAAGAGGGTTTGATAGCCTATTAAGCCTTCAATAAGTTGTTCAAACCTTCCTCTCCCAAATTTCTTCCCCCCCAATCCTTATACATTTTCCTACTTTCCGTTTACAGCTCCAATCGCCGCTTCCCCTCTTTTTACACATTTCTGCTTCCCCCAGTTCTCATACTTACCCTCCCATCATTTCCTAATACTTCTCTAACGCCCCCCTTATTTCCTTTATGTCCCTTGCCCGAATTTTCCCTACTTCCCATACTATCATTTTCTCTCCTTCTGGTCCCCTTGTGAGTTGTGAGATATGAGCATTGAGTTTGACTTGTGAGTTTTAAGCTGTGAGTTGTGTCTCTTGGGTTAGGAGTTGTGAGCAGTGAGTTTGGGTAGTGAGTTCTGAGTTGTTTGCCGTGAGTCGTGAATTAGGAGTTGTAAGCAATGAGGTTGGGTTGTGAGTTGTGATTTGTTAGCCGTGAATTAAGACTTGTATATTAAGAGTTGCAAGCAATAATTTTGGGTTGTGAGTCGTGAATTAGGAGTTACGAGTTGTGAATCATGAGTTGTGAGCAGTGAGTTTGAGTTGTGAATTATGAGTCGTAAATTAGGAGTTGTGAGTCATGAATTAGGAGTTGGGAGCAGTGAGGTTGAGTTGTGATGTGTTAGTCGTGAATTAGGATTAGTAAATTACGAGTAGCGAGCAGTGAGTTTAGGTTGTGATTTGTGAATTAAAAGTTCAGAGTTATGAATTGTGCGTTGTAAGCAGTGAGTTTGTGCGTGCACTGATAGAAATGAAGTGGCGGTACAACAATATTTACGGCTAGATTTATTATATTTGATTGTTAGTATAGATATAGTCATACGTAATGCTTCTTTTGACCATCCGATTCTTGTTGCTTATTAATAGAGGCGCGCAGGCGCGAACAAGATCCACCTGTGGTAAACAAAACAAAGTCAGTCGGGTAAATTCATCATAGAGAGTGTATTGCTAAACGACAACATTTCAGAGATAGCTCGCTTAAACAAATGTTTATTAGGATTACTCATTGCTTATAACATCAATATGGATATTCCAGTTTTGTACCGCAAATATGAATATGTTGTATTTACAATATTTCAGTAAGTACATTTCGTACTCTATATGATTAAAGTACACGTGATATATATTATTAATGTACTCGTAATTTTCTAACCTAATACTATTGCTATCAGTGCGTTAGGAGTTGCGGTCAGTGAGCTTAGGTTGTGAGTCGAGAATTAGGAGTAGTGAGTTTGAGTTGTGAGTTTTGAGTTGTGAGTCTTGGGTTATAAGTTGTGAGTTGGGAATTTTGAGTATGCTTCATGAGTTGTGAGTTGTAAGTTAGGAGTTAGGAACAACGAAACCCTGAGAATGAACTTTTCGTATTTAATTTGTCGGGTATAAAGTTGGAGATTATTATTTCACCTCCATTAAGTTTGAGTCGTCAGCTAAGCGCAAGTACAGCCGTAATACGAATACCGCGGAGCTTTATGATCCACGCACCGGTTTTGTCCGTACAGTGCCTATACATAGATATGGTATATTGATATTTACAATATCAGGGTAATATCAACATCAGTAGGTAATCTTGCACCGCGAAGGCAAACACGTTGATATATAGGATGAGTTTCATAGCTCCTTATACTCTTTTCGTTCACAGACGAAATGAATGCGTCTTTTACAGTTTACAGCCTCAGAGAATAAGAGTATCATCAACTAATGCCAAGATGCTGCCCATAAACCCAGAAAAGACTAGGGTTGTTTTGCGGTAGTTTCCGAACCAATACACTTAGATTATTGCAACAGCATAAGAGCATTAAAATAATCATAAATCAAAATCAGATTTACAAACTACTTTCCTTCCGGCTCATTAGGCACAATTACATAACAAAGAAAAAAGCGGAAGAAAAGGAAACGGTGAACCATAGCGAACATTGCACTCTTTACTAATTCTTGATCCGTACGAAATACGATTCGAGACCAATTTAGATTTTTTCGAATGTAGCTGCAAGAAAAATGTATCTATTGTTCTAAAAAGAAACCCAAGATGATAAATTTTTCCAAAGGAACCCAAAGGTTATGTTTAGAAACGTATATTTACAAATGTCGACCCTCAAAAAGAGTTATTTTAGAGTCCCAGCTCTAAAGGATGCCATTTTTTACTTCAGCCGCAACATTACCGAAATTTTTTTTCTTGTGATCTTTCACAAACATAGGGAAATTCATTCTTTTTCATAAAATTAATATCCTATTGAATTCAATATGAAACGATATAAGTTTTTTAGATTTCAAGTAGAAATATATTGCATTTTCCACAAAACAATTTAATATTTAACTAAAAAAACAGTTTTAACGAAAGAGATTTTTTGTTAAACCAAATAGATGTATATTTTACCTACTTGGATGGATTTTCATAAAAATACTTGCATTTTACATCAAATATTTTAAAAATCAAATATTTTTTAACGAAGAAGATTAATTTCTTAACTAAAGATATAATTATCACCAAAAGGTAAATTTTATTGCTTAATGAGTGGATGTTTTGGAACACAGTTTAAAGTTTCAATTGAGAAGTTCTTTTTCAATAAAAAAAGATGAATTTCAGACCAAATGGTTGAACTTTTAAATAAAAAAGATAAATTATCTACAAAACGTTGGATTTCAAACCCTAAAATATGATAGTGCAACAAAAAGATTACATCTCTACAAATTAGTTAAATTTCGAAATTAATGATTTAATTTGTGAAATAAGTGTTGAATTTTCTACCCAAAAGGGCAAATTTTATTAACAAAAATATTAATTTGCCATCTAAAAAGTCGACATTGTCTACAAAACAGTGTAATTTCTAACTCCTGTATATAAATTTACAACGAAAATATTACTATTCAATCAGATAGTTGATTTTTCAGTTACGCCATTTAGTTGATTTTCCAAACATTAAAGATTAATTGTCAACGAAAAAATATTTCAATTTAAAATCATAAACAGTTGAATTGGGCCAAAAAAGACAAATTTTCAAAGAAATACTTTCATTAAAAAAAAGAGTTGAATTTTCGTCTAGAAAAGATCAATTTATTTATGAAAAATATAAATTTTAAACAAAACAACCACAAGTACATTTTCAATGTAAAAAATTATTTCTGAAAAACATGCATCTTCAAGAAAATAATTGAATTTTTAACTAAAGAGATGTATTTTCTACTACAATGTTGAATGCGTAACAACAATACTGAATTTTCAACAAAAGAGTACAACATTCAACCAAGTTGTTGAATTTTCCACCTAAAAGATGTTTTTTTTTTAACCGAGGGTAGAAAAGACGAATTAAAAACCAATTACATTAATTTTCTACCAAATAGTTACATTTTTAACTAAAAAAGATGAATTTTGAACAAAAATTGAAATACTTAAATTTTCAGTTCATAACGTCACTTCCACTGTTGTCCCTCTGTTATCCCCATTGCAAACCGTAGTTGTTAGCGGGATGCCCTTCCCCCTCAAAATGCTAACGTTTCTTATTAAAATCACTAAAGTTAAACAATGTAAAGGAAATTTTTTAAACAAAAGATACTTAGTTTTATCTCACAAGAAAAATGCGTTCAAAGTTTCGATTTTTCAAAGCTAAAAAGTACCAAGTATTCCTCCTTGGGGATAAAACGAGCCTATAACAAATCGCAGTTATTTGTGGAAAAGTATGTTTATTTTGCGTCTAGAAAAAAGCAAGGGACGTAAAAACCGATCCTAATGCCCAACTACATTACCATAAAGGCGTCGTTTACAAAGCTCGTCAATAAGGAAAATCGGAAGGAAAAGTAGAACTTGCTTGCACGGATTTGACGAAAATGAGTTTAGTTTTTGGATATCAGAAATATTTTTTTTTAATGTCTTAAACGTTTAATTTACATTAAATTTGAGCATTCTTGTTTCAAATGAGAAATTATAATTTTATTAAGGAATTATAATAAACTCTGTGTGCAATATCATGCAATATTTAAAAATCCCTTCTAATCCCCCCTTAAGAAAAAATATTATACGAAATTCAGTGTATGTCTAAAATGATTTTCCTTAAAGAAATTTCTTATCATTTTTCTGCTATTTTTGACAAACTATTATAAACAATTATTGTAACAAATTCAGTATAGAATTTAAGAATATTAAAAGATTTAAAGGATAGATTCAAACATTTTAACGATTACCAAACATATCAAGAGGTTTTAAGAGATTCTACAGGTCTTCTACAAATTTCGAGGTAGTTCCACTGATATTAACGCCTTTCAAAGATTATAAGGGCTTTACAAATATTTTTTATAATTAAAAAATACTTTATGGATATTTAAGAGATTTAAAAATATTTCCACGGATTTCATGGAAAATTTTGCTGAAAATTAAACTATTTCACTTCTTGTTAAAAACTTATCATTTCAAATTGAAAATTCAAATTTTTTCTTGAAAATACGCCTGTTTTGGGTGGTGATAATCGAAATTTTTTGAAGAAAATTGGTCTTTTTGGCTCGAAAATTCAACAATTTGGTTGAAAAGTTTTTCTTTCTTGACTGGATAATCCGTTTTGGTTGAAATCTTTAGTTCAAAATTGAACTTTTTTATTTAAAATTTCATGTCTTTTGACAAAACATTTAACTTAGTGGTTAATAATTGAACTACTTTGTGAAAAATTTATTTTTTGGCTAAATTTTTTTTTTGATTTATTGAGTTAATTTTTTGTTTACAAATAAATTTGTTATCGAAACATTTGACTACTTTCTTAAAAACTTGGGTTCTCATTAGCTTAAAAATTGAAGCTTTTTCTCTCGTTCACTGAAAATTTACCTAATTTATTGAAAATTGTTTTTTTTTTTTTGGTTCAAAAATGATTTATCAATTGAAAATCTAAATTTTTCACATTTTATTAAAAAACTTATCTTTTTGGTAGAAAATTCAATTATTTTATTGAAAATTCATTTTTTTGGTTCTAAAATTCATCTCTTTCATTCAAAGTTTGTATTTTTTGTTAAAAATTAATCTTCTTGTTTGGGAATGAATCTTTTTGGGTTGAAAAGTCGTCTTTTTAGTTTTAAAATGTATCTTTTTGTTTGAAAGTTGGTCTCTTTTGTTTAAAAAATAATCTTTTTTGGACCTAAATTCAACTATTTTATTGAACATTCGTCTTTTTGGTTTAAAAATTCATCTTTTTGGTTCGGCGTTGGAATTTTTTGGTAGAAAATTAATCTTTTTGGTTAAAAACTAATCTTTTGGTTTGAAAATTTAACTATTTTATTAGAAATTCTTCTTTTTGTTTTGAGAATTCATCTTTTTGTTTGAAAATTGGTCTTTTTGGGTAGAAAATTAATCTTCTTAAGTTAATTTAATTCATCTTTCCGGTTTGAAAACCAATTTCTGTTTGTAAAAAATTCAACTTTTGATTCAAAATTAAACTAATTTGTTAATCAAATTTTTTATTGAAAATTCGTCTTTTTGGTTTGAAAATTAATTTCATTGTTTAAAATTTTGTGTTTTTGGTAGAAAATTAATCTTCTCGTTTGAAAATTAATCTTTTGATTTGAATTTTAAATATTTTATTGAAAATTCGTCTTTTTAGTTTAAAATTTCATCTCTTTGTTTGGAAATTGGTCTTTTTCGGTAGAAAATTATTCTTCCTGGATGAAAATTAATCTTCTTGGGTTGAAAAATCAACTATTTTCTTTAAAATTCGTCTTACTGGTTTACCAATAAATTTCTCTTAGTAGAAAGTTCAAATAATTGGTTTAAAATTTAACTACTGTGTTAAAGATTTCTTTGCATTTTTGTCTGCAGTTTTCTCTCTTTGGTTGAAAATTTACCTATTTTTTTTTAAATTACTTTTTATGTTGAAAAATAATGTTTGAACTGACAATTATACTCTTTGATCTTCAAACTATTTTGTTGAAAAATCGTCTTTTCAGTTTGAAAATTCATCACTTTCGTTGAACATTTATATTTTTGGTTAGAAATTAATCTGCTTGTTTGGAAACTAATCTTTTTGGGTTAAGAATTTAACTATTTAAAAAATTCGTCTTATTTGTTTTTAAAATCATCTGTGGTTGAAAATTCATATTTTTTGGTTGCAAATTAATCTACTATTGATCTTTTTAGTTTAAAAATTTAAACTGTTGTGTTTAAAGTGCACTATATTTCCTGGAAATACTTTAAACGAAAGGCAAAAAAAGTATTTTCCCTCTCACCGAGAAAAGTTTCATCCAAACTTCAGTGAAGCCCAGATGCGATTTTCTTTGCAGCTGACTGTCCGTAGTTCAAGTAATGGGCGATATAAATCGCGGGACGATTTTTCTCGCAGGAAGCAACCCTTTTAGAGAATTTTTTTTTATTATTCTTTTACGGGAAAGGGTCCTTCTCGTTGTCGGAAGGACGGGGCCTTAATCCGGCAAAGCCCGCATTGTAAATGGGGAAGGCGTGAAAATGCAAATGGCTGGGTAGGTCGGTGCAGCGGATACGTATAGTATAGTAACTATAGCTATATTGTATAGTACTTCGGATGCGACTCGTCGCTGTGGAAAATTTACGGTTGGCGTCACGGCTCGTCCGTTCGCTCTCGCGGACGCATTCGCGATTTTGTTGCATTTCGCTGCATTCCGTCACACGTTTCCGGTTGTTCGCGTTTTTCAAATTTTCATCTCAACCCTGTCACGTCGCGTCTGCCATTATTTTCAAGGTTCTGTCGGCTTTTTCTTGCTTTTTTTATTACAGCCCGTCTACTCGTGACAATTCGTTTATGCAATCTCTAATCTCTGAAAAGAATTTTTCAACAATGCAAACTTCCGTTTTATGACTTTATTATTTAATTCTAAATTAAGGATTCGGGTTGCGCAAAAATAAATGTAAAATTTTGTATGCATATTGCCACCAGAGTTCGAATCCACAAGAGAAATAATGCATTGAAAAAATAATAACATTTAGAGACTTTGCATGCACCCTAAAGTTTAAGCGACAATTGAAAAATCTCAAAAAATAAAATTTTCGAAAATTTTAAATTCCTGAATTGGAAAGTTCCCGAAATTATAAAGGGAATACTAAAAAATCCAAAAAATAAAATTTCCAAAGTATAAATCTCGTGACTTTAAATAATTAAAATATTATGAAAATATTATTAGTTTATTTAAAAATAAAGTCATTGATTATTTGTATCAAAAGACTTTTTTCGATATTTAAAGGTTCTTAAAATTATTCTTTGAATTCAAAGTGACAAAATCTGAATAAAGATGTTTCCAAATAATAAATTTTATTTGAAAATATGCATAGTATAATAAAAAGTTTTTTTTTGAAAATTCATGAAATTTCTGCCATTTTTTATATTGTTTGAATTCCGGAATTTTATAGTTTGACAATTTTTTAAAGAAATTTTTCAATTCTAAATTGAAAATTCCTGAATGCCAAAATTCCCGGATTATGAAATTCCTGAATAATAAAGCTCCCTAACAGTTTATAATATTACTGAAATGAAAAATTTCAGAATAATAAAATTCTCGATTTGAAAAATTTCCAAATAATAAAATTCTTGAATTGGAAAATTTCCGAATAATAAAATTCCCGAACAGTTTATAATATGACTGAATTTGAAAATTCTCAAAAGAAAATTACCGAATTCAAAATATTCAAACAATGTTTGTATAAATCATTTTTATTTAATAAAATATAATAAACAAATCTTCTTGTAAACAAACTATTTTTGATGTTTAAAGTTTCCAAATTAATTGTTGGAATTAAAAATAATCATAATTGAAAAAATATACATTTCTGGATCAACTTTTCTGAAATTATTGTTATTTTAAATTCAAACAATAATTCTAGAAACTTCAAGCAATAAAATTTTTTGTGGTTAAAAATACTTGATTATGATTTTTAAAAATAAATAAATGAATAATATTAATAACAAAATTTATTAAATGTTTTAAATTCGGGAATTTTTTATTTCGGATATTTTATAATTCGGGAATTTTATTATTCAGGAATTTTCAAATTCTGTAATATTATGAACTGTTTGGGAATTTTATTATTCTGTTTTTTTCAATTCGGTCATTTTCGAATTCCGTAATTTTATTATTCAATTATAATCTAATTATTATTATCCAAATCGAGAATTTTACTGTTCGGGAATTTTACAATGTCGGGCATTGAAGGGTCGAATGCAATAATCAACTTAGCGCTCGAACACACGGAGAATTACTGTCCGCTGAGCGAATTTTTAAAATTGTTCAAATTAAAGTGTTGACCACCAATACTTGTAGACTATTTTATTGTGCATCTTTTTTGTACGTCAAACAAATTCTAAGTTTTTTTCGTTTTTTAGTTATTTAAGGAAAACAAAAATTTTGAACGAAAAAAGAATCAATACTTTTTTGCATTCAACACGCCAGATTTTTGCCGGGAATTGATATTTTTTCTTCAAAATTTTATGTAACATTCTTCAACATATTCTACGACTGTTAGAGTATTTATCTTATTATAAAAACATTTCAAAGCTGTTAAGTGAATTTATAAAAATATTTTCTTGGGAGTCTAGGATTAATGTATATAAACGAGAAAGTTGTGTGAGAAAGTTTCGAATTTGGACAACTTCCAGTGAGAAAAATCTTCCTTAGGGATCAAAGAAGTTTTTCCAAAAAGTTTTAGATCTTTTGTCATCAAGGGAAAAAAATGAGAGTGATGTGAAAATTATGTACGGCTTGCTATCCTCGACTTGGATCGTACGTCAATGTACGTCAACCCGTGGCGCTATGTTCTCGCGTACCGAGTCGAGGTTAGATCGTCATACATGATTTTCACATCACTCTCACTTTTTTGGCCTCACGACAAAAGATCTAAAACTTGTTGTAGAAACTTCTTTGATCCCTAAGGGAGATTTTTCTCACTGGAAGTTTTCCAAATTCGAAACTTCCTCACACAACTTTCTCATTTATATACATGCATCCCAGATTTCGAAGAAAATATTTTTGAAAATTCACTACACAGCTCTGGAATGTTTTAGAATAAGATAAATACTACAACAATCGTAGAATATGCTAAAAAAAGATACATAAAATTTTCAAGAAAAAATATCAATTCCCGACAAAGATCTAGCAAGTTAAATGCAAAAAAGTATTGATTTTTTTTTTTAACTTTCGTTTTCCTTAAATAAATAAAAAACGAAAAAAACATTGAATTTGTTTGTCGTCTAAAAAAGATGCACAATAAAATAGTCTACAAGTATGGATGGTCAACACTCAAATATAAACAATTTTGAAAATTTGCTAAGCGGACAATAATTCTCCGTGTGTTCGAGCGCTAAGGTGGTAATTGCACCCGCCCCTGCAATTGTATTTTCCGGGATTTTGCAGTCAGTCGCCTCATTATAAAATTGCCGAAAAATAAAAATCCCGAATAATAAAATTTCGACAGTTCATAATATTACCGAATCAAAATGTTTTCGAATTATACAATCCACCAATTAAAATAAATAAACTTTTTCTTTAAAATATTATTTATTTATTCATTTATTTATTTATTAAAAAATAAAATAACTAAATATTAGCATAAAAAGACATTTTTCTGATATTTAAACTCTTTTAAATTATTGTTTGCATGTAAGTCATTAATTAATTAAATTCTACAAAGTTTGTTTGGAAAATGTTTACAATTATTATTTTAAATTTAAACAATAATAAAAAAATTGTCTGATTAAAAAATCTTTTCTTACATAAAATTATTTGATTATTTTGTTTTTAATTAATAAATAATATTTATGAAGAAACAATTTTTTAAATTGTATAAATTCAGTTATTTTATAATTTGGCAATTTTCTGTCAGGAATTTCCCAGTTCTGTGATATCATAACCTGTTTAGAAACCAGTATTAGATGAATCAAATTGAAACTGAATAGTTCTCTTTTCAATCAACCATAAAATCTGATTAAAAATTTATTTTTCAAATATCACCACCATAAGCATGTCTTCTAGGGTCCCAACTAAAACCCATTAGTACAAAATTGGATTTTATGACTTTTTGGCGCTAATTATGATTTGTTTGTATTCTTTTTGTATTCAAATTGTTTCTAATACATAAAGTATCACTTTATATTAATAACTAGATGTTAAAATTAATTGTTTAAATAATTCATTATTGTTTTTAGCAATTTTCTATTAGAATAGAGTTGAAGACTCGTGGTATTTTTATGATTTTTCAACTTCTTTTCAACTTTTTATACAGAGCAAAGTAATAACCAAATCAGCTTAACTTATATAACTTTTCAAAACATTTTTATTATTTATAAAAATATTCTTTTAAAATGAGGCTAGAAAGTTGCAGTTTTTTCAAAAGTTTCCCACTTTTTAAATTTAACGTAAATAATTGTTTAAACAATTTATTATGATTTATTACAATATTCTCTTAGAAGAATTCGAGAAAGTTGCGGTTTCTTCTGAAATTTCTTACTTTTTGTCCATTTTTCAATTAGAGTACGCTAATCATTCATTCAAGTTAGCAAGTTTAATGATTGACACAATTTATTATTATTTTAAATAATATTCTCTTTGAATGATGGTACAAAGTTGCGCTTTTTTCTTGAAATTTAAATTTTTCTTCACATTTTATTCATGTAGAGGTAATAAGTAATGCATTTAGCAACCATGATTGTTTAACCAATATATTATTGTTTATTTTCAGCTACTCTTATAGTAATGCTAGATAGCTTCAAGGTAATGAAGTTATAGGGGTTAATGAGGTACATGCGGTTATTGAAGTAAGAATTAATTAAAGGTAACAAATATGTTTTCTTTTGAATAATTTATTATTATTTATAACTAACGTTTCTTAGTTAACTGCTAGAAAGTTTCCGTTTTTCCAAAGTTCTTAACTTTGCTTTAATTTTTTAGTTATAAACAAATGGTAAATAAGCATTAGAAAGAATCAGATCTAAACAAGCTCATTTTTTATTGTTAATATATATTTTTCTGAAGCTTTCAAGTTTATAAAATTAACAATCTCGAATTTTCTAAAAAAAATTCTAGTCAGGGGAAAATGTGAAAACTAAAAATTTGAAAAGTAAAAATTTGAAAATTAAAACTGTGAAAACTCTTTCAATTTTTTAAAAAATCATAAGCTGTTAACATAATGGCATCCAATATGCAAAGTTTTGTAGTTCACGTTGAGGAATTCAAAAATCCATAATAACTTGAAAACTAAATTACTTTCTTTTTGATCGATATTTTCCTTTACGAGAAAGTCGAAACGGTGAAAGACATCCGGTTGTCTTTCCGGCACATTTCGCTTGTTTGTCAGTTTGGGCGTCTTGCTGTCTCGAATTCAGAACATTTCTCGACTTTCTTACGATCTTGACAGTTTCGTCAACAAGCTGGTCGTAAAGCCAAACGATCCGAAGGAAAGGGAAGCCAACCTAAAAAAAATCTACCGTATATATACATACACAGTACCATCAACATGGATAACACACGGTAAAGGCGACATTCGCGATGAAAGTTCAATGGAAATGTGCCAGCGCTACAGGGTCAAATTTATCTCCCTTGGGACGATAAACATTTAACTTTATTTAATGGAAATTTCTACCGAGGCAAACAGCTTCACGAACTTAAAGATCTGAAACTTCTGCTCGCTTTTTCCTTTTACTATTTTTATTATTTTCTATTGTTTGGGGTGTCCACTCACATAGTCCTGGAAAACTTGGAACTGTCGGGAAATTTGTATACACTTGGTAAGCCTTGGAAATCTAAGGGAATATTTTGTCTACAGTATATTTTTTTCGAAATCGTGCTTACATTTTTCTCAAATTTTAGTATAAAATTAAATAACAATCTTTTTTAATGGTAAAAGTAAATTTATATTACGTGATTTAATTATTTTGTGCAAATTTTTTTTTGTTTTTTCGTTTTTGTTGGAAATTAGTTTTTTTTTAATGAAAATTCATTTATTTTTACTGAAAACTCGTCCTTTTCGGTAGAAAAATAATCTTCTTTGTTATAAATTAATCTTTTTGCTTAAAAATTTCACTACTTGGTTAAGGGTTAAAATTATCTTATCTATTTTTATCTTTTTTACACAAAAATTTATCTATCGTGTGAGAAATATGTACCTTTTGATAAAAAAATAATCTTTTTTGTTCAAAATGCATTTTTTTTTTGAAAATTCCACTACTTGGTTGAAGGTTAAACTCTATTGTTAACATTTATTTTTGGGGTTCAAAATTCATAATTTTTATAAAAAGTTCTTCTCTTTGGTTGAAAGTGTAAGTATTTTTGTGAAAATTCATAGTTTTTATTGAGGATTTACCTTTTTTTTTACCTCGCCTTTTTAAAACTAAATTTAAATATTCCATCGTTGATTGAATAATTATCATCTTTAGTTGAAAATTAAACTATTTGGTGAAAAATTCATCTTTATGGTTAAAAATTTAACTATTTTTGTAGCAATCTCAAATATTTTGTTGAAAAATAAATAATGTTCTGAAAATTTAACAACTTGATAACAAATTAACTTTTTTCTTAAAAATTCAGATTTTCAGGTTGAACATTCATCTGTTTGTGTAGAAAATTTTTCCAATTTTTTGGAAATTTAGCTTTCTGGGATGCGAAATTAATCTTTTTTTTAAATTCATCTTTTTAGTGGAGGATTCAATTTTTTTGTTAATTCTTTTTAAAACTCAAAATGTAACTATTTGATCGTTTGTTGAATAATTATCATATTTATTTAAAAAAATTAAATACTTGGTTAAAAATGTATCTTTTTGTTTAAATATTTAACTATTTTGGTAGAAAACTCATGTTTTTTGTTAAAAATTCGGGTTTTCAGCTTAAAAATTGAGCTGTTTTGTAGAAAATTCAAACATTTTATTTAAATTTTATTTTTTTGGGGTGAAAATTAGTCATCATTTTAAAAAATGTTCTTTTTTATAGAGGACTTAACTACTTCCTTAAAAATTAATCTTTTTAAAACTTGAATGTAACTATTTTATCTTTGGTGGAAAAATGATCATTTTTTAGTTATGATATAAACTATTCGGTTGAAAATTCATCTTTCCGTTTAAAATTTTTTCTAGAAAACTGAATTATTTTATTGAAAATTAAACTATTTCTTTGTAACTGTAAATATTTCTTCAAAAATGTAATTAGTTGGTAGAAAATTAACTATTCTATAGAAAATTTATCATATTTGTCGTAGATTGCTCTTTTTGAAAGAAGAAAATTAATATTCTTAATCAAAAGATTATGTTTTTGGTTGAGGGTTCAACTATTTACTTCAAAGATTCGACATTCTAAAATAAAAAATGCAACTATCTGATTTTTGATTGAAAAATGGTCATTATTAATTAAAAAATAAAAGTATTTGGTTGACAATTAAATAAATTCTTTGAAAAAGGAACTATTTCTTTGAAAATTTAACTATTTTGTAGAAAATTCATAAATTTTGCCTTCTTTTTTAATGATTATGTTTTTGGTTAAGGATTCAACTATTTTCGTAAAAATTAGTCATTTCATAACGCAAAATGGAACCATTCCATATTTGTTAAAAATTATAATTTTTGGTTAAAAATTAAACTATTTGGTTTAAAATTCATCTTTCTGAAGTGCAAATTAGTGTTTTGAGAATTTATCTGAAAATAAAAATGAAGGAAGGTAAAAATTTGGGAATATTCAGATGTCTCCTTTCAAAGTTTTTTTTATTAATCAATTCATTAATTTTTTTACTGACATTGTTAAAAAAATAACCTTAGAAAAGAAATTACCAAAAAATAATGACTCTTACATTGTTAAAATGCCTTGAAGTTGTTTTTCTAGAATATTCGCCTGGAGATTATTGAAAGTTGTTTTTTCATAGCTAAACAGACATAAACAAACCACTTATTGGAAGGGTGACATAGAAAAAACATTTTCCCTTCTGTAAATCCTCTGAAAAACCACCCTCGGTGGAACCCCATGTTTGTCTAGCTGCTCGAGAAAGCAGAGGGTTCTCGAGTGATATACGCCCTTGATCGAGTAGCGACCTTCAAAATTAAACACATGCCGTAGCAAAACATTTTTTCCCCATTATTCACGATTATTGGGGTAGAAATGTTTAATATTCTTTCAGGAAGCTAATTTCGGTTAGCAGCGTCAATTTCTTTCTATCAAACTGTAAACCAAATTTTGGGGAATTTTCCCTTCAGATCCTTGTAGATGCCAAAAAACGTTAAATATAAAATACTTATTAATTTTTTTGTTTCATTCCACAGTTTTTTAAGGAAAAGTATTTTTAGAGTAAAATGTGACATTTCTCATAAAAACGGTTTGCGAAAATTCCCAAAAATTTTGACAGTGTATTAAATTACATTTTTCGTTTTAAATTCGGTTTTTAAATTGAAAATTCATCTATTTTTATGAGAATCGTCTTAACTGAAAATTTAACAATTAGTTTTATGTGGTAAAATATAAATCTTGTTTTTTTAAGGAAAATCTTTGTGGTTGTAGTATTAGCTGTTTGACTTTTTCTAAACATTCATTTAATTCAAAAAATGTTTATTTGAAAATTCAACTACATATATTTGTTAAAAGGTCTTAATTTTATATAATTGAAATATTTTGTTGTAAATTTGTCTTCTTTGGTTTAAGTAAACTGGTTTTGATTTAAAAAATATTTTTTTTTTAATAATGTCAACTATAAGATTTTTTCTTGAGGATTAATATTTTTTTAATGGAAAAAACTATTTTGGTAAAAATTCATTTTCCTTCAGTTAGAAAGTAATCGTTTTAATTGGAAATTCAAATATTCCATTTTTAATTGCAAATTCACCTTCTTGGTTGAAAATTAAATATTCGTTTTAGAATTCATTTATACTTGGTTGAAGGTCTTACTTGTTTGTTTAAAATAATTTTGTTAAAAATATGTCCTCTGTGGTTAAATTAAACTGTCTTTGTTTAAAAAGAAAAATCTTTTTGTTTTTATATTAACTGTTAAATTTTGCATTAATAATTTATCTATTTTTTCATTGGAAATTCCACATGTAATTGATTAAAAATGGAATTTCTTCATTTAAATTGATTTTATTGGTTAAATATTAAATATTTCAGTTAAAATTAATTTCTTTGTTTATAAAATAAGCTTTTTGAAAATGAAAACGATACACCCTCTTATATGTGTATTAAATATTAATTTTTGAATCTTCTTGTAAAATGAAAAATTAATTAAAATAAAAAAGTTTTTAAAATTGAAATGCTTCCACCTTTAAAAATTCCTGTTAAATTTTCAGTTTATCACTGTCAATTTGCGTTTTATATTTTTTATGAACTGGAATGCATCATCATTTCCCAGGATAATAAAAAGTTTGTGAATTTGGACAATAACTTCCATCTTTTAATGATTGAGGAAGCAATAATTCATCACATAGAAGGCGTAATATTGTGGATTTCACATTAACGCACCATGCTTAGGGCCAAATGCCATGTTTTCCCAAACCATTTGGTCGTTAAGGTAGATTTTCCTGTTCCATTTTTTACGTAAATTGATTCGTACATCAGACTATTTCCGCATCACGCATTTACAGGAATAGAAAGCGAGGTCGGTCAGCGCGATGATAGTAATTTATTTTAATAGTCATTTTGGTAATGGCACGTAACTCTGAATGGCACGTGGTCCCTTTGCGTTATATGAAAATGCCTACTGAAATAATAACAATAAACTACCCCTATTTTGTAACCCAAATATCGGTAAAAAATTTATTTTTCTTAATTTTTATCCACTTTGTACCCTTAATGAAAGAATTCACCCTCATTTTAAAATATTTTGGAAAATTCTTGGTTGCAATCCGCAGTCAAGGTTGGTCCTATCTTCGGTTAGTGTCATTTTTAAGATTGTCAACTTCCATAAATATTTCCTCGAATCTGGATATCTTTTTTTATGAAACACTTTTGGTCTCAATACAACATTGCTTTAGCTCGGGAGTGGACATTTGTTTTATTTTTTAAGTGTTTTCAATTTTACACAGCATTTTTCTCGCTTTTTCGAAAAATTACTGTGTACAACTTTACTGTGTGCCATCGTTTCCAGCTTATTTTCCCCGTTTCCTTGACTGTGTTCCTCCCGTTTCCAGTTCAACATGTACCCCTTGCTTGTGTTTCCCCCATTTCCAACTCGTTCTCACCTTTCCCTTGTCTGTCTTTCCCTCGTTTTAGTTTATTTTCCCGGTTACCTTGACTGCGTTCTCATTCCTTTCCAGCACATTTTCCTCTTTCCTTTGACTTTGTTCCCCCGTTTGCAGCCCATCTTGTACCGCTTGAGTGTGTTACCCCTCTTTCCAACTCATATTCACGTATCCCTTGACTGTGTTCCCCCTTTTTTTTGCAGCTAATTTACCCTGTTCTCTTCACTATAAGAAGAATAAAAAACTGAATATGAAATGTCGGAAAAATAGTTCCTATTCTCGATATTTGTTGCCGAGTTCTGATTTATAAGATTAAACAATCTGCATCATTTGAAACATTCGGAAAATTCTTGGTTGCAATCCGCAGTCAAGCTTGATTCTATCTTCAGTAAGTGTCACTTTGAGATTGTCAACTTCCATAAATATTTCCTCGAACCTGGATATCTTTTTTTATGAAACTTTGTTGGTCTCAATGCAACATTGCTTTAGCTCAGGAGTGGACATTTGTTTTATTTTTAAATATTGATTTCGATTTTACAAAAATTTTTTCTCGCTTTTTTGAAATTTCGCATTTTTTTCTCTCCAGTTACATTTATTTTGTCACATCCCTTTCCAGCTCAACTTTACTCTGTACCCTCGTTTACAGCTCACTTTCCCCGTTTCCTTGACAGTGTTCCTCCCGTTCCCAGTTTAACATTTACCCCTTACTTGTGTTCCCCCCGTTATCAATTCATTTTCACCTTTCGCTTGAATGCATTCGCCTTTTTTCCAACTCATTTTCTCTGTTCTCTTGACTGCGTCCCTCCTTATATCCACTTTCATTATCTCTTCTTTTCTTGATCCATTCTGTAAATATAATTTCATATTCAATCAAGTATTGTCAAATAGCGATAAAACTATTGAAAAGGAAAATTTTGTTCTAAGTGGTACCTTCTCTGTCATATGAAGAATAAAAAATTGAATATAAAATCTCGGAAAAAGATTTTGTTTTCTCGATATTTGTTGCCAAGTTCTAATTTTTAAGACCAAATCATATTTACTATTCAAAGATAGAATTAATAAAAGAATTTTTTTTAATTTTTACCCACTTCACACCCTTCGTGAAAGGATTCACCCTGTTTTTAAATATTTCGTAAAATTCTTGGTTGCAATCGGCAGTCAAGCATGACCCTATCTCATGTTAGGAACACTTTGAGATTGTCAACTTCCATATCCAATTCATTTAACCTGGATAACTTTTCTTCATTAAACTTTTTTGGTCTAAATATAACAATATCTGAGCCTGGGAGTGCATATTTGTTTTATTTTCAGAAAATGCTTTAGATATTACAGAATTTTGTATGCTCTTTCGAAAAACTCAAATTTTTTTGGTTCTCTAATTCTGTTCTCCCATCCTTCACTTATCAGTGGCATTAAATATTTTGAATTTATTTGTTTGAAATTTTATTTATTTTATAATCCCCTTTCCCATTTCCTTTATCTCTTCTTTTCTTGATCCATTCTGCCAATATAATTTCATATCCAATCAAGTATTGTCAGGACGAGATAAAATTATTGATGAGAAAAAATTATTTTTAAGTGATGTCTGCTATACAAAGAATAAAAAATTGAATATGAAATCTAGATAAAAGATTTTCTGTTCTCGATATTTTTTCCAAGTTCTAATTGACGAAATTTCACAATCTCCATTATTTAAAGCTGAAATCGACTTTATTCAAATTCGAATCAACGTAGAACTGGGAGGGACATAAAAAGAGAGCTTAAAAAAGAGAATGAATATACGTCCCCGGGGATGGGGACACTTGTAGATATAAAATGACTTCGATCCTAAATTGAACGTAATGCACTGTTCGATTGATGAAAAAGATTGTTGATGCAAAGTTTTTATAAAATTGAGAGACTTTTAGTTCTAAAACAATCATAAAAAGTTGTCAATGAGTGATAGGAAATAACTAGTTTCTTTTAACTAGTAACTTGTAACTATTTACCTTTTTGGTAACGATAATTGTAACGAAGGTATTTTTATAAATAAATGATGAATTGTAATTAGTTAATTTTTTCACTGACAGTAACTTTAAAAATCTTTACGTTTTTAGTTTCTTTCCAAATATAGGTATATATCATTTTCACTGTTCAAATTTTGGCGGCTAGTTTTAAAAAAAATGTGCAATTTGAAATAAAGAGGGGGTAGATCTAACAAAGATGTTTTTGAAAAATTATTACTATTTAAAATAAGCTGAGGGGACAAAATTTGTGGGTTGGCTTTCAGAAGAAGCTAAAAAAATATAATCTCTCGATATCACCTGATCTCTTTTTTTAGTTTAAAATTGAATGAAAACTTTATAGTTTTCTCAAAATCCAAAGCGAATTTTTCTTATATACAGTTTCTCCTCGTGAACAATAGTAAGAAAAAAATTAGAAGAAAAAAACGGTTTTCTGCTCAATTTAGAATCTTTCACCATGTACAGGAAACACGATTTTTTTGTTTGGTCCTTCAGCTGGAAACCAAAGAACATATTATCATTTTGATACTTCTGATAACAAATTTTTTCGTGATTTAGGCATTTTGAGATTTTGGTAATTTGGATTTTTTACGATCTTGGAGCGTTTTGAATTGCAAAACAAATTTTTTTCTTAAGAAAATTCAGGTTCGACATATTCAACTTTTTCAAAAAATTTGTGTTTGCATTAATAAAAAAACAGGCGTTTTCACATTTTGAAACAAAAAAGAAAACAGAAGATATGAACCGATTCCAACTATTTTCTTTTTACTTCTTTTGGATACTAGCCAGAAAATGTTTTTTCTCACTGATCAAAATTTTCTAATAATTTTATGAATTCAAAAGAATTCGATGAAATTTAGAATAATTCCAGCTAAGTTTTCACGAATTCAGTATAAATTCAAAACATAAACTGATGGATTAGATATAATTTGAGCGAATTTAAGTAAAACAAGATGAATTCATGAAGTCCATAAAAATTAAATGTAAATTTTTAATAATTTAAAACATTTAATTGATTTTAGAAATATTTGAGTGAACCTAAAAGAACGCTAAAAAAAATTTTTTAACTGAGAAGGATTTCAAAAGTTAAAAAATCCAAAATTTGTGTAAATAAATAACAATAAATTAGCAAGACTTCAAGGTTAATTCCAAATGAATTTAAATACACACATCGAAAGATAATCCAGAAGATTTAACTGATTTTAATAAAATTGGACGTATAAGAATATAAAAAAAAATCAAAAGAATTCAAAGTTTTAAAAAACCCAAAATATTCCACTGATTAGAAATAAGAGTTTACTCTTATTTCTAATCAGTGGAATATAGTTCAGGGAAAATTTAACATAATTAAAGTAATTTAAAAAGAAATCCAGGAATAATATAAAATTCGATTGGATTTAGGAAAACGTAAAGGAAATCAGAAAAATTAAATAGAATTTCTAAAAATTCAAAGTGAATAAAAAATCTTCATGTGAATCGAACAAAATTTGGAAACATTGCGAAAATCAATTCTTATGATTAAGTTTGAAATGGATAGTGCAAAATTCAAGAAAATTTTAAAGAATTTGAGCAAATGTATGAGAACTCAATATGTGTTTAAAGGAATTCAGTTTTACTAAAAAAAGAACATAAATTGAATCCATGTAATTGATTAGAAATAAATAAATTTTAAGAATTCAATCGTGTCTTCCATTCAATTCTTAAGGAGCATAATTCAGGGCGAAGTTAACAGAATTTTAATTGAAAATCCCAACGAATCAGAAAAAAGTGAATTTTTAAAAATTTATTTAATTGAATATAATTTATATAATTTATAATAATTCCAGTTAATTCAAAAGAATTCAGCGAGAGTTGAAAAAATTGAAGAAATTACAAATTATTTCTAATTTTTTGTAAAGAAGTGATACTAAATTAATAAGAATGCAGGGAAAATTCTACAAGAATTCAGATAAGTTAAGAAACATTTTTTTAATTTAAAATCTTCATTGATTTCACTCAGATTGGAGTTAACTTAGAAAAATTAAATCTTATTGAAGATACTTAAATGAAATTCATAAGAATTCAAAAGAATATAACTGAAAGAAAAATTTTAATTTGTAAAAATTCAAGATAAATAAAAACAATTCCAAAATATTGAGAAGATCAATTGATTTGATTTAAATTGGGATTCACTGCGTAAAATTCTAGATATTTAAAAGGAATTTGATTTAATGCTCAAGAATTAAAAAAATTAATTTCAGTGAATTAGGTAGGATTGATTGACTTTAGAAGAATTCAAGTGAATTAGGTAATACGCAAGGTGAATAGAAAAGTTTAAGAGAGTTCAAAATAATTTAAAAGAATCCAGGTAGTAGTAATAGAAATTCAGAGTGAATTTCAAGTTAAATCGTTTGAATTGAAAACCAAATATTAATAAAAAATATTCCATTGATTCAATTAGAATTGTAATAAACTTAAACGAATTCAAGGAATTCAAGAAATTTCGATGGAATTCATAGGAAATCAATATGAATAAAAAATAATTCAAGTTCACTAAACAATATGGTTAAACCCCAATTCCATCTAAATCAGATAAGTTGACGTGAATTAAATTAGTGATTGTGAATCTGATAAAAACCATAAGTATGCAAATGAATTGAAAGCAATTAAAGGGATTTAATTTTTTTTTAATAATCAAATAAGTTACTTAAAACATTTTTTTATTTTTAAAGCCAAACTTTCTTTTAAAAAAGTGATTTAATCAAAAAATGATTTTAGAAAGAATAGAGATATAAATAAGTGCTTTAAAAAGTGACCATAAAAAAGTTACACTTTCAATCGATAACGATAGCGATAACCAGTAGTCGGATAATCAATGTTTTCCACACTAAAATATATGCAAATTTGAAAAAAATGTCGCAACAGAAATGCAAATTTTTCTAAATAAATGTTGAGTTTTGTGATTTTAATTGGGTTTTTTTTCTGATTTTAGGGTCCGGTCGGGGAAGTAGGTGGCGTGAGGCTGCCTTTGCAGTCACTGCATGGATACGGATCAGTTTTCATGTATTCAGCCTCGACCAGTCCCGGGGGTGGAAATGGTCAAGGGGGCGGAGGCGGAGGTGAAGTTACCCTCCGCCTCCGCGAACCTGAGGATATTCCAGAAGAGGTCCTCGCTCGTCTCGAGGATACGGCCACTTTATCCATCTCCTTACAAGGCGATGCTGTCCTTAGGCTAGGTGCGGCTAGTGCAGGTATGTGATGTTTATTTTTTTTATTCTTATTTTTAAGAATTATTTGTTATTTTTCGAAGATTTCAATTTTTTGCAAGTTATATATTTAACAACAAAAAAACCAGAAATCGTAAAGAGAATTGTAAAAATTTGTATTTCAATCAAGAAAGATTCTAATTTTCAATCAGAAACGGTTGAATTTTTGCGCAAAGATGTGAATTATAAAACTAAAAAGACCAGTTTTGAAAAAAATAGTTTAATTTTAAATCAAAAATGATTTTTCCGTACAAAAAGTTCAGCCAAAAAAAATTTTGATTTCTAACAGGTTGTATTTTTAACTAAGAAAAGATTAATTTGTAAAGAATAATCAAATAATTGATATTTCAATTTAAAAAAAAAGATTAATTAACAGCCAAAGACATACATTTTAACTTAAAACAATAAATCTCTACCGAAAAAAGATAAATTTTTAATGAAAATATTAATTCATCCAAAAACAACGATTTTTTTTGTAAAAAGTTGGATTTTCGAATAAAAAAAGACAATTTTCACGAAAATAGCTGAACTTTTAACGAAAAAAAATTTGCATTCAAGAAAGAAAAATAATTAATCAAATTGTAATTTTACAGGGAAAAAGTGCCTTTGCTATTTATTTTAAGGTTATATGCAAAAAAAATTCTGAGACTGTTGAAAAAATTTTAAAAGAATTTGAAGATTTCAAATAAGTAAAATTAAAATGTACATAAAAAAGGTTCATTTTCCACCAAATAATTTAACTTTCAACCAAAAAATATGTTTTTCTATGAAAAATGTAATACGTAATTGATATTTCAACCGAAAGAATTTAAATCAAAAGCAACTAAATTGATCTAAATATAATTATTCTTAACCGAAATAATTGATTTTTGAACAAGAAGATTAATTTTCAACTAGAAAGTTCAATTTAAGAAAAAATGTACAAATTCTGATACAAGATGTGAATTATCAAATCAAAAAGACGAATTTTTAGCAAGAGATTTGAATTTTCAACCAAAAATGATTTTCTATTCAAGCAAGAAAGAAAAAAACTCGAGTCGGTCCTTCTAAAAAGTTAAAAAATATTTATAAATATCCTCTTGATATTAATTTTTCGAAATAAAAAAACATTAAAATTTTTTATAATAAGCTTGAAAAAAAGTTTTCATCATCGTAAAACTTTGTGTTAAATAAGACTAGATTTTTAAATGAAAAAATAGCTTAAAAATCTTTCGGGTTCTATAGGAATTTTTAGAAATATTAAAAAAAAATTTAATTTTTAAAAGCTAATTTTTCGAAATATAAAATGTTTGTAATTTTCTCATGAATCTTAGGAATTTTTTTATTGTTTTGTAACCTTTCAAAAATCTTAAAAAGCTTTTAAATTTTTTGTTAAAATGTCTTCGAAATGCTTAAACATGTTTTTTAAACCTTCTCAAGGCTTAAATCATTTTCGAATTTCTTCAAAAGTTTTAAAACTTCAAATTATCTTTGAAAATAATGCAAAATTTGTTTAGCCTGTTTTTAAAACCATCAAACTGAAAAAAATGTTCTAAAAATCTTTCTAATTCTTTTTTGATATATCTTGAAACCAACAAAACTTAAATTTTATTTAAAATGTAAGAAGTTTTTTCTAAATATCGTCTAAACTGATTTGCATTTTTCCTAACATGTCTCTTAAGATATAAATACATATACACAGGCATTTATTATTAATGAATAATGCACAATGAAAACTTTTTTTTAAGTATAAGGTTTAAAAATTAAATTCTTTATCTTGAAATTCTCTTTAAAAAAATTACGGGAAATTCCAAAGAAAAAATTAAGAATAAGTATTCAAAGTTATATTTACGCAGTGTACAAGTTATCAGGTTTTCAACAAAAATTTATTCGAGACATTGTGAATACGATGTTTTAAGAAAGGAAAAAAAGAAAAAACATAAGAAGAAGAAAAGAAGCAACGCTATCTCCGTAAAGTCACATACGAACCTGTCAGACCCGATAAAAGCTTTTAAATTCGGGTTCTTTGTAAGTAGTTGAGAACTACTGCTCGCATTTCAATTCAGACTTTTCGAATCAGCCTTATATTTTCTCCGTCCTTTCTTATTGACTTGTACCTCTATAAAAAAGCTTAAAAACAGTAACATGAACCGTAAGTGCCAAACAGTGATTCTCAAGTTTTGAAATTTCCAATAAATAATTCTATTTAACTCTTTAATTAATACAAACTTTGATGCTAAGATGATTACTTCCAAAAGATAATTTTGAAAAACGAGAAAAAATCCTTCAGCGTCAGAATGAGGTAGCTTAAAAAAAAGAATTTAAAAATAATAGGAAAGGATCTGCTTCGGCCTCAGTGGCGTAATTGGTTAACGTTCTACTCATTGATTGTGGCGTTCCTGGTACAAATCCGGGATGAGACAGAAGTTAGAAAAATTAGAAAAATTAATTACATCTTTAACTTGTATGTGTTCTACTCAAATGATTTAATATGTAAATTGTGAGCAGTGGGGCATTTACGGATCGAAAATTTTGATCGTCTGGATAGTGACTAAAATTACCGAAACTTTGAAACTTCACTCGGGAAATTCACTCTTGCAAAGTGTTCAAGAGGCTTCCTGTAGAGAATAACTGACTTTGCCAACTACCTAAGTCAAAATTTCACAGACTTTGTGCTTCAGTAACCCTATAGTCATTAAAACAGTTTAAGTGCAAAATTGGCTTAAACTAATTCAATAATTTTGAAGGTGGCAATATTATTTAGCTACGAACGTTAATCTTCATAAATTTTTAACTGAACTTTTGAAATTGAATAAAATTCTATCAAATGCATTCTTAACGAGGGCCGCATATTAAGGAAAACCCGGTAGTTAGGAAAACGTCAGGAAACTTGGTTGATAATGAAAAGTTTAGGAGAAGTAAGCGAAACTTTCTGGATGAAATTTCGACGGTTTTGTTGAAAATTAGTCTTTTTGGTTCAATTCAACTGTTTTTTTATTAAAAATTAAAATTATTTTTGGTTGAAATATCTACTATAACATAATTTTCTGAAAATGCATTTTTTTCTTAAAAATTGAACTCCTTGCTTAAAAGTTGACCTTTTTTTATAAATTATTGTTGTTAGATCATTTTAGTTCGAAATGTATCTCTTTGGTAGAAGGTTTAACTATTTCGTTCAAAAGTTATCTATTTAATTATAAATTCTTATTTTTGGTAGAAAATTAATATTGTTGGCTTAAATTTTTTCCTTCTTTTGTTAAAAATTCATCTGTTTGGTTGAAAATGACGTTTTTGGAATAAAAATTCAACTATTTTTGTAAAGAATTTTTTATTTAGAAAAACTCATATTTATTGATTAAAGCTTGATTACTTGGTTGAAGGTTAAACCGCGTTGTTAAAAAATCTTTTGGTTCGAAGAATCATAATTTTAGTTACAACTTCATCCCTTTTGTAAAAAATTCCGTTTTTCCTTGGTTGAAAATTAATTTTTGTAACTGAAAATTAAACTATTGCAGTTAAAGAATCATAGTTTTAGTTAAAAATTCATATTTTTGTTTCACAGTTAAATTGTTTTATTAAAAATTCATCCTTTTGATAAAAAATTCTTTTTTTTATTACATTTCTTTTTCTAAATTAAAATTATAGCTATTTGGTTCAAAAGTAATTTTTTAAATGGAAATTATTCTCTTCGGAAAAAATTGGACTATCTTATTAAAAATATGCTTTCTGCTATTCAAAAATTATTCTTTTTAGTTGAAATTGCAACTTTTTGTTTAATAAATCGACTATTAGTTTTAAAATTCAACTATTTAAAGAATTTCTTTTAAATTAAAAATTCGTCTTTTTTTAGAAACTTAATATTTTTCCTTGAAATTTTTTTTTTTTTTTAGGTTTAGAATTAATTTTTTTTTTACTAAAAATGTTAAAAATGTTCTTCTTTTTTACTTGAAAAATCCATCATTCAGTTCCAAATACATCTCTCTGATTTAAAATTGGACTATTTTGTTGGAAATTCAATTATTGTTACTAAGAGTTATATTAATTAAATTTGAATATTAAGGTATATTGTTGTTCACATTTAAGCTTTTTTGACCGAAATATTGTTGGCGTATTTTTGGTTGACAATTAAAAATTATAGGTGAAAAAATTAAACTATTTGGTTAAAAATTTAACTTTTTTTGTTAAAAATTTAATTATTTTATGAAAATTTAGCTCTTTGCTTAAAAATTAATACGTTTAATTGAAAATGTAACTGTTCTGAGTTCAAGTGTAAACTGCTTTTATTAAAAAATGTATAATTTGATTTAAAATTAATCTTTGTAAGTTCAATATTAAGCAGTTTCGTTGAAGGTTCAATTGCTTTGTCGAAAATTTTCCTCTTTTGCTCGGAAGTTCAAATGCATGGCTGTAAATGTAAATATGTATTTAACTTAAAAATTGTTTGACAAGAAAATTGAACTATTTTGTTGAAAATTTGTCTTTTTTTATTAAAAATGAACTTTCTCTTATGAACTATTACATTTTTCGCTCAGAATTCATCCTTTTGTTGAAAATTAATCTTTCTATGCTGAAAATTAAACTCTTTTTAAAAGTTTGATTGAGTTTGAATTTTGTTTTTTTTTTTTTTAATTTGACTGTTTGGTTGAAACTCCATCTTTGTAGGTCTAAAATCAAGTAATTAGTGTAAAATTCAATTATTCTGTTGAAAATTCTTCTATCTGGACAGAAAACTATTCCTTTTCGATTGAAGATTTATCCTTTTTTTTTGGTTAAAATCTAACTGTTTTTAAATAGATTTAATTGTTTGATTGAAAATGAAATTGTTTTGTTTAAAATGTCAAAAAATTGGTTAAAAATCACTCTTCTCATGCTGAAAATCCATTTATTAAAATTCAAAAAGTCGAGCTCCTGTGTTGAAATAAATAAATTTGAGAAATTGAAAGCTTAATATGAAATATTGTTTTTAATTACGTTAATAAAAGATGCTGGGTTAAAAATGTTACAAGATTAAAATGCTGGTCAGTGAATAATAATTGTTAGGCAAAATGAAAAATTATTAGGGAGAATATCAGGGAAAAATCATGAAATTTTGAAAATAATGTTTTACGGCCACCCTGGATGAGAGAATAGGATACTTAATTCAAGGTTATAGGATGTGAAAATTGAATTTCCTGATCCATAAGTAATATTCCCACATATAATTATAATCAGTCATCCAGATTATCTGAATATCGATATTTACTTTTCATTTTTCTTCTAGAAGTTGACCTAGTTTCTGACTCTGATTCCTCTTCAAACTCATCGTGATGGTTGATTTCTAATCTTGGATTTCAATCAACTCCCTAGTGGAGTCAGCTGCAGGTAGAACTTTTATAAGAGATCGAGGCTCTAGTGCTGATTGCACTATTTTCAGGAATATTAGAAATTTTATTAACTTGAGAAGGACTGCATTAAAAAAAATAGCTTGTTAATAACTCTATGTAATAATTATTTAACAGATTCATTTTAAATACTTACTTGTATCATTACCATCTTGCTAACAATTAGCGTTATTATCTTGAATACAAGTTCTTATTCTGATCTCTCTAATAGCTTAATGGAAAAGCTCTTAGTTGGATATCAGAAGTTCTGTGGTTCAATTCCTAGTGGAGTGAAAGACCTTTTTTTTTCAAGAAAAATTTTATTTGAAATTTGGAAAAATTATTTTCCCTCTAGTCTGATAGATTTCCTTAAAACAATTATTTGCACCATTACCATCTTGCTAAAAATTAACGTTATTTTCTTGAATAAAAAGTTCTTATTCCGATCTCTCAAATAGCTTAATGGAAAAGCACCTGGCCGGATATATGAAGTTCTGTGGTTCGATTCCCAGAGGAGCGAAAGCAGATCTTTTTTTCAGGAATAAAACTAATTCTATATAATAAACTAATATTATCATAGTTGAAACTAAAGTGGTGGTTAGTTAGTATTACGTTCGATTTTAATAACAAGGTGTCAAAAATAATCAAGACGACCGCAGTCACTTTTAGTTACTTTTTTCTCAAATCGCTTTTTAGTCACTTTTTAAAAATGAACTATCTATAGTCACTTTATTCAATGAGATAATTACTTTTCTTTCAATAAATTGTCCACGGGTCGAAAATAATTGAATTCAGATTTACACCTATTTCTGAATTTTACAGAAGTCTCTGAAAATATTTTCGAGTAGTATAAAAGATTCTAAGAAGTTTTCAATAGATTTAAATAATTTAAAGAGATTTAATAATAAATTGAAATAGTTTGGAGTGTTAAAAGAATTTTCATAACACTTTTTAGAGCGTTGCAAATTAAAAATATTTTTCAAATATTTTAAACGATTTTATTAAATATTTTTGTATGTTTTCTTCAAAATTCCAAGGGATCTCAAAAGACTTTTAAAAAATTGAAATATTTTGATGTATACCTAATATATTTCAATAAATTGAAGTGATTTCGAAAGATTTCAAAGATCTCAGCGTGTTCCTTAAAATTCCAAGGAACTTTTAAGAGCTTTAAAAAGTTGTAAGGGATTTTAATATATTTTAAAGGATTTTAATTATCTTAGGATGTGTTAAATATATTTCAATAATTTAAATGTAATTTAAAGAATTTTCAAGATTCCAGAGTATTTTCACAAATTTTAAAGAATTTTTAAGAGCTTTCAACAATTACAAGGGATTTCGGAAAGTTTAAAAGGATTTTAAACATCTTAATTAAAAAAATTTGAAATTATTTTTAAAATTCCAAAGAATTTCTTTATAGCATCACAACATTTTAAACAATTTCAAAAGATTTTAAGAAGTGTAAACTATCCTAGGATACTTTTAATGAATTTCAATAATTTGATAGGAATTAGATTATTTTAGAGATTTTGCTATAATAAAAAATTTCAAGAAAGTTTCAAGACTTAAAAAAATGTAAGGAATTTAAAAAGATGTTAAAGGATTTAAAATAGCTTAGCGTATTTTTAATAGATTTCAATAATCTGAAGGAAATTTAAGGATTTTAGAGTATTTGTAAAACTTTCAAGGATTTTTTAAGAGCTTTAAAGAATCTTAATGGATTTCAAAATATTTTAAAGGATTTTAAACATCTTAAGGTATTTTTAATAGATTTAAATAATGTAAAAAGAATTTATAGAATTTTAAAGATTTTAAAACAGTTTTAAAAATCCCAATAAATTCTGAAATCTTTTAAAAATGTCAAGGTATTTCAAAAGATTTTTTACGATTTCAAATATTGTACGGTATTTTTAATGGATTTCAATAATTTGATGCAAATTCCAAGAATTGGTAAGATTTCAATCATTTAAAGGGAATTTAAGAATGTTTAAAGATTTTTAAGTAGTTTTAAAAATTCCAAAGAATCTTAGAAGCTTTAAAAAAATGAAAAGGATTTCAAGTCATTTAAAAGCATTTTAATCATTTTAGTGTACTTTAAATTAACTTTAAGAATAACACATGAATTTTAAATATTTTACTTTATTTCTAGAAATTTCAAGGAATTTTAAAGAAATTGAGAAAAAATAGTCAGCGATTTTAAGAGATTTCAATGGATGTAAAATATCTCAGGTTACTTTTAATAGATTTTAATAATTTGAAGGAAATTTGAAGATTTTTATTTATTTTAAAAAATGTAAAGAATTTTGAAGATTTTAGGGCGTTTCGAAGAAATTTGAAAGGACTTGAGGTCTTTTAGAGTTTTTTAAAAGGTTCCCAGGAAATTTCATTAATTTTTTAGAATTGCACAAAATATCAAATTTCTTCTGATTTCACGGGATTTTATAATATTAAAATGAATTTCAAAGAATTTATTAACCAGAAGTGATGGATTTCATAGGAGTTCCAAAATTGGAAGAGATTTAAAAATATGATATGCAATTTATTTGAACTAAATTGGAGTTTATCCTGAATTCTGATTAATTTTATCTAAATTCTTCGAAATTGAACGAATTTTTTTAATATTTATTTTTTGTTTAATTCATCATAAAGTCTTATAAACTCACTTTGAATTTTAGGGCATTTCATCCAATCTTTTTGAATTCCCTAGAATTTTTCCTAATTTATTTTAAACTTATTGAACTCCATGCTCTAAATCGTAAGTTTATTATTTCATTTATTGTGACCATTTCAAATCTACAAGTCTAGTGTGAAATCAGATGATATTTTAGAGTCAGATATAATTTGGTCTTTGAAGCGCACGGTAGTTCGGTGGTCGTGCGGTTTGCCAATGGTGGTGTAATGTTCGTGCAGTGGATGATGGTTGTGCGATGGTCGCGTGGTGGTCAACGGTATTGGTAGTCTTGTAGTGGCTGATAGCGGTGTGATGGTCATGTGTTGGCCGACAGTATTGGTGGTCGTGCGGTGGTCGGCAGTGGTGTAATGGTTGTGCGGTAATGTTGTTTTCGCTCGCGAAAGAGCCTTTACGACCTCAATGAATAAAAGTCACTGTAATTCACTGTAACTCAGTGAATAAGGAAAGTTTAATATTTTCGTCAATGAAAATTGGTCATTTCTCAACCCGCCAACAATGGAACCCTCCTGGTTGGTAACAAGTAGGCCTAAAGAAAGTTTATCGAGTAAAAGAGCCGGTTAGAGTATAAAAGAAATGAAATTGTCGAACCCTCGGATTCCAACTCTGATCCACGATTCGAAAGAGGCAGGATTTTCCAGGGTTGGTTGCGATCTCGCGTTTCTCATTCCAGCGAAACATGGACCGTGGAACGCCCTTCGGAAAGATTTATCGAAGTTGCGGCTTGTTACGACGGCTTTAGGCTTTGGTTCCGAGGTGAAGTTGGTTCCACATAGCTGTCGAGAATCGGGGATGTTTGAGGGTGGGTGGGGGTGGTTGGGCTTGATAAAGGTGCCGGCGATTGATTAAGAGGGTCGTTTGTGCCGGGGAAACGCTACTTCAAACGCCACCACGTTCGACCCCTTTTCTCTTTACTCAAGTCTACTTCACCCCTCGAAAAGTCTCCACCAGACGTTAAAGTTAGCGTTGACGCTAATGTCCCTCACGACGAAATGAATAACCTGTAGACGAGGACGCAGGGTTACGTAAACCAGCGGAGAACTGCAAATATTCTAATACAAGGTCTCTGGTTGAAGGAGACTTTCCAAGGGTGCGTAATGAGTAATGCTTTACGCTTACCATATTTTTGAGATTGATTGCTGGTGGGAATTCTGAGAAAGCTCCCTCCATGAAGATTTAAATGAATGTTTTGATTTTCTTTTGAATGGTTGGGATTCAAGAAGAACGACAGATCAGCAAAAATACAACAATTGTAGGTTCTATGAAGAGTTGAGAACCACTGCTTAAGAAAATTTGATCTTAATATTATGAAAGTTGAAATGTTATTTGAAAAATTAATTTTCTTGTTGAAGATTGTTAGGGCTTATGAAGAGATGAGAACCACTGTTTGAGAAATTTTTATCAGAATGTTATGAAAGTTACTTTTTTTAAAGTACTTTGTTAACAGTTCGTTTTTTTGTGGAATGTTCCTCTTATTTGTTGAAAATTTATCTATTTTGTTAAAAATTTCTTATAATTTTGGTTGAAAATCAATTTTTTTAACTGAGAATTTCACTATTCTATTTGTGGTTAAAAACTAACTTTTCTAGTTGAAAATTCATCTATTTGTTTTTAAAAATTGATCTTCTTTAGTTGAAAATTCAATTACATATTTCGAAAAAAGTCATATAATTAGTTAAAAAGCCGTTTTTTTCGAGAAAATTAAACTTTTTAGTAAAAAATTTAATTATTTCGTTAAACACTCATTTTTTTTAAATAATTCTTTTGACTGAAAATTTTAATTTTTCGATTGAAAATATATCTTTTCTAATGGAGAATTCAAATATTTAGTGAAACTATCATTTATTTTGGTAAACTTTTCTTGTAGAAAAATAACATATTTAATGAAAAATTAACTTTCACATTGACAATTCATATTTTGGGTTGAAAATTGAAAAATATGGGCAGAAAAATCAAATAGTCCATTAAAAACTGTTTTATTTTCAAAATTTAAGAACTATTCGGTGAAAAATCAACTTTTCTGTTAAAAAGTTATATTATTAGGTTGAAATTGCAACTGTTTTGTAGGTAATTTATTTTGTTGGCTTGAAAATTCGACAATTCTGTTAGAAACTTATGTTTCTTGATAGAGCGTTAATCTTCATGGTGGAAAATTTTCTTTCGTTAAAAATTTAAATATTAAGTTAAAAATGTTAGGTTGCTCTTAACTGGTTAGAAATATTAACTTTTTTTATTTTGTCGGAAAATAATTTTGTAACTAAAAATTTAACGATCCCATTTTTGGTTGGAAATTTATCTTCTTTAGTCGAAAATTAAAAAATTTTGGTTGAAAATTCATTTTTCTTTATTAAAAAGTATCCTTCGTTAGTTCGTGTAAAATATTCAACGTTTGTGCTCTAAAATTCAGCTGTTTTCTAAATTTTTAATTTTTAGATTGAAGTCACGTCTTTTGTTAAAAATTTTTTTTTTAAGTAAAAAATTAATCTTGTTTCTTGAAATTTTTTTCTGGTTGTTGTTGAAAATTCATTTCAGTTTTAGTGGGAAATGATTCTTTCACTGAAAATTTAACTATTCTGTTTTTAGTCGAAAAATTAACTTTTTTAAGTTAAAAATTCAAATATTTGTTTGACAATCGACATTTTTTAGATGGAACTTCAACTATTTGGATAAAAATTCGTGTATTTAGTTTAATTTTCTTGTATTAAACTAATCTTCTTGATTTTTCAAGAATATTTTTGGTTGAAAATGCAACTATTTTGTAGAATGTTGTACCCTGTCGTTGAAAATTAATTTTTTTTCAAAAATTCATCATTTTAGTTGAAAATTCATGCCTTTGGTTTGAAAATTTAATTATTTTGTTGAAAATTATTCTTTTTATAGACATTTAATATTATTAGTTGAAAATTCATCTTTTTTGGTTTAAAGTACAATTATTTGTTTGTAAATTAACTATTTAATTGAAACTTCATGTTTTCGATAGTAAATTCAACGGTTTTAAGAAAATTTTGTATTCTTGGTAGAAAATTAATCTCCTTGGTTGAAAATTATTGTCTTCGCTTGACAATTTAACTATATATTTAAAAATTTATTTTTTTGTCTAGAAATTCAACTACTTGGTTAAAAATTAAACTACTTCATTTGACATTCATTTTTTTTTAGTGTACACCTCTTTGGTTCAAAATTCAACTATTTGTCGAAAATTTCGCCTTTTTTGGTAAAAAATTAATTTTGTATGCTGAAAATGTTTTTTTTTTATTAAGAATACGGATAAAATTTAGTCTTTTTTGGTTGTATTCAACTGGTTCAAAACTAGTCTTTCTTTGTATTAAAAATTATTATTTTTCAAATTGTAAATTTAGTGATCCCATTTTTTGTTGAAAATGTAACTGTTTTATAAGTGATAACAAAATATACCTTTTTGTTGAAAATTCATATTTTTTGTAAAAAAAATCTAAAATATGGTTGGAAAATTTAACTATTTGTTCAAAAACGGTTTATTTCAAAATTTAACTTTTTGCTAGAGAATTAATTTTGTTGGTGAAAAATCAAATTTTTCGCTTGAACTTGCAACTATCTTGTAGGCAATTTGTCTTTTTGGCTTAAAAATTGAACTATTTCATTAAAAACTACTACTACTTCGTAAACAATTATTGTTTTTTATGAATAAACCTCTTTGGTTATAAATATTTTTTTGAAAATTCGTCTTTTTGAAGGATACATTAATATTATTGGCATAAATTGTTTAAAATTTTTATAATAATATCTTTACTTGATAAATGCACGTAAAAATCCTATAATGAAAAAAGAAGATAACTACTTTTTATCCTAGCAGCGGTTCTCAGCCACTAAAAATGCTTTAATGTCGTTAAACCTCGAATATTGTAATAACTTTCAACTAATGCGGTATGCAGAGCCTACCCTCATATCTGGATAATACTGATATCGAAAATGTCATTCACTGTCAGTAAAATTGGACAGAATGTATGAGTGCTTTGATCCATTATTTTAAATACATTATCGCGACCCACATAGTCTCGCTTCATTTGAGTGATGTTTGATTCAGTGTCAACTAGGCCAGAAATACAATTATATCAAGGATTATATTTCGGTTTTTTATGTAAAAATAATATGCAATCGTAATTAGCGCTATGTATCAAACTAAATAAAAAATAACTAATTAAATTTAACCCTGCGTATCTGTACTATATTTTTCGAGTCGCGGTGTGTACACTGGGTCTTTTAGGGAACAGGCGATTTTCGAGATTTTTAAGACCTGAAAAAAATCTGAAAAAATTCAGGAATACTTCTCGAAGTGTGTACTTGATGCCTCAGTAGTTGCGAAATTCAAAAGTTTCAAACCGATGCTAACAAAAATTGAAATACACCAAACTCTCGCTTTCAATTACGTTCTCGGCCTTCCTAGAACTTCATATTCAAATTTTCCTCGAATATTTTTACGATACACCAAACACTCGCTTTCAGTCAAATGTCGGGGGTTGCCTTCAAATGGCCTTGGACTGATTTCGGGGGGAC
>NC_046661.1:75554510-75565948 GCF_010883055.1 Belonocnema kinseyi | reverse complement strand
CTTTAAAGACCCAGCGTACACATGACGGGTTCAACTTTTTTTTTAATATTTGAACTTTATCTTCTTAATCTTAATCTTAATCTTCAAATTCTCTTATTAATTTTATTCACATTGAAGCTCCTATGTGTCGGCTAACTTATCATATGATTTTGTCTCTTGATTTTGTTTTGAAATTTTAATTTAAAATCTTGAAAATTGAACTATTAGTCCAAGAACATAATTCAAATGGCATAATTTTATGTTATATACATGGCAAACCTCGGCTAAGTTCAATCCAAAGTATTTGCACATCCAGTTTTTTTGTACATGTTTCGGGTATGCGCTGCCGTTATTTTGAACCAAGAAAGAACAAAATCTTGTTACGCGCTTTTAAGAAAAATTGGTTTTCATCTATAAAATTAAAAAAATATAATCTTTACCGATTCGAAATCTTATTTTTCTCTAAAAATATAAAAATATAAGAAGCAGTTCATAGTTTAAAATTATTTAACTTCCTAAAATATAGTTTTAATCTATATATTTAATTGCAAGTACCCAAAATTGAAGAATTCTAAATTGCAAATCGTTACAATTGCAAAATTCAAGAATTCTCAATCGTAAAAAATTCAGTTTTTAACAAAAATGAAATTTACATAAAAAGTAATTTTTCACATTTTCATATAAAAACATAAATATTCAAAAAAAGAATATACTTTTTTACTAGTGTGATTAAACCAAAATAGACTCCTTTTCCACAAACCGTACAATTTTCTACAAATGACTATGAATTTTCAACAAACAGTTAATTTCTAACAAATATTAAATTTTTCTAATAAATATTTTGATTTTTAACCAAATAGTTTACTTTTATACTAAATTGTTGAATTTCCAAGCCGAAAATGTGATTCTTAACGAAACTTGCAATACAAAAAAAACATATAAAACAAAATGAACTTTCAACCAAATAGTTGAATTTTTTAATTTAAAAGATTAATTTTTAATTAAAAATATGAATTTTAAACAAAAAATGGAATAGGTCTATTTTTAGTTAAAAAAGTAGTGATTAAATTTTCCACTCTAAAGATTAATTTTCATCTAAAACGATTAATCTTCACAGAAAATTGATTTTCAGATAAAAGATAAATTATTAATGGAAATTGTAATTGATATTTTAATCTCCAATTTTTTTAATTTAAATAAAAAATATTTTAATGCAATCAGTTTAATAAAGTTAATTTTTAGCCAAAAAAAAAGCGAATTTTCAATGAAATAGTTCAATTATTAACTAAAGAGATAAATCTTTAACCAAAATGATACATTTTTACGAAGCAATTAAACTTTTAAACAAATTGTTAAATTTCTTTAAAAAAATAGTAAGCATTTATTAGTATTTTCGAACCAAATAATTAAAATTAAATTAAATTTATAATTAAAATTAAAATATAATTTCCAAAAAGGACAAATTTCTTGAAAACAATAGAAAAAGAGATATCCTCCAACAATGAAAAAAGGGAATATTTTATATTTTTGCATTAAAAAATAAATACTAACATTTTTTTACCAGTTTTTAGAACGAAAAGGGTGAGTTTTCCACAAAACAGTTAAATTTACCACCAGAGACTAGACATTTTCAACAAAAAGTTATTTTTCTAACTGATATTCAACTTAATGAGTAGATAATTTAATTTTTAACCAAATAGTTTAGTTGTCTACAAAATTGTTGAAATTTCAAGCCGAGAAGGCGAGTTTTTACAAAACAGTTGAATTTTTAAAACTGAAAGATGTTTCTCAACGAAATATGTAATGCAACAAAATAACCTGTAAAACAAAATACATGAATTTTTAACCTAATAGTTTAACTTTCAAATTGAAAAGATTAATTTCAAATTTAAAATATGAATTTGCAACAAAAAATTGAATAGTTCTACTTACAGTTATAAAAAAATTGATTAAGTAGTTCACTATAAAGATAAATTGCCAAACAAATGATAAATCTTCACAACAGTTGAATGCAATAAGAAAATACTAATTTACAACAAAATAGTTCAATTTTAAACCGGAAAGATGAATTTTCTACCAAAAAAGATGATTTTCTAACAGCTACATGGATTTTCAACCATAAAGTTATATTTACATTTTGGGTTTAAAAAGATTTAGTTTTCAAGAAAAAAAGAAAGGAATTTCAAAGTAAATAATTAAATTTTTAGCTAGAGAGATGAATCTTCGAACAAAAAGATAAATTGTTACAAAATAGTTCAACTTTTAACCAAATTGTAGAATGATTACCAAAATAGATTACTTTTTAACAAAATATTTGCATTTTCAACAAAATAATTAAATATTAAAATTATTAAACAAAACAAAAATTTTACGGAAAAATGTAGAAAAAAGGGAAATTTCTTGAAAACAGAGGATAAAGAGATATCTTAATCGGGAAAGGCGAATATGGGAAATAGTGTGATGTCTAAAATATGAAAGTATTTTTCAATTATCAATTATCAAAAGTTGAAAACTTTCTTAAAATGTATCATCGAGGAACGAACTAAACCTTATACAAGCTCTTCAAGTTTATTCAACTGGAGCCCCCACCCCCAACCTGTTACCAACTGTAGTTTTTGGCGTGAGCCCCTCTCCCTCAAATTGTTAACGTCATTTATGGACAGACCCTAAGCCGAATAATGGTGAAGCTGCAGCGAATTTTTTTACATTCCCAAAATTGTGTCTTCATAATTTAACCATAGTGGACACCTTGTCTTTTTATTCCTTCGGGCATTTCCTCTTGTTTTCTGGTTTCAATTTTCGGAAGACAAGAGCGAAAGAAAAAGGAAGCAAACACCGGCACAAGAATATCCTTGGGGGCTGTTACAATATGCAGAATCCAATGTGTTAAGGACACAATTTCACGGGCATTACGTTCGAAAATGTAGGTGGGAAGGAGCTAGCGCCTTATATTTTGCTACCATCTCCATCTTACGCCAAGAAGCAAGAGAACGCCTTGTTCTGTTCCGACAGTTGCGTCGCGATTCTTCTCGGTTCAAAGCCACTTTCATCTAAGAGGTTATAAAACGACAGCTTTCCAGGGAAAACTCCATGAAAACGGGACATCAAGTGCCACTTTTGTGAGGTGACGCCCTCACCAATTTCCGCTTTTCTCAATCCTCCTACGCTTTTTTCATCTCTCTTCTTCAAAATGTTAGGATCATTCAAAAATTGTGTGTTTGGCTTAAGAATTGAAGTCCCGGATCAAAAACTCGATTATAACTTTCTGGCGCATAGGGTAGAGGCCCCTCACTGCTGGAACTCTCGACGCTAGAAAGTTATAAACGGTTCATTGATTCGAGACCCAATTAATGCAGCTTTCAGTAAAGAGGGACCAGAAAATTATTATTAATTATTAAAAATAAACTAGAAATTTTCAGTAAAATTTATTGAATTAAGAGCTTGGTTCAAAGAAACTATTATAACGGTCTGTCGCGCAGATTGGAGAGGTCCTCAACTGTTTGAATTCTCGGTACCAGAAAATTATAAACGGTTCTTTGAGCTGAGCCATTGTTTGTTGCAAGTTTCAGTGAAAAAGGACCAGAAAATTTCAATGAAATATATTGAATTGAAGTGCCGGATCATAGCAACGATTATAACTTTTTGACCTGCAAAGTGTAGAGACCCCACTCTGTTTGAACTCTGGGCGCCAGAAAGTTATACACTGTTCTTTGATCCGAACCTTTGTTGTTACATGTTTTAGTAAAGAAGGACCAGAAAATTGCAAGAAAATTGATTGAATTGAGGTGTCTGGTCAAAGAAACGATTATAAATTTCTAACGTGAAGTATACAGAGGCCCCTTCACTGGGCGAATTTTCGACAAAACAGTTCAATTTCCCATCAGAGACTATAAATTTTAAACAAAAGTTATTTTGAGCCCCACATTGTTTGAACTCTGGGTGCCAGAAAATTATAAACTTTTATTTGATCCGAACCCTTATTTGTTGCAAGTTTCAGTAAAAATGGACCAGAAAATTGCAATAAATTTTATTGAATTGAGGTGCCGGCTCATAGAAACGATTATAACTTTGTGGTGTGCAAAGAATAGAGGCCCCACACTGTTTGAACTCTAGGCGCCAAAAAATGATCAACTGTTCTTTGATCCAAACCCTAATTCATTGCAAATTTCAGGGAAGACGGACCAGGAATTTGCAATGCAATTTATTTGTCGTGCGTTGAAATTGAGAAACACTGTGAATGATTGATTTTATATTTTAACTACTAAGTTTACTTTAACGAAAAAGAACTTAGAAATGGTTGGAGTCTCCCACTTCAATAATTTATTTAAGCATCAGTTGGTCTCATTTAGTTATTGAGAATCACTGCTAAAAGAATGATTAAGCTTTTTCCATTATGCTAAAAGTAAGACTGAAAGATAAATATATATGTGTTTCAGTGGTTCCCAATTGAATTATATCTATAATTGGGCAAAACAGAAAAATCATTCTAAATTCAAAGTACTGCTTCCCAAAACATGAAACTTTTTTATTACTGCTAAGGCAGAATTATCTCTGCCAGTCTAAAAACAATTGAGAACTATTGATAATTTAAAATTTTACGCTTCCAGTTAGTAGATTTAGAAAATGTAAAAATTCTGATTTGTTTCTTAAAGGCTCTTTTGCTGCAGATTTAGCTAACTGTTTCAAAATGTTCTTTTGTTTACAATTAATTTCTGTATCTCAGCAGGTAAGTTTTACATTTTTGGTCGAAAATACGTTTGCTTGGAAGTAAACTCATCTTCTTGTTTAACATTTCTTCTTATTTGGTTAAAAATGCCATTGTTTGGTTGTAAATTAAAGTTTTAGTTAAAAATTGAGATTTTCGGAAAAAGATATAAGGGGCCATCCATATACCACGTGGACAATTTTTCACCACTTTTTGACCCCCTCCCCCCCTCGTGGATAGCCGTGGAATTTAGACAACCCCCCCCCCCTGTACTTTTTCCACGTGGACATATTTGATGAAAATATAGATATTATCAGTCTTCAAAATGTCCGGGAGCTCGCGACAATTCCATGGACGTCATTTTAGTACTCTATAAAATTTCAGATTCTTTTGTTTCCATAGTCATCAGTTCGAAATTCGTTGATTTGCTAACAGGTGTTCGTGCATTTTGAAACAATTTATCGTTAAACCGTCGAAAGTTCAAGAGAAAAAACGTCATTTTACTACTCTGCATATCCACGCGGAGAGATTTTTGGATGCTAAAAACTAACGCGAAGATTGAGTGACAGCTCCTGAGTGGTGCCAAAGTTCACTGGCAGGCTGTCAAAAATGTCAAAAATTCGAGTGAAAAAACGTCATTTTACTACTCTTGAAAACCCATTGGGGACGATTTTTTAGGTGCAAAGAATTAACAAAAATTTTGATTGGCAGCTTTTGAGTAGTGCCAAACTTGACTGGGAGGCTGTCAAACATAAAAAAATGACAGAATGACAATTAGAACCTTTATTTTATTGCTCCTGAAACCCATTGATTGATGATTCTTTAGATGTAACCAACTAACAAGAAGTTTGACTGGCAGCTCCTGAGTGGTGCCAAAGTTGACTGGCAGACTGTCAAACATGTCAAAAATTCGAGTAAAGAAAAGTCATTTTAGTAATGTTGAAACGCGTTGGGAATGATTGTTTGGATGCTGAAAACTAACAAAAAAATTGAATGGCAGCTTCTCGGTCATGCCGAAGTTGACTGGCAGACTGTCAAGCATGCGAAAAATTCAAGTGAAGAAACGTCATTTTGATACTCTTGAAACCCATTGTTGCGAGCTATGAATTTACGTAAAAAGTGAGATTTTTTTAGTTTCTTGTTTTTTATATACATATTAATTTTAGAGAAGTATCCTATAGATGAAAATTTTAGTTAATGAAAATGACCAAACTTTTATTCGGTTGCTGATTAGAGTGTCAGTCAACTTTGACACTACTCAGGAGCTGCCAGACAAATTCTTTGTTAGTAGTTTGCACCAAAACAATCATCTGCAATTGGTTTAAAGAGTACTAAAATAACGTTTTTTCACTTGATTTTTCTACATTTTTACAGCCTGCCAGTCAAATTTAGCAGAACTGAGGAATAGCCAATCAATTATTATCTTACTTTTGAACACCTAAAGAATCATTCCCAATGCGTTTCAGGAGTACTAAAATAACTGTTCTAATTTTTATCCTGTCATTTTGTAAATGCTTTGTATATGCCAGTCAATTTTTTGTTAGTTTTCACTATTCAAACAATCATTCCCAATGGGTTTCAAGAGTACTAAAATGACGTTTCTTCTCTAGAATTTTTGGCATGTTTGACAGCCTGCCAGTCAACTTTAGCACCACTCAGGAGCTGTCAGTCAAACTTATTGTTAGTTGCTAGCACCAAAATAATCATCCCATATGGGTTTTAAGAGTACTAAAATGAAGGTTCTAATTGTCCTCCTGTCATTTTTTTAAATGTTTGAAAGCCTGTCAATTAAGTTTGGCACCACTCAGGAGCTACCATTCAAAATTTTTGTTAGTTCTTTGCACCTAAAAAATCATCCCTAAAGGGTTTCAAGTGTATTAAATTGACGTTTTTTCAGTCGAATTTTTGACATGTTTGACAGCCTGCCAGTCAACTTTGGCACCACTGAGGAGCTGCCAGTCAAACTTTTTGTTAGTTTTTAGCATACAAAAAATCATTCCACGTGGGTTTGAATAGTAATAAAATGACGTTTTTTCACGCGAAGTTTTGACATGTTTGACAGCTTGCCAGTCTACTTTGGCACCAGCGAGAAGCTACCAGTCAAAATTATTGTTACTTCTTAGCATTCTCAACAATTATCTCCCTTGGGTTTCAAGAGTACTAAAATGATTTTTTTCTTTCGAATTCTTGACCAGTTTAACGATAAATTGTTGCAAAATGCACCAACAGCTGTTAGTCAGTCAACGAATTTCGAACTGTTGACTATGAAAACAAAAGAATCTAAAAGTTTAGTGAGGAGCGTGAGCGTGAACATGATTTGAATTTCAAAGAAAAGGTCGTGACAAAAATTATAATAAAAATAAAAATAAGAATTATATTGTGCGCGAGCATAATATAGAATTTCAAGTATACCTAGAGTATACCTTGTCTCATTTCAGTATATTTTTCACAGATTTAGGGCAATGTGTGTCCACGTGAATCATAGCCTGACCCCCCCCCCTCCCCCGGTTCCCATCGTGGAAAAGCGTGGAATTTTTCCATACCCCTCCCTTCCCCTTAAAGTGTCCACGTGGTATATGGATGGCCCCTAACCATTTTACGAAAGATTCGTCTTTTATTTTTAAATTTCTAGAACGTGGATAAATTTTTTTCTTCCTTGACTTGAAAATCTTTAGTTGTTAAGAATTCTTATTTTATGCTGAAAATTTCAACTTTTCTGTTAAAAGTGGAAGTTTTTTCGAAAAATCATATCTTATGTTAAAAATTTATATTTTTGGTTTAGAGTTCATCTTTTTAATTTTAAAATTCAAATACGTGATTAAAAATTAAATTATTTATTTGAAAATTTAATTATTTCAGTATTTTGTTGGAAATTTAACATATTTTTGAAGAGTCACCTTTTTGATCAGAAATGCAAATGTTTCATTGAAAATTGGTCCTTTTTGCTTGAATAATCGTCTTACATGATCGCATTTTTTTTAAATGAATGAATAACCTATTTTCAATTTTAGTTTAAAATGCTTTTATTCTGTTTAGAAAACACTCTGTTAAAAAATTTGCAGCCTTAAAATTCGGGTTTTTGGATAATAATGGTCGAGGAAAATGAAAAATTAATCACGAAACAAATAAAGAAAAGTCAGGGAATTTTGAAAATGAAGTTCAGCAACCACTTCCTATTTTTTTCTTTTAGCCGTGTCAACCTAGCGCACTTTAATTTAATCATTCAAACCGGCCTCTTCCATACCTGCCCCTCCCATACTTTCCCTTCTGATACCTCGTGTCCCTAATTTTCTGGCCCTTCCCATACCCTAATTTTTCCTTACTTTCCTTACTTTCCTCTCTCTTCTACAAACCCCTAATCTCCCTTTACTTACCCTTTCTTCGCCACTACTACTAACACTCCCATAATTGCCATAATTTCCGCTACTTTCCCTAATTTTTGTTTACTCCTTCTTCATTCTGCCATACTTCCCCTATTTAGTATCCACTGACTTTGCCTACTTTCCCTCTCCTCATTTCCTCTATTTCTCCCTACCTTTCCTCTCCTCGTTCTCCCTAACTCCCCGTTACTTTCCCTCGCCTAATTTCTCTTCACTGTCACTACTTTTTCACTTCTCATTTTACATAATGGCCCCTACTTCCTATTCCATACCTCCCCTTATTTCACCCTTCACTCCATTTCCAAATTTTTGTTCTACTCCACACTCTCTTTTATTCCCACCTGACTCTCCTTATTCCCTACTTCCATTTCTAAGCGTTCACTATAATTTCCCTACTCACCCATATTTCTAATCATTTCTCCTACTTTTTCTCTCTTCTCCTATTTATCTTCCCATCACTTACCCCACGTCTACCCCCTACTTCCCTGTCTCGTCTCTCCCCTTATTTTTTCTTACTTAACACCTCACTTCCTCTCCTTTCCCTATACACCCCTTAATTCCCATCACTTCCCCTCACGTTCTCTCCTTAGAAAACCGAGGCAGAAAATATAGAGAAATACTCAACGAGCCAAACTCAAGGCGTCAAGGGGATGAAATTTCCTGAAACTGGACATCGTTTTGGCGTCGCCCTCGGGAAGCTAAGATGAAATTAGCGCGCCAGCAAGTTAAAACTGAATGGCTTTAACGAAGCGCAGTTCAGTACTCTCGGGTGTGGTGGCAAACTGAAGGGTGAAATCTGGTCCTTTAGAGATCATCTCCCGATTTTCACCCTGCAGTTCTACCCTCGCCTGTGTCCGTGACTTTCCTGTCGTCAGGAACACACGCACGAAACCGGTGCTACGTGTCCCTAACCTAGTCTTAAATACGTGACGTTGGCGTAATGGCAAAGATTCCGTGGCTGAAATCCACCGTAAACCAAAGTACGAAGGTAGATAAGGTCGTACGATATACGTGCTTAGTTTACGCGCGGCAGAATTCTCCAATTTCTTCTTCATAATTAAAAGAAAAATGACTAAAAAAAAAAATTGAGAACCACTGCTATGTTTACTTCCACAATATTATAAAAGCAGTAAAAAGAATTGAAAAATTTAGATCCAATTTAACAAAGTTTGATAAAGGGCCTTCTACATATCAGGTGTCATTCTGAAGGGAGCGGGGGGGTGGTATGACTTAACAATGTTTCACATAAGAGGGGGGTCGCGAATGTTTAGTAAAATATAACACTTCTCCGATCAATACGAAAATTTTCATCCATTTCAGTACATTGCAGATTAATATCATCAACCAAAAATTAAGTAATTGTGCTGTCAACCTAATAGTTGTATTTTTAAGACAAGGAAACGCATTTTTTAGATTAGAGGAAAAAGCGGAGTTAAAAACGTTACAGGTGATGGGTCAAGTAAGATTACAGTCAGCTAATTACTCCAAAGTGTGGAAAACTTTTCGCGGCCTGTAACGTGCTGCCTCTAGCGGAGTCCTCCGGAAACATCTGCGATTCACGCCGGAAAGTTGACCTCAGTTTGGTGTACCCGCCTCGCATTAACCCTGATTGACCGATTGCTTGCAACATTTCGTATTCTCAGTTTTTTCTCTAAAGAAAATTTAATCTCTAACCCAAAAAATTAAATTTTTGACAAAAATGTTTATTCTTAACAAAGAGAAATGAATTCTCAACAAAGAAAATTGGTTTTTCATCAAAAGGCGAATTTTTAATAAAATACATCAATTTTCAACCAATCAGTTTAATTTTGTTTACTAAAAAAGAGTAGCTCACAACCAAATGTTGAATCCTTATATTTTCAGTTTAAAAAAATAATTTGAAAAAGAAATTAAGCGGTTGAAGTCCATTAAAGCTAACGAATTTTTAACGAAATATTTCAATCCTCAACCCATTTGATGAAATTTCAACAAAAATATTCATTTTCTACTGAAATAGATGAATTTTCAACAAAAAAAAGTTAAGTTCTTACGGTAGAAATTCGAATCTTTTAGAAAACAGTTGAAAATTAATTTCCAACCAAAAATTTAATTTCGAGTAAATAGTTTCATTTAAAAAAATAAAAAATATGCCTATAATTGTAATTACACTTAAAAAAATTAATTGGCAACAGAAAAGTGAATTTTGAACCAAATATTTTAATTTTCAACTAAATTCTTGAATTTTAAAACCACAAAGACGAATTTTCAACAAAAAAGTTAAACCTTCAATAACAACAAAATTTTACAATGTAGTTGATTTTATAATAAAGAATTACTTATTATTGAAACATTTAATAGACAATATTTTACCAAAACATATTTTTATTTTAAAATAAAACCCGTTGAATTACAAAAAAAAGACGAATTAATAAAAAATGAATTCTCTACCAAAATAGATTAATTTTCCGCAAATATGTTGAATTTTTATTCAAATACATGAATTTTCCACCAAGAAAGATTAAATTTCAATTTAAAATATCAATTTTCAATCAGAAATTTTATTCTTAATAAAAAAAATGAATCTGATGCAAAATAGTTCTATTTTAAATCTTTTTCAAACCAACAAGATTATTTTTCCACAAAAAATATGAGTTATGAACCAAATAATTCAATTTTCAACCAATCACTTGCATTTTCAAATGAAAAACTTCACTCTTTAAATAAAAATATAGTTTTTCAATCAAAAACGGAGTAGTTAAATTTTTGAACCAAAAACAGAGTAGGTAAGTTTCAAGATGAAAAAATTAATTTTTAACCAAAAACGCATTATATTTTAATTAAAATATTATATTTTTTTACCAAAGACATAAATCTTCAAGAAAAAAATTAATTTTTATCAAGGTAGTTCGATTTTGACCAAGTATTTGAATTTTTGATGGAAAATATGACTTTTTATCAAAATAGTTGCCTTTTAAAAAAAAATTTAATTTTCAACCGAGTAGTAGAATTTATGGCCAGACAAGATGATTTTTTAACCAAAAATATAATATTAGACTTTGCCCAAAAGTCTTTTAAGCAAGAAAATTTTAATTTTCTCATTGGTATATCCTCTATTTTATTCTTCATTAGTACAAAGGATCCCTCGGTTTGACAAGATTCGGCGACAACGTTTGGCAAACCCTCAGCTACGTAGATGAGGGGTCACGAGAAGAAAAACACTTTCAATTTTCAACTTGAAAAGCCAAATAACATGTCAGATTCATTCTAATCTTTTTATGTGTCAAGTTTCTAACCTTTGAAGACGCCAAAAAACGTAGATTTCGGAAATAATGATTCCACAGTACTAATTTCAAAATTAAAAAAAAAGTTATATTTCCTATTTTATTCCTTATTAG
>NC_046661.1:75545110-75554410 GCF_010883055.1 Belonocnema kinseyi | reverse complement strand
TAGACATCGCCCTAAAAAAATATATTTTCTCTCCCAGCAGTGGTTCTCAACTCACTAAACACAAGAAAAAATTCTCTACTCTTGAATTTCATCACGTACATATGTGAATTCCAGCAGTAAATCTCCCGTCGACCTCCTGAGCCGAAAAAGGTTGCTATCGGTTTTCAGCTCTTAGAAAAAAAAAAGATGGAACGGTTGTCGCTCGACACCGAACCAGCAAAGTTTTGCATGGCCGGCGCCATACGATTTAAGTTCTCCGGCAAAGTTATAACGAGAATTGCTCGCCGTAAAGTTACAAGTTTTTCGCCCAAACCTGTCTTTTTTCCACTCCGGTCCCTGCGACTTCATTCTCTGCTACTTCTTCCCTCTTCTCCATTTACTCCTCCTTTTCTTTTTTCTCTTTTTTATCAGCTTGCGTTCGCTCTCTCTCTCTCTCTTTCTCTCTATCTCTCTCCACTCTCTCTCTCTCTCTCTGAATGCTTAAATGCCCGGTGAGCTTTAAAACAACGTGCTCATTTTTTACCAATGCCATAGCGGTTGGTATTCCTGCGGCGAGAATAAAATGCTGGCATATTTCAGACTTATTGCCCCGCACTGGTAATATCCCGGGTATATTTTTATTGTCTCAAGTTTCATTTTTCGCCGGTTTACGGTATTACCGCGGCATTACAAGCGTTTGAAAACTGAGGCTGTTTGACAAAACACGAGCAAAACGAACAATCGTGTGCAACCTGTGCGATTTATTTCGAATTACTTTAAACGGGTCGAAATAAATCTAAGAAGGCGGAAATATGTTTATACTTTTAATTAGCTTGCAAGTATTACAATAAAATCGCAGAAGTTTAAAAAAAATAAATACACTTCGAGCATGCATTGCATTAGACGTGATCCTGAATCTTAGGAATCCAAACTCAAACAGGCAAGGCCGCGTGAATAATTTATGTTGGATTTGGACGCATGACGCAACCTGTTGCAACTAACGCTTTGTGAGTACGGTCCTCGAGCTGTTCGACACGCTCGACAGTGCACAGCCGCTCGTTCAGCTCTGAGACTCCTCTCATCACGAAACATCGGAGGCCAACAGTTCTAAGAACATCGTAATCCGGGGGTTCTTATATTGAGAGTTGAACATAAAATTAGGGTTGAGTACCACTGTTTTTCTTGATGTTAGACTGATTATTGGTTTAGTCGATCATCTAACTTTTATTTTAATATTGAATTGAATAATTATAAAAAAAAAAAAGGATTTTTCAGAATTAAAAAAAATATAAACATGAAGTAGCCCAATATTCTCTCAAACCAGGAGAAATATGGTGATTTTTATTAAGAAGAAAATAATAGAGGAATAAATTCTTTTTAATTTAATTAGGGTAAATACCACAATAAAATTATTATAAAAAACTTGAAATTTCTGAACAAAATAGTTTAATTTTCAACGAAAACAGATTTTTTCACTAGAAGGGACCAATTTTTAACCAAAAATAGATAACATTTTAATCAAATAGCTACTTTTCCAAGCAAAAGAGACAAGCTTCTTCAGACACCGCTTAATTTTAAGAAAAGAGTTTATTTTTAACCACAAAAGATGAATTTTCTAGCATAAAAGATGAATTTTTATTCCTAATTTAATTTCTAATTTTCAACCTACAAAGATTTTTTTCAACCAAATGGTCGAATTGTCCAACAAAAAATATGAAAATATGAATTACTCAACCAGCGATGCATTTTTAAATAGTTAATTTGAACGGAGAAAAAATATTTTAGAAAAAGTACTAAATTCTTGACCAAATAGATAAATTTTTCATAGAAAAATATTAATTTAAAACCAAATTTTTAAAGCAAAAATTTAATCGTCGAAATTAACTTTGAAAAATTTAGTCTGAGCCAAAAATAGGTAAGTTTTAAACTAAATATTTAAATCCTTCACCCAAAGGATGAATTTTCAACAAACAATATTAATTTAAACAAAAAGTAATTAATTTTCAATAAAAAAGTTTAATTTTCAATTAAAAAGTCCAACTTTCAACAAATTATTTGAATCCTCATCCAAAATGGCTGAATTTTTGACCAAGAGAATTGAATTTTCATTAAAGAAGGCGATTTTTAACCAAATTTATTACTTTGAATCAGAAAAGATCAAATTTCAATATTATTTTTAACCAAAATCTACCCAAAATGTTCAATTAAAATGATGAATTAAAAAAAAATGAATTTTCAACATAAGCTTTCAACGTTCGACCAAGAATATATTTTTTTAACCAAAAAGATTAATTTTTCTTTTAAGCAGTTAAATTTCCAACAAAGTATTTGAACTATTAATAAAGGAGGCGAATTTTTCACAGAAAACGATTACTTTTGAACAAAATCGCTGCATTTTCAACTAAATGATGATGTATTTAACCGAATAGCAGAACTTTTAACCAAATGAAGTAAATTCCTAACTAAAAATACTAATCTTTTTCACCAAAAACAGTTAGCTTTTCTTATTGGGTTTTATTAATGAAGCATTTTCTGAAGTATTCTGTACAAACTCCTTTGGTACGTTTATATTAAAAAAATTTTGTTGAGAAAAATATTTTATATAAAAATACTATTGTCAAATTCTTAAATAAAATATTTCAAATAAAGGCATAACAAATAGGATTTTCGATAATCCTTCAAGGAATGAAATCGGTAAAGCTTAAAAAAAAGAATTTTTCATCAGAAAACATGGTTAACAATGAATATTTTAGCTTCTTTTAAATAAATTTAATAGTAAATTAAAATGAAAAAAAAAATGAAAAAATTCTAGCTTTAGGAATCAAGCCGAGACTTTCCGGTTGCAAATACGGAGTTCTGTCGCTTGATCCAACTGGGAATGAAAAGACTCTCGCATAGCGATCCTTATTACGTACGTGGATTTCTTCAAAGTCTTTTATCTCGAAAACATCTGAAAAGCTCGTCTTATTACTTAAGAATGTTATAAGTTGTAATAATAAGACGAGCATGAATCTGAAAACATCCCGTTGTTATTTTAGTAAAAGTAAATTTGAAATTATGACAGTGGTTTTTAATCACGTGTATAAATTAGCTTTGCCGAGCTCTGGGCAGAAACTCTCATAGTTTCGATAGAGGAAGTGAGAATAAATTAGTGCAGGTGCTGCAGGGAAAATCATGGGAAATTAGGAGAGGAATAATAGGGGAATTGTGTGTAGTTGAAGTAGGGGACACAAGGGATCTTAAATTAGAAGTAATGAGGGGCGGACAAGTGGAGGTATGTAAGGTCAAGAAGTAAGTGGAGGGATGGAAGTGGAAACAAAAAAAGCGATGGAAAACGAGGAGAGAGGCAAGAAAAGAATTGAAAGGAATAAATAAGGGGAAAGCAGAAGATGTGAAGGCAAATGCGGAGATATAAATTAGGGGAAGTTAGGAGAGAAGATTTATAAGAAGAAATGGAAACTGAAGTGAGGAGAAGTAGGAAATGTGAAGGAAGTTGAAATAGGAGAAGTGAGAGGAAATTATAAGGGGAGGAAACAGTAGAAGAAATTGAGGGAGATTAGGAATGCTGAAGTAGGTAAATTGAGTGTAGTTAAAGTAGAGAAATAGAGGGCCTTGGATTAGAAGAAATGAGTGGAGAGGAATTAGGGTAATAAAGGGTGAGGAAGAATTGATAGTCATGGGAGAAGAAGTAGCGGAAGCGATAGAAAGTAAGGGGAGAGAAAGTAGGAGAATTGAGAAGAATCAAGGAAGGGCGAGTAGGGGTTGTGCCGGGAAATGAGGAGAGATGAAGTAGGGGAAGTAAGAGGAGAAGAATTATAAGAATGGATGAAATATGAAGGAAGAGGAAGTAGTAAAATTAAAGGGAGTAGAAATAGGAGAAGTAAAAGGAAATTACGAGGCTAGAGAACAGTAACGATAATAGAGAGGTCAGCAAGAGAAGTTGGGGGAGGTAGAGAAATGATTAGAAGTGAAGTAGGGTATTGAGGAAGGGTAGCAAGATACATTGAGTGATGGCTTGTAGCGCAGTGCGGGTGAGTTGGGAAGGGAAAGTGAAGGCTCGGCAAGGTTAGTAGGAAAAGGAGAGGGAAAGAGAGTAGATTAAGAGGAGGGAAGTGGTGAAGAAAGAAGTCCGCGAGGGTGGGGAAGTCCAGGGTGAAGTGTGGAAATGGAAATTAAGGTTAGTAGGAGTGAAAAGTATGGGAGAGAAAGGTTTAAATGACGTAAAGAAGATATGTCCTTTTTAAAAAATGAAAAATGAAGCTACTCATGGAATTCTATTTTAAATACAAATAGTTAGAATATCTCTGCCTCTTCCGTAGTTCTTTTATAGATGCAAATCACTGCACTTAACGGGGTTCGGATATTAAATTATCTTACTCCATACTCACTCAAGCATGAAGGTTATATAGACACTTATCGTGTACATTTGTTCAATGCAAACCATCTGCTCTAGGCACATACACTGACACATAAAATCTCATTCATACATATTCACAAAAATACTTTCGTGTGAGTAACGCAGCAGCTTTGGTGAAATGGGAACATTTAAATGCACGAAAGCATTTTGCGGTGAAGAAAGTAAAGGTAAAATCTGTGAGTCGCAGCGGGCGCTTCCTTTACCGAGGGTGGCAAGTCCTGAGGGAGGCATGTTAAAAAAAAATTGCTCGATCAGAACGTTATTTTAAATAAAGTGTAAAAGGATACAAATTTATAAAAAGGTATTTGAATTTAAAGCCCCAAAAAAGATTGTATTGCTTTGGAATTTTTTATGAAGCCTTGCGACAGATGCAGTCGAAACCGAATATTTTAATTTTTCATGATCACCCGAGTAAAAAGAAGTCCCATTGGGATCGCAAATAAAGTCTCGCTATAGTACTCGGTATGAGACAAATCATTACTTAAGAATCAACATTTCTTAAATCATTTTAAAGGCCCAAATAGGGTCAAAAGTAGTGAATAAATGTAATTTGATTTTTTTTAATTTTTAGAAGTACTCATGAGAATTATGTTTAAAAAAAGTTGTGCCAATAGAACCAATGTGCTGGAAAATTCCTACTTAAATTTATTTTTATATAAGAAGTCCTAAAAAATGTCTGGGACAAAAAATAAAATAGTTTATTTTGTTTTTGTTTCAATTTTTACAAGTGCTTGTGGAAATTATATTTCAAAAGGTCCTATTTAAATAGAAATCAAGTATTACAAAAATTCAAAATATATTTTAATTTTAATTTTAATTTTAATTTTAATTTTAATTTTAATTTTAATTTTAATTTTAATTTTAATTTTAATTTTAATTTTAATTTTAATTTTAATTTTAATTTTAATTTTAATTTTAATTTTAATTTTAATTTTAATTTTAATTTTAATTTTAATTTTAATTTTAATTTTAATTTTAATTTTAATTTTAATTTTAATTTTAATTTTAATTTTAATTTTAATTTTAATTTTAATTTTAATTTTAATTTTGCTGTTGCTTATTGTGTTGTTTAAATTGAACTTTAAGTATATAAAAAATCCAAAATATGTCCTGTGTCACAAAGACTTTTTTTAATGAAAATACCGGAGGGTCACTCTTATTATTTTTTTCAATTGAGCAATTCTAAATATTTCTTGGGATAAATTAATTAGGACAATTTATTTGATTTTTTAAGTATTTACAACTGGGCGTGGAATTTATGTTTCACAAAGGTACTACTTAAATAAAAATAAAGTCATATAAAAATTCAAAATATGTCCTGTTTCACCAAGACTTTTTAAATACAAAAGTGCCGAAAAATTTCCACCTAATTTTTTTTAGTTTACAAGACCTTAATTTTTTTTAGTGAAAAAGTACTAGGAAAGTTTTTTTTCGGGATTTTTACAAGTGCTGGTGAAATTTATGTTCTAAAAAGGTATTACTGAAATCCGGCCATAAAGGTTAAAAATACGTCCTAAATCAGCAGTATTAGTTTGTATCATAAATCCCACGAGCGTTTGTCAAAATTTCAAAAAATGAAATAAAATTAAAATTTTGTTAATAGTTTGGTGCCAAACAGAATTAAGGAATTCTAAAAATAAAGAAATTTTATCCTAAAAAGGTCTTGGTAGAGCGGAACATATTTCAGACTTTTTGAAACTTCAGTCCTACTTCGGCAGTATTTTTTCGTGACCTAAATTCCATTAATCACTGGTAAAAATTTAGGAAAAAAGAAAATGAAGTTTTGCTAGTCTTTTAGTTCAGGAGTTTTTAAATGTAAAAAATGAGACTTTTGTAATATTTTCCCTAAAATAGTTCTAGTGGACACGGGTGATTCTGCAAACTTTTTTTATATTTTCGTTCTGTTTTAGAAGTACAACTTTGTGACTTAAATCCCACTAGGACGTGTACAAATTTCGAAAAAAAAATTAAATTAACCTTCTCTAATGCTTTCATCTCAAACATTATTTAGCCACAGAGATTTTAGCACTTGTAAAAGAATTAAAAGGGACTTTTCCTGTATGTTTGTCCTAACAAAGTCGAAACAAAAAATAAAAAATATATATAATGAACATTTTCTTGTACTTTTTCTCAAAAATTATTTACGACTTAGAAAATTTAAAAAAAATAAAGCGAGAGTTTTCAGGTACTTTTTTCCAAAAAATGTTGGTAGAAATATGACTTATTCAAAAATTTGTTGATACATTACTCCTTTTTCAAGAGTACTATTTTTTGAGAAAAACTCAGCACTTGTAAGACTTTAAAAAAATTAAATGGAACTTTTCTGTTACTTTAGTCCCAAAAATAATGTATGGCTTGCAGAATTAAAAAAGTGATTTTCTAAAAAAAAGTGGGCATATTTAATTATTTTTTTGGTACTTTAGTGCGACTTTATTTGGAATCCCGATAGGACTTTTTTACTCAGGTAGTTTTTTCGTTTGTAGGGTTGAAAAGAACAAACTAAAATACGAGTAAGAACAGATGTGCCGTGATAATGAAAAATATCTAAACCGCCGTGATGCCCCTAAAAATTTGCCGCCCTTTTTCAATTTTCATTGCTAGTTTTTTTTCGATTGCAGAGTTGTCCATAAAAAAGACAATGCAACAGAAAACACGAGTATTTTGTCATAATAAAAAAAAATACGAAGCCAACGCCCCGCCCCTAAAAATGTGTTGCCCTAGGAAGATAAGAGTAGGGAAAAGGACGTCCTGAAAAGCTGCGAGATTTCCGAGACCAGTGGTTCGTAGTTAAGGAAATAATTAACAAAATGCATCGCTGCCCCAGCTCGACAATAAATCGCGCTGTTTTCCGAACAGTCGTCGGTCTGCCGTTGGCATGGAGCGCGCTGGGCTTGAATTTATAATATCGGACCGCGGGGGATGGGTTGCGATGAAATGGTAACACTGGAATGGGGAGGATGTTCGGTTCGAATAATTCGGAATCGCCCCCTTTGTTAATCCCAACCCACACACACACACGAACACAACAGATGCACAGCCGAACTCAAAGAAATTACACAAACATAAACTTTCGAACATCTATATTCACGAGGGGAACATACACCCTCCGGAATTTTGGGTGCATTTATACTCCACCCAGTAACACAAATTGTAATATGCTAAAGTAATCAGATTCGCTTTTTAGTCATTCTCGAGAAAAATGAATTTAAAAAAAAAATCCACGCGTGTCACATGGTCCGCAGTTGGCGAATCCTTCAACTCGCAGTTACATTAGGCGGTAGCACTCCGGGTTTGTAAAAGAAAAGCCCGTGTTCGATTCCTACTGCCGAGGTTTTTTTCCAACTTTTCCTCATACCATTTTTTTGTAAATTTTAATTGATGACTTGATTTATTTCAATCAAGCTAAACCATTTTTTCTTTAATAATTGTTTTAAAATGAAAAAATGCGTTTTACCCTTTACCACTTTTACTCCAAGAGTAAATTACTGCTGAAGTATTAAGAATACATCTAAAGCTTTTAAGGAATTTGAATAGAATTCTCAAAAAAGTTCATTTTTAACCAAAACAGATAACTTTTCTATCATAAAATTGACTTTGCAACTAAAAAGTTTAATTTTCAACCAAAAAGATTAATTTTTCATACAGAAGATTAATGCTCTACCAAAAAACACGAATTTTTAACAAAATTGGTGAATTTTATATAATTGAACGAATTATCTACAAAGAGGTTTAAATTTTGATCCCGACAATATTATTTTTAAAAAAAGTTAATTTTCTATCAAATGCTGAAATTTTCATCCAAATAGTTTAATTGTATACTATAGATAATTTGATTTTTAGGCCTTCAAACGAATATTTTTCAAATAAGTTGAATTTTCGACCTGAAAATATAAATTTTCAAGTAAAATGGTGGCGAAACAGAAAACAAAAATTTATATTGATAATGGACGCCTCAACCAAAATAAATTGATTAGAAAAACAATTAAATTTTTAACCAAACAGGATGAATTTTCAACCAAGAAAATACGTGAATTTTAAACTACAAAGGATTAATTTATAATTGAAGATATAAATTTTCAACGAAAAATGGAACATCTACATTTTTAATTTAAAAAATTAAATCATAGCAAAAAAAACGACTTTTCAAAAAAATAGTTCTATTTTCAATAGAAAAAATGAATTTTCAACTAAAATGGCAAATCCTTATAGAAAAAAAATAATATCGATAGTTTAGTCCCCAGGATACATAGATTATAGAGGATTAATAAAAATAGAAGGTTAATTTTCGATAAAAAAAAAGAATTTTTAATGAAAAAGATCGATTATTAATCAAAAAGATTATTTCTTAAAGCTAAAAAAGCGATTTTTCAACTAAATTGTTCACTTTTCATCCGAAGAAGATAACTCTAAACTAAAATGATGAATCTTAATTAAATGAATGTTGAATTAGAAGAGACCAGTTTTCGATTGAAAATATCAATTTTCAATAAAAAGTGGAATATTTACTTTTCAACCAAAATAGGTCAATTTTCAATTAAAAATATCAAGTTTTAATGAACATTGGAATAGATGCATTTATATTTTTAAAAATTCACTCTCAACCAAAACACAACTCATTTTCAACAAGAGCTAAATTTTCGATCAAAGAAATGATTTTTTAACCAAGAAAATTAATTTTGTAAAAGTTTAATATTTAAATTTTCAATAAAAGCGATGATTTTTCAAGTAAAATGATGAAACTTAAAAAAAAAAGAAATGACTTTCCAACCTAAGAGTTCAATAAACAATTCAACAGCTACTTTCTTCAACATACAGTCTGTCAAGTTAAAGCGTGGGTGGCTTTACTCGCAGTCGGTAAGGTGTATCGACATGATTTTGGTGTCAAAATATTAAGAAGAGCTCCC
>NC_046661.1:75538257-75545010 GCF_010883055.1 Belonocnema kinseyi | reverse complement strand
CAAGATGAGAATTGAAAGCAAACTGAATGTTAAATCAAAAAGCATGAAAGAGGGAGCTCTTATTAATATTTTGACACCAAAATCATGTCGATACACCTTACCAAATGCGAGTAGAGCCACCCACGCTTTAACTTGACAGACTGTATAATGTTAATTTTATTTAAAAAATAGAATATTGCAATCGCCAACCATCGAGGTGAATCTTAAACAAACAAAATTAGTTGTAATATAGCAGTTCCTGCTTTCCACCGAATAGTTTAATTTTTGATTGAAGTGAGGAATTTTTAATGGAAATTATGAAAAAAGGAAGTTTTAACTAGAAAAAATCAATTTTCAATCGAGAATATTAATTCTTATCATAAAAAAGACTAGTTACATTAGTAGTATATCTAGGGGGCTGCAAGTACCAATACCAACAGGTGGCGCAACCAATCAAGGTAGGGTTCTATTCTCCGCTGAGTTACCGGCAGTTGGTAACTTGCTACGTCGGCGCTATCTGTCGGAATTAGGTCTAACAGCTCCTAGCTGTACTATATGAACTTTCACTTTAAAAAATTAATTCCTGATAAAAACAGCACAATTTGCTACAAAAGAGTTCATTTTTGAACTAAACGGATGAATTTGTAACTAAAATGATTAATCCTCAACAAACAAAATGAGTTTTTAGCATAAGAGCTTAACATTTAACATTTTATACAACAAAAAAGAACTAATTTTGAACAAAAGTAGTTAAATCTTCAACAAAAAAAATGATATTTCAACAAAGCAGTTTCCACTTTTCACCAAACAGCTTATATTTTAACCAAAAAGATGATTTTTTAACGAAACCCGAGAAATGTTTACGCACAGACGCAAACATCAGAAGAGTCACACAAAGCTAACACAAACAAAACTCACAAACAGAGAGTGGAATTATCACGATACTCTCGTGTCGGTGGGCAAAAGCTCCAGCTTGCAGGGGGTGGGTGGCTGCAGCCGCCGACGAAACTACGTAAATTATGAACGCTGTTTGACTTCATGCCAGCTACACCCCATAACCGGTAACCACCCCCTCTGCGTGTGACCAGAGAGAATAAATTTTCATAGCGCGGTGCATCCGTTCGTGGAGCGTTGCCTGATACGATGGGCTTTTTCGACGGCTGTACGTTATACCTCCTCCGCCCTCTGTTCCAACTACACCCTCTATTCCACCTCTGCTTTTTGTTCCACCTCCACCCTCTATTTCACCTCCCCCCTACTAAACCCCCGATCAACCCCACTGGCGCCCGTACTTTTGCACCACGTCTAAAATAATAAAAGACGGCAAGCCGCTAGATTTACGAGTGATCTACGATTCTGTGGATGCGGTAATGCGCTTCGATGCCGACCGGGAATAAATGTCGTCTTCCGAAAAGTAGAAGGAAAAATATGGAACGAGGGGGAGGGATTAAGGTCGATGGTGATGAATTGAGGGCTCTGGGCAATTAGAATTTGTAGGTTCGGGTTGAAAACTTTGTTTTGGAAGATTTATGATTCGGGGCGTGATTTGTTTTTGAAGGATTTGAGAAATTAAGAATCGCTGTTTGTAGTTCACAGCTTGGGAGGTGTCCATTCATTTTGTTACAAGTTTTAGAGTGCGGCTGGGGGGGGGGGCTTGCCAAAAAATCGGTCGATAACAATATATTTCCTCATAAAAGATGACGAATGATAATGTTCTCTTTTGCCATTTTTTTAAATTATTTTTTTCCTCCTGTTTTCAAGAAAATTACCTTTTCGGTTGGAAGTGTGACTCTTTTGTTGAAACTTTTTTTGACAATAATTAATTTTTTTAATTAAAAATGTGCAAGTACTCCATTAATTGCTGAAAAGTGTCATTTTCTAAATTATAATGTCCTTTTTTTGTGAAGATTCATCATTTCAAACGAAAATTAAGCTGGTCGGTTGCAAAATTAATTATTTTGTGGAAAATTAATTCTTTTGCTTAAATTTTTTTTAAGTGGCTATCCATTTTTTATTCAAAATTCATATTTTCAATTTATAGTTTATCTTTCCAGTTAAAAGTTCATGTATTTTGTTGAAAAATCTTCTTTTTTGTTGGAAATTAATCTTGAGGGTTGAAAATTCATCCATTCTTGTCAGTTCAAAACTTATCTGTTGAGAGTTGAGCTAATTTTTCAAAAATACATTCTCCTTAGTTCTGTTTATAATAAAATCAATTGATAGTTGATTATAATTAATAATTGTTAATTGTAATATTTTGTTGATAATTCGTTGAACTTATTTGTGTTTATGTAAATGTTTGAAATTTAAAATGTGACTCTTTAATTTTTATTTAAAAATTGCTTTTATCTAGTTGAAAATTTACGTATTTTTTACATAATTCATCTGAATAAATAGTATCCAATACGAAAATTCAACTGCGTATTTTTGCAAAGTCTAATATTATATTTTTCGTTCGTAATTCATCTTTTTTGGTTAAAAATTCTAATATTTGGCTTAAAATTTTATTTTATTTATTGGAAAACTCTGATGGACAAAGTAAGTAACGAGATAATTCTAAAAAAATGAGGTACAGAAGAAACGCTAGTAGACGCATAGGAAAGAAATCGGATAAGATGCTTCGGGCATGTTGAAAGAATGCCAAATGAACGACTAACGAAACAAGTGTATCAAGTTAAAGTAAATGGCAGCATGCCCAAAGGTATTCCGCGGAAAGAATGATTAGAATGTGTGAATAAGACCCTAGTTAGAAGAGACATAAAAAGTCACAGAAACACGAGAGTCTGCATGAAAAAATGCATGAACATAAAAAAAGCTAGAGAGGTATGCCAGGACAGGAAAGTATAGCGGCAAATAGTTAATAAAAAGAGTTTCAGTAGAGTGAATGACGCCTGAAACAAAAGACCTTGGCCACTAATGGACCCAAGTGGGGAACATTACATCACGACTTCGTAAGGTTCTTCGCTTGGGGTGATTGCTAGAGAGATTGATCAGCAGCCTGGGTCGGAGCAGTTTTGCGGAACGAACGTGTTATTTACATAAATAATACGAGAATTCTGGATCAATCTAAAAATTATCTATCCCTTCCACACATTACTCCTTTCTCCCGCCGAGTGCGTCACGCCTACCCCGAAAGTGAAATGACTTAATGTGGTAAAAAAAAATATAAAAAAATAAATTGAAGATTTTTCATTTTAGGTGAAAATTAATCTCTTTAGTTAAAAATTAAACTGTTTTATTTAATAATATTTTTTTTTTTGAGAAGTAATTTTTTGAACTAAAATTGTAATAATTATATTTTAGTAAAAAAAGAAAAGATTTTTAAAATTAAAAATCCATCTTTTCTATATCAAATTCCTGTTTTTTTACGATGCATCACTTTAATAAAAAAGTAATCTCTTCAGATGAAAATTTAACTAATTCGTTTGAACTATATTCTTTCTAGTTGTCAATAAGTTATTTAATTAAAAATTAAATAATTTCCTATTTTGTTGCAAATCAATATTTTTTAATAAAAATTAAGCTACTTGGTTAAAAATAGGAACTTATTTGTTAAAAATTTTTTTAATAAAGATTTATTTCTTTGCTTTAAATTTTAACTATTCCATTTTTAGGAAATTGTTTAAAAAATCATCTTTTGGGTTGAATGTTGCACTCTTCTACTGAAAATTCATTATTTTTTTAAGATTCATAATTTTTGTTGAGAATTTATCTGTTTGTTATAAAATTTAATTATTTTGTTAAAAATTTTGTTTAAAAATTAATTTTTCACATAAAATATTCAAATATTTCAGTTTTGGTTAAAAGCTGATCTTTTTAGGTATGAAATTGATGTATTTAGTTAGAAATTCTTCCTTTTTTCGCAAATTAATCTTCTTTCATGCAAAATCATCTTCATTTTTCATGAAGATTCGCCATTTTATTCGACAAGTGAACTGTTCAATTGAAAATTAACTTTTTTATGCAGATTAATATTTTCGGTTAAAAAGTAAACTATTTGATTGAAATTTAACCTATTTAGTAGAAAATTAACTTTCTGATAGAAATTTAAATTACTTGGTTAAAAAATTAATTTTTTCTCGAAAATTCGCCTTTTTTGTCAAAGAATTATAATTTTTTGTTAAAAATTCATTCTATTGGTTAAGAATCAATCATTTTTGAAAAAAATCCTATTTTTGTTCCTTTCAACTGGTAGTTACACTACTTATTAAAATTCTATAAGCAAAATAAGATTTTTTAATCAAGTATTCTCTTCTCTGTTTCAGGTGAGTTTCTATTACACCTGTGGTAAAGAGTCTGCATTAATAGAGTAAGTCAACATAAGCAAATTACATGAAACATCTTAGTTGAGTTTAAAAAATTAATTTTTACAAGAATTTCAAATACATTGAAAAATTTCATCATTTTTAAAATGCCCTCATTATCAATATAAAGTTTTTGAATACCCTTAAATTCCAATGAATTTATTTCAAATCTTCAGATTTTTATTAAAATACTTAAAAAATTTTTTCAGTTTGTAGAAATACAAATTGTGAAATTTTTGAAACATTAATATCTGGCGTACACTCAAAATTCTAATGATCAACCCTCAGGTATTAACAAAAAATAAAGTACATTGATAATTTTTGTAATTCAATGAACCTAAACTTTATTGCCATTATAACGATCAAAAATTAAATTAGCAGTTGTAAACAAATTGCAATTTAGCGGATTTCATTTAAAAATTTCAAATATAATAAAAAAAAGCAATTTTAAGTTATTTAAAGGTTAATTAAGATTGTTGAAGATTTCTGATCTGACGAATCAAAATCTGAACAAAAAAAATTCATTTTTAACCAAAAAAGACCAATTTTCAACATAATGTTTGAACCATTAACCAAAAAAAATCATTTTTTAATAAAATTATAAATGTCTATAAAAAAATGTTAACAAAGTAGTTTAACTTTTAACCATCTATATAGTTATCAAACAAAAGTCAGTTTTAAAGTTATTGATAACTGATAAAAGCTTAGACAAATTTTTTAAACAATTTGTAAATTTTCGGAAAACTTTCAGAATTTTAAAAGTATTTGTAATATCGTGAAAACTTCCAAAATCCTAAATATCCTTTAAGCTCTCTCGAATTACTTTTTAAATTGCATTAAAATCTTTCATATTCGGCATTGAAAATTTTATAAATGTTTTGAAATATTTCAAATCCTTTTTTAAGATTTTCTTCAATTATTTTTTTAAATCAAAATTACTCATAGTTTTTGCAGGAATTAGAAAAAATTTAATCTGCTAAGGCCTTTCGGAAATTAAAAAAAGCCTTTTTTTAATATCCTCAAAAGATTTAAATTATTTTTGAGCCTCTTCAAAACTTTTAAACTTCGATATATATTTTAAAAGAATGCAAAATAAACTTAAACTTTTTCAAGTCCTGCTGAATAAAAATATCTGTTAATATTCCATATTCTTTTTCGACATATTTTAAATAAACCGGTACCGCAATTTTTTTTACCTATACCGACAGTTTAAACACTTCGTAAATTAAGACATCATAAAAAAAACTTTTATATATAAAATGTTCTCTTTCATCAATATTGCTCAGAAGCATTCTAATAGATTTAGTCATGAAATGAAATTTATCATTTTGAATTCATATAATCCTTTTGTTATTCAAAAAAGGCAAGAAAAAACTTTCTCGAAATTTTTAAAGTTAAAAAAAATGAGTGAAAGTTATTGATGGGCTTGAAAATTAGGTAATTTTCCAAAGAGACTGTACTTGGCTGAATTTTCATCAATGACCTTTGAATCGCGCGATATAAGCTCCCGACGAAATTTAGCAATTCCCAGCTCAGCGATAGCAGCAACAAGCAACAAGATCGCCTGGTAGCAATCGGCTTATGGGAACCGAACTATAAAACAAAGGGAAGCAAAGTTCAACCCACTAGCTTACAGGTTTTGCTGCTTTAATTATGATTTGATACTATTTAATATCTTGGGATTTGAAAGTAACTTTCCTTCAAGCTATTTATCTCTCAATTCCGACGAAAGTTATTATCGACTTCTCGTTCTTCTGGTTTCAAAACTCCCAATATGATTGAAACAGTTATTATGTTTCCTTCGAAACTTTGAATCGATATTTCTAAAATTGGCTTTGTGTGTGCAGAGAGCTGTCATTCTTGAGTCGCTCCGTGCTCTTAAGACACACGAGGGTTTCGTCTGCCTGTCGTTACAATTTCTCGTCCAAAGGGAACGCTGCGGTAGTCTTTGAACCTCATTTTTATTTTCATCTTGAAAACTCACTTTATGGAGAATTTAATTTTCTAGAAACTAGAGAAACTAAGAGAAAAAAAATATAAGGCGTAAATTTCAGAAATAAATATCCAATTAACGTGAGCGTTCTTGTCAGAGCTATTACGGAAATTATTTCCTTAGTCAAGTTTCTCTTTGTGCAGAGAATATAGAATCAATGATTAACACTTGCCTAGATATATACTTGACATATATCATATGTGTCTGTTTAATAAAATCCTATCTTATCAACCCCTCTCCCATTTCCTCTCACATACTTGCCTTACACTCTTCTTGATTTCCGTCCCCTCCTCTACTTTCTCTACTTCCTTTCCCTTTCTATCTCTACGATTATCTCTTACCTAACCTTTAAGCATCTCCCCTCATTTCTCTCTTCAAAACTTACTAAATCACCACCTCCCACGAATCTCTTTCACATGCCCTTTTCCATACTCATCACCTTTTTTCCCCCTCCTCCTCCGAATCGTAATTTCCCTA
>NC_046661.1:75527449-75538157 GCF_010883055.1 Belonocnema kinseyi | reverse complement strand
CAAAAGCCCCCCCCCCACTCCTCTCCTACTTCATTACCCTTCACTTACTTCCTTTTTCTTACTTTTAATATAATTTGATTCGTAAGGTAAGGCTGCATCTGCTTGTTCACAATGATTAATTGTGATTATTTGTTTCAAAAAACAAGTTATTATAAATAGGAAATGTCGAAAAAGTTGAGAAATCAAAAAATACGAAAGATAGGGAAAGGACTTTTTAGGTGATTAAATTGATAAAAAAGGATGATAAAATACATATCAGTTGATCCAAGGTACTCAAATAATTTATTCAGAACCCTCGGCTATAGGCAGTAATACAACAGGTGTTCAACTCTTCCCACTGTTGACCAGACTTGTACTCTTTTAAGGTAATTTTTAGAAAGTTACCATATATAATTTATCAAATTACCGTGCATTATTAAAAATTTTCGGTAACTCATAGAAATTTTTAAATTTAATTGTGGATAATTTATCTTACGTTACCATAAATTACTAAAAATTTTCGTATATTTCCTGAAATTTATAGATATTTTAAATTCAATTTTGCTTCATTTATTTTAAGTTATCATAAGTTACCTTTAATATTACCATAAATTAATAAAAATTTCAAAAATGTCTTGAAATCTAAATAAATGTTTAAAATTTAATTTCTGGGTAATTATAGTAATTAACCATATATATGTGTAATACTGAATTTTTGGTAATTTATGGCAATATACCAATATACATGTAAAATTACCATAAATGACCAATTATTTCCATAAATGTCCAGAAATTTATAGACATTTTTTAATTGAATTTTTGACAGTTTATGGTAATTTACTATAAATTACCCTTAAAAGTACCGTAAATCATGTCTTCTTTATTCGAAATCTAATACCTATCATTTTATTTTGAGAAATGTCTGAAATCATCCATTTGTTTAAAAAAATATCGTATGCGCCAAGAGAGAGATAGGGACTTATTCAATTTTTTTCGCCTACAACTCGTACTGAAAACATAAAAAAGTGGAAAAAGTCCTTCTTCTCTCCCTAGGTGCAAAATATGCTATATTTTTTTAAAGATTTATCATTTTAATAAAAAATTCATTTAAAAAAACGGTTAAACATTTTTCTCTGACCATTTATAATTATAGTTTAGGATCTTAAAGTTATAACATTTTAAACCTAGAATCTTTTATCACCGAAATAAAAAAATTTCAAATCAAAATTAAAAAATTAAAATTTATTCTGCTTGACTAAACAATAAAATGTCTTGAATTTTCCAAAATGTTGGCTAAGTTCGTTTTTCACTCAACAGGTTTTTTTGGCACGTAAATTCAAATTCATAATAAATTTCCGTACAGTTAGGGAAGTGCGATGAATAAAGCCACCTCCCCTTCTGTAACAAATGGTAACAAAATTCTTCAAACCCTCCCTCCCTCTCGCTAATCGATTTTCAGGGCAGAATGGAAAATCAGGAAGCTGATCTTGATCCTAGTGCATCGGAAAGTACCCGTATTCGGTATTCTCTACGGAGAGTATTAGCGTCTCCGGTTGTATGCCAATATCGCGGTAAGCCAGGAGTAAATATGTACAGTGTGCACCTCACCTGTTTTAGGGTATGTATGTCGTGCACGACAGGATTGGTGTACTCTAAGGTTGGTTACAACCGATCCTGAGCTAGCCCCTTGGGGGTTAGGGGTTGGGCGATAGTTGGGTTTAAAGGGGACAAGGATTTGAGACGCGAGCTTGGCAAATACTGGAGAAACTCCTTATGTAGTTAGGGAAAACATTCAGTTCTCGTTATAATTTTTCAGATGTTCACACATCATGAAAAACAATTGTTTACTCAAGGAATCAGGAGATTGCACACTCAAGCGTGAAATCATCAATATTCTCTATTAGATAAAGTGGATTTTCGAAAACAACTTCACAAAATTAAATTTTTTCTGAAAAAGATCTACTCTCTTCGCTCAACTGGGGATCGAACTACAGAACTTTCGATTACCGGTCGGGTACTCTTCTTTTAGGCTATTAGAGTGATCGAAAGAATAATATTTTTTTCAGAAAACACACTATCTCAAGCCAGCTGTTGTGCTTATGATACGAGAAAGTTTAAAGGAATTTGTATTATCATCAGAGATGGTTACCAGCAGACGGTGTAGATATCAATCCACCAACCGCGAAAATATGAATCAACACTATCTATCAATTTAACTCTTTAAATAACAGAAAATACTTAACGTCCTTATCAGAAAAGATGGAAAATAAGTTGAATAATAATTAATAATAATAAATGAATTAAATTTCCTCATATCATAAACATAACACTAGCCTTAAGATAGCGTGTATTTCTAAAAAAAATATGATTTCGATCTCTTTAATAGCTTAACAGAAAAGCGCCTGGCCGGCAATCGGAAGTTTTGTGTTTCGATTCCGAGTGTATCCGATGGAGATGCTATTTTTTCAGAAAAAATTTAATTTAAAAATGTTATTAAATTTATGCTCCGTCTTGTCTAAAAAAGAAGTTAAATATTTTCTTTAATTTGAAGAGATAACTTTATCGATATTGTTCATTTATATTTTTAGGGTTGGTGGAATGATATCTGCTCTGATTAGTGGTAAACATCTCTTATGATAATACAGATTCCTTTAAACTACGTCACACTTCTAGCGGGCTTCTGGCTAACACAGAATGTGATGTCAGGCATGGAAAATATAAATTTGCGTAATAATTTTTTTCAAATATTTGTGAGAATGGAAATAAGTGATTTTGTTTTGTAAGTTGAGCATCTGAAGATACACTCAAAGATAAGTTTTTTTTATACAAAGTAAATTTCTATTGATCCGAAGTAATGTATTTGATTTAAATAAAAGATTTCTTTTTTCAATGAAAATTTTTCTTTAATTTAAAATTATTTGATTAATTTTAAAGTTAATTGTAGTTAAAGGAAAACATATGCTAAACAAACGGTTCCGTTAATTCAAGATACATATTTTCCGGTGGGCTGACTTCACAGTCCTTTCAATATGCCCTCTTTCCAGAAATTATTATTATTTGGAAAGTTTGTCATTATATTTTTGGTTCAGAATTTATCTCTTATAGATAAAAATGGTATTTTATTGAAGATTGAACTTTTTTGTTGAATAGTCTTTAGAATAAAATTAAACTATTTGGTTGACAATTCATGTAGTTTGTTGAAAACTCGTATTTTGGTTGTGCTTGAAATTTTTCTAGTATATTGGTGGTTAAAAATCGATTTTGTTGATTGCAAATTTAAGACATTTATGTATTTCTTATGAATTCGTTCTTTTTCGATAGAAAATAAATCTTCTTGATTGGAAATTAAAGTATTTGGTTTGAAGTTGAACTTCATCGTTAAAAATTCATTTTTTTAGTTTTAAACGTCATTTATTTGAAAATTGATATATCTTGATCAAAATTCGTTTTTTTTTTAAATAGAATTCCACTTATTTATTAAAATGAGACAGTTGAATTTTTAGTTGAGAAAATTGATTTTTAACACAAAAAAAACGTTGAAAATTCAAAAATTTCATTTAAAAGTAAACTAGTTTAACTATAGTTGAAAATTTAACTATTTTGTTCAACATTCGTTCTTTTTCTGGTTAACATTTTTTTTCTATTGCAAATTCAACTATTTTATATTGAAATGAAAATTGATCGTTTTTAGTTGAAAATGTAAAGATTTGATTAAAATTAGTATTCTCCCTTGTCTAAAAAATCTTTCCTTATCTTATCTATTAGGTTGAAAATTCATTTTTGAGCAATCATACGTTTGAAAAAAATGTATTTTTTAAGAATTCAATTGTTTTTTATTCAAAATAAAAATGTTTTTTGATTGAAATATTAACTATTACATTTTGTGTTGAGAATTAATTTTTTTGATTGAATACGACCATTTATTTTAATAAAATCCTGTTTAGTTAAAATATGAAGACATATATTTCTCATCAGGACTTACTAATTTTTGTTGAAAATTTAAATAAATGTTTAAAATTTCAACTTTTCTGTTAAAAACAATTTTCTATTATTGAAGATACATCATTTAAGTTAAAAATTAAACTAATTTGTTGAATATTTAATTATTTTTATAAAAATTTAACTATTTTGTTTACAAAATTAACTGTTTTATTGAAAATTCATCTTTTTCAATCAAAAAATTCATCCTTTTAGACAGAAAATTCTACTGTCATCTACAAAATTCGGGTTTTTGGCTTTAAAATTTAACAATTTGGTTGAATATCCTTTTTCTTCTAATTCAATTTTTTTCGCCTCAAAATTCGAGTATTGGGTTAAGAATATATTTTCGTATGTCAAAAATTCATTTTTGTATGTTGAAAATTCAGTTACTTGATTAAAAATTAAACTATTTTTTTTAATGCATTCCTTTTGCTTGAAAGTTCAACTATGTGATTGAAAAAACTACTGCATTATTGATAATTATTTCGGTATATTTTTCGAAAATTCAATTTATTTGTTAAATATTTATCTGTTTTATTCGAAAATGCAACTCATTTGTTAAAACTTGTCCTTTTTGGATTTAAAATTTATCTTCTTGTATTGAAAATGAACCTTTTTGAAAGAAAAGATTTGATTGAATTATTTGTTAAAAAATGAAACTAATTTGGGTTGAAGTTAATTTAATTTTGCTTGAAAATTAAATCATTTCTTCTAACTCATCTCTTTTGCTTGCAGGTTGATCTATTTGTTTGCAAATGCAACTGCTTGGTCTAGAATAGATTTATTTGTATTTTTCAATTGAACTATTTGATTTTAAATAAGCATTCATTTTACTTAAATAAAGTTTTTTCCCCCTTACTCCACTATTTTTATGAAAAATCACCCTACTTCCCCTATTTTAAAGAATGTTTGAGGTGTGACGTTATGTATAATATTATGTTTGTATTTTTTTCTTCATTTTAGACATTTATAAAATGAAATCGAAAAAAAATCTCTATCAGAATTTTCATGGAGTAGAATAAAATTAGCAGAGGAAAAATCACTAATAATCAGTAGAGGTTTTGTAATTTAGTCAACGTTAATAAGTTCGTTGAGTACCACTATTTTTAGTTGGATTTTACTTTTCCACTGATCACACCGTGAATGTTCCTTTTTTTATAAAAAAATAAAGAAATAAAATATTAAAAGTACTATAAAATAGTGATTAGGAAAAACACTGATCGTTCTCCAGTTTGCAGTCCGTCACCGTCACATCAATCTTTCGTTAGAAAACACGGTTTACCTTCCTCGAGGTCAAGTAGGGCGAGGCGAAGCTTCCTCCGAAGAAAGTATCATGCGCCAACGGAGTTTAATTTATGAGCGAATTCCGAGGAAAATATTTCAGGCTAATTTCTTAGCTGGCTACCTAACCTTCTTCTGTGCTTTCTCTCGTAACACCATCCCTATTATCACAGCGAAGTTCCCAGCCAAGGCTTTTCTTTTAATAAAGAAACAGAAACGCATAATTGTCTGAATTTTTCATGAAATTGGGATTCCATTCTTTCGAGAAGAAATACCCTTTTTTATCTTAAATTGGAAATAGGGTGTCTGTCTGATTTGGAAATAGAGAAAATGTACAAATAACAGGGAAATTTGTTCACCAGGAAAAACCCGATAAATGACCGAGAGTTTGATTCAGTGACCGGCATTTTTCTCTCGAATGTACTTAAATCTAAATTAGAACTGGTCTCATATATTTTATCAATCTTATTTGGAGTCGGAAGAGGGAAACTAAGCAAAAAAATGCACTTGGAATGGGGTATTTGGCAAAAGAATTATATTTCTGACCTGGAACAGTGAATTTGCTAAACATATTATAATTCTGATTGGGGATTGAGAATTCCGGTGAAAATTACAAGTTTGACTCTCAGCAAAGTAAAAAACATTTATAATTCTGAGATGAAACAGATAATTTTAATGAAGAAGTATAATTTCGAGAAATTGTACAGGAAACATCCATCAAAAAATATTATTTTGATAATTGCGGGAGAGAATTTTCGTTAAGAATGATCATTTTGACGTTAGGGCAGGGAATATTTTTAAGGATTTATAATTCTGAGCTTGGACAAGGAATTTTAGTTTAAAAAAATACAATTTTGGCAATTAGGACAGGGAATTTCTGTCAAGAATTATAATCAAATGAACATTAAATATTTTAGAATAATTTATAATTCTCATTTGGAACAGGAAATTTGGGACAGGGGATTTTCTAAAAAGATTATTAGTTCTTATTCGGAACCAGAAATTTTAGTAAAGAATAATAATTTTGACAATTAGGACAGGGAATGTTCTATAAGGATTTGAATTTTTACTTTAGGACATGAATTCCTTCAAAAGATTTATAATTCTGAGTTATATTAGAGAATTTTGATAAATAAATATAATTTTTGAAAATAGTACAGGGAATAACCGTAAAGAATTGTTGTTTTGACAATTGGGACAGGGAATTTTCGTTTAGAATGATATATTTTACTTTAGAGTAGGAAATATTTTTTTATAATTTATAATTGTGAGTTTGTACAAGGAATTTCAGTAAAAAATTACAATTTTGACAATTAGGACAGGCAATTTCCTTCAAGACTTATAATCTAATGAACAGGGAATATTTTATACAGATTTATAATTCTGATTTGGTACAGGGAATTGGAGTAAAATAATATAATTTTGAAAAATGTGGCAGGGAATTGTGATCAATATTATATTCTTGATACTTAGGATAGGGAATTTTCGTTAAAAATTATAATTTTTACTTTAGGAAAGGGAATACTTTTTAATGAATTATAATGCTGCATTTAAAAAAGGAATTTAGTAAAGAAATATAATTGTTACAAAGAGCACAAAGAATTTCCGTCAAAAATGACAATTTTCACTTTAGAGCAGGGAATATTTTAGAAAGACTTGTAATTTTGATAGAGGACAGAAATGTTCATTAAAAAATATTATTTCGACATCTTGGATAGAGACTTTTCGTTAAGAATTATATCTTAAATAGAGAATAATAATTCAAGATTAATTAAGAATGAACTAAGAATGTTAATTTTCACTTTAGAACAAAGAATATCTTATAAAGATTTATAATCTTGATTTAGGACAGGGAATTCAAGTAAAAAAATATATATAATTTTGACAATTGGGACTATAATATTAGTTATAATTTTTACTTCAGGACGGGGAATTTTGAAGAAAGATTTGTGGTTTCAAGTTGGGGCAAGGAATTTTAGTAAATAAATATAATTTTAAAAAATAAGAAAATAAAAAATGAGAAAAAATATGGCAATATGGCCACTGACATGTGAGCTCGAGCGATCTCGTTGTCTGTGCATCATCGTTATATTCTGTGTTCTTGTGTCACTATTAGTGTTGTATCGGTTATAGTGATTTGTAAGTAGTGCCTTGTTTTTATTAGAGATGACTACTTTTTCATGGATGATTGTAGTCTCTGAGATAATGAGTTTTTTCTCTTGACTTGCTACAATTTTTGCTTGTCCTTTGGCTCTAATTAATTGGGTGCGTTTGATTCTCCTAACTTCTGGTTACTTATATAGTGTCTATAAATCAAATCAGCTGTGATAATAGCTGTAAACAATAACACTCGCAATGAAAACCTGCCTGATGCTAACAACTTCTGTCCTTATGGGAAATGCTAGCAACAGATTAATCTTCATGATAGACTCGCAGAATGCAAGGGCTGTCCTTCCTGCTATCACAATGTGTATGCTTCAAAGATTAGATGCAGCGCTGAGGGCATTTTTCAACGTTGTTGCGGTTCTAGCTCAAACTCCCCGACTGACGATGATAGAGGAAGTTCGATAACTGCTGGCACTAACAAACTTTAATCTATGCTTGATGACCTAAAAAATGTTATGAAGAAAGAATACGAAAAGAGTCACACAGAAATAAAAAGTGATTTTGAGAAAACGCGTATCTCTGTTGACAATCTTTCTTCTAAAATTGAAAATGTCTCTTCTACGGTATCTCACAAGGATATGCGTTTGACAGAACTTGAAAATAAAGTTTGTGAAAATACTAGCACTGTTGACAGAAGGATTAATGAAGTTGAAGAAAAGATAAATAAAATCGAATCCAGCCAACACCATGATCTCTCAAGCCAAGAAGGATGTGATGTGAAATCCTGCATTAAGAAAATCAACCTGCGTAATGCACGCAAGAAAAATATTTTAATATTTAACTTACCTGAAATTGAGACTGAAGGGGATGTCTGTCCTTTAAGCAGTGATATCATTCAGGTCATTGACGTGCTTAAACTAATTAATCCATCTTCATCAATTTTCTCTAACACTATTCGTGTCTTTCGCATTGGGCAGCGATCCCAGGCCCCAGCACGTCCTGTCAAGGTCATATTTCGGTCAGAAGCAGATACCTAATTAATGATTCGAATATATGTCATGATGAAGAAAAATAACTCGATTCCGGATGCAATAAAGGAATATCGAATTTCCCGAGATCAAACATTGATGTAACAACGCAATTTCATAGAGAAGAAGAGGATACTAGACGACCGTCTTGCCAGAGGAGCAAAGGATCTCCGGATAAATTACAGAAATGACGTCCCCGTAATAGTTCCTGCTAAGACAACACAGCAAATGACACCCTTACGTCATTTGTTCCGTCTGTAAGCTTATATTACCAGAATGTTAGAGGTATTAATAGTAAGTTGCTACATTTAACCAATTCTCTTGATATTTATGATTACAACATTATAGCCTTTACAGAAACTTGGGTAAAACTATCTATTAGCAGCGCTGAAGTGTGTGATTCGAATGTGTTTCAGGTTTTTAGGGATGACCGAGTTGATAAGACTGGTGGTGATGTCCTTCTTTCAATTCAAATATATACAACTGCTTAAAAATTAATCTTTCTGCTGTAATTCAAGCAGCGCCTTTGATTAACATTGTAGGGGCAAAAATTTATTTCTAAGCATTACGAGTGACTATAATAGTAATTTATATTCCACCTGTCATCTCAGTTCAAATTCTTGAGAGGATTATTCTAGCTCTGGTATCTATCCACGAAATTTCTGACCAGAAAATTATTATTATTCTCGGGGACTTTAATATTCCCAACTTCAAAAATCATTTTACTAATATCAAGACTGATAACAAAGCAGCTTTATTTACCTCTTTTTGTGAATACTTTGAGTTAAAGTAATTTAATTCAATTGCAACTTCTAATAATCGTTATCTTGATTTAGTTTTTGCTAACTTTAAAGTCGGAATTAATAAAGTTATTGCTCCTATCCTACCAGAGGATATGTAACATCCACCATTAGGCGTACAGCTTTATTTAAATATAAAAAATAAGAACTCCACACCAAAATTGGTCGATAACTCCAAATTCATAAGGTATAATTTTTAAAGAGCTGATTTCAATTCACTTTACATGAGTCTAAACAATAATGGTTGGTCATCTCTATGGCTTTGTGATATGCCCGAGCAAGCAGTTTCTTCTCTTTATATACAAGTTTAAGATGTAATTAACAAAACTGTTCGATTATTCAAATTGAATAAATTCGTAGAGCGTTTTCCATCATGACATGATATTATATATACCCTTATTGCAAAAATTATATCAAAATTTCGGCATGGCTTCATTCCCCGAGAACTACCACTTCCAATCTACTTGTATTTACGCAGAATATAAAGGACTTCCTTGTCCAGTATGATCAGGTTGATGTTATTTTCACAGATATTTATAAAGCTTTTAATAAAGTTGACCATGCTCTATTACTTGATAAACTTCAAAAAATAAAAATTCCCCACAAGCTCTTGCTCCTTATAACATCGTATCTTACAGATAGGCATCATATGGTTCAATATGGCTGTTATTCCTCTCAGCCGTTTGTGACTTCATCTGGAGTTCCTCAAGGTTCCAATTTGGAACCATTACTTTTCCTTATATTTATGAACGATGTATCATTTGCTTTGAATTGTAATCACCTACTTTATGCAGATGTCCTCAAAATGTATTTACCAATTGCTAATCTCAACTCTTGCTTAAATCTTCCAGCTAATTTAAATTTGTTCAGCAATTGGTGTAAATTGAACAGTTTGAATCTAAATCTTTTAAAGTACAAAATTTTATCGTTATCATATAAAAATGTAGTACGGCTTTATAAATACTCCATTAACAGCATTGAAATCGAAAGGGTTGAGGTATATAGAGATCTAGGTATTTTATTAGATAACCACATGAGCTTTATTGACTACATAGACGAATTAGTTGCTGGTGCAAATAAAACTCTTGGCTTTCTTATAAGAGCATGTAGACATTTTAAAACCATAAAACCGCTAATGATACTATTTTGCTCACTGGTTAGATCCAAACTTGAATATGCGTCTATCATATGGTCTCCAAGCGCTACGTAATAGATTCCATGTATGGGCTATTGAAGATAGACGAACATTCACAAGCATCCAAATATTGTTTAAAATTATCCAAGGCCTATTTGATAGTCCATTAATACTTGCATGTATACTAATAAATTTACCGCAGTGTTACTCTAGAAACTCGACTATGTTTTACTTCTCAAATTCTAGGAATAATACATCACCGATTTTCAACATGTTTAATTCTGCAAACAAAGTCATGTTAATTAATAAGAATATTGATTTATTTTACTTGTCTCTGGAAAAATTCTTACATGTTTTGCATGCATTTTTTGAACACACGAACACAATGTAAAAGCCTA
>NC_046661.1:75470529-75527349 GCF_010883055.1 Belonocnema kinseyi | reverse complement strand
TACGTATTTGTAGCCCTCTAATTGGTTCTTTGAACTATTGAGCTTTCTCATTTCTCAAATAAATAAATAAGACAGTGAATTTTGGTCTAGAATGTTAATTTTAACAATTGGGACAGGGATTTTCCGTTAAGAATGATGATTTTCACTTTAGGATAGAGAGTATTTTTTTAAAGATTTATAATTCTGAGTTTGGACAAGACATTTCTGTCAAAAAATACGATTCCGACAATGAGGAAAGGGAATTTTCGTTACGAATGATAATTTTTACTTCAATACATAATTTTTGCATTTTTCACTACTTTCCCTTTTATCATTTCCCATTACTACTCTCATGCCCACCCGCTTATTACCTTTCACTTTCCTTTACTCATTCCCTCACTTAACGTACTTCCCCTCCCATAGTTTTCCCTAACTTCCACAACTTTCCCTGACCATTATTCCTCTCCCTAGAAAAAATACAACGGACGAACAACCGACCAAAACTATGAGATTTTTCTGGCCAGGGTTGCGAAACCCTAAAAAGAATCAGGGTTATTTTTAGGGGAAAACCCTAAAATTTCAAATACTCATAACTTCGAGAAAATTATTTTTTCTCAGAATGGTAACATACGCGTCGTCTTATTTCATTCGAAAAACAATTTATTTAAGATGGAATAATTCCGTCATTTGATGTTCTACTGCCTGCATTATTTGAACTGGATTCGGTAATAAAAAGTTTTCTTTCTCTATATTATTGACAGAAATCAAATTCAAATTAAAAGTACTCTCTCCTGATATGTCTTTTAATCAGACTAAAGATTTGAATCAGAAGATATTAGTCGAAGCAGAAGACATTCGCTATCCGAGTGAACCGTTTTCGAATTTCGTGACCGCAAAGCTCAAAGCTTTGAATGCTCATAGCTTTAAAAGCTTGCTTCTCTAGCGAAAGCGTCCTCGAGGGATGAAAATTGCAATGGTCGAATGCGATTTTCGATGCACGATAGCTTTTCTCGGAAACTCAAACGACGAATTTTCGTCCATGAGTTTCGCTTTCGTTAAACGACCTAACTTTCGGAAATGTTTCCATTACATTTGACATGCATGGGACCATTTCTAAGCATGAAAATTCCGTCCGATGTCCTCACTTCCTTCGCGGGAATACGTTCGGACTGAAATTATTGGGAATTCACGCGTAGATCGAAAACGCGAGCGACAGAGAGTTGGAAATGTATGGCATGAGGGAGGGGGCGGAGGACGGAATAGCCGAAGGTTGAGGATACTCATTTGAATGTACGATACCACGCGCCTCTTATCGCATTATGGTAAATACGGACTATGTTCGTCCCAGGAATACGGGGACAGACCGACTGCAACGCTGATTGCAAATTGACTTCCCCACCGAAATAATGCGCACTTGCAATTCTTATTGCCTTGAAGTTCATTAAGCCCCACAAAGTCAACGCCGAAGAACGAGTTTGCTATTATTTTCCGTCGAATTTCAATGAGATCGTTATTCGATTTAAAATCTTCCAGGGAAACTCCGGCTATTTAAATTTCCGCCTCGTATGAGAACTAAGGCGGTCCAAAAGTGTATTGCAATCTTTTTTTACTCTAGAGATCAAGCACCCACCTTCTCCATTCACTGAAGTTTGCAGAGAGAAAAATTCGATTTTTAGGTTAAGGAAATGAGGGGAATTTATAGGGAAATGTGGCGAATGTATAGGGATGTGTAGGGGTAATGAGGGGTTGACCAGTAGGGGAAATGAGGGACAGTAAGTAGTGGAAGTGAAAGAGGAAGAAGTAAGATAAGAGGAAGTATGGAATTAAGGTGAGAAAGAATCATGAAATTGAGGAGAGGTGAAGTAGGAAAAATAGGGGAGAAGTAGGAGAAATGGGCGAGGAAAAGTGGTGGAAATAGACGCAGGGGGAGTAAGAGAAATAAAGGCAGGGGAATTAGAACAAATATGAAGTGGGAAAGTAAGGACAATTGATGGGAGGAGTGCTAGGATAATTAAGGAGGGTATGAGCAATGTAAATGCGAGAAAAAGTGTTAGAAATAAGTGGAGAGGAAGTAAGAGAAGTGAGGGGATGGCAACTAGGGACAGTGAGGAAAAATTATGGGAGGGGGTATTAAGAGGAGGAAAAGTTCGGAAATTGACGGTAAATAAAGGGAGGCTAGAAGAGGAGAAATGCGGGGTGGGCCGGAAGGTAAATTATGTATGAGGAAGTAGGGAACAATGAGGATGAGGAAGAAGAGAAGTTGGGAATTTTATATTTTGAAAATTTTTATGGAGTTGGAATGGAGGAAATTTTGGTTTTTGTTATTTTATTAATTGAAAAAAAGATTAATTTCTTATTTTGAAAATTTTTATAAAGCTGATAGGGTGGAAATTTTGGGTCTCATTTTTGCTGAATTTGAAGAAGCCTCTTTTGTTATTGACATATTTATTAAGTTGGAAGGGACGACATTTTTCTTACTCGTTTATTTTCTTAACCTATTAATAATACACAAATGCACATGTTTGTGCACACATTTTGAAGTCCACAATTCTCTTGAAAAAAAGTTATTTTTGAGTAAAATCCTATAGAGGGGATTTTCAAAGGTGCTCTTTCAGAATCTGCACCTTATTTTGTAAAAAAATCAATAAACTTTGAATTTTTGAATTTTGACATTCTAAATTTTTGTGATACGTTACATATAATTTCATAATTTTTTTCTCGAAAATGTTGAACTTGACAACAAAATTTTATACAATATAAAGTGGTCAGAATCATTTAACGAACATGTACGTTTTTTTCAGAAGTTTCTGAACCATTATTTGATTTTTCAAATGAAGTTTAACATCACGCTGTTTCACAAAAACGGCCATTTTGGAAAAGCTAAGAGGAGAAAAGAGTTCAAGACCAGGGTTTTGAAAACGTCAGATATTCGTACCCCGATTTCTGTTGGTAATATTATTATGAAAATGAAGGAAAAATAACAAAAATTGATTTTTTTTTTAAATTCTACAAAAATTTTAATTTTTTTTTCATTCAAACTCAAAAATAATAAAGTTATTACATTTTTGTACAATATAAGTTGCACATTCTAAAAGAGCACCTTCGAAAAACCCCTGCATAGGATTTCGTGCAATAATAACTTTGATTTTCCAAGAGAATTGTGCACTTGAAAATGTACATTTGCGCATCAATGGGGTAATTGTAAAATGCATTGTTTTCCTTTTACATTTTAATGTCTTTTCATAGCAGATTTTTTCAATGGGAAGAGAGAAATTTCTTTATTTCAATAGTTTTAAAGAGTTGGAAGGGAAGAAATTTGGTTTTTCATATTTTTTTAATTGGAAGAAGGATAATTTCTTATTTTTTAAATTTGTATCGAGCTAGAAATAAGTAAATTTGGGTCATCATTTTTTCTGAATGCTAAGAGGACCTTTTTTTATCATTTTTACTGAGTTTAAAGGAATGATATTTTGGTTATTTGTTTTTTTTATGAATAGGAAGAGGCATTTTTTCTTTTTAATATTTTCATAAATTGTAACGGATTTTAAGAAAAGAAATTTTCTCTGAATTGGAAAAGGGAAATTTTATTTATTTTTTGTTTGTTTTATTGAACTAGAAGAGAGAAAATTTAAAAAAAACTCAATTGACCCAGAGAAATTTTTAAGTTTTCTATAATTGAAAGAGATGACATTTGTGTTATTTATTTTTCTTAATTAAAAGAAACAATTTTTTCTATAAAAAATTCGTATTCACTTGAAGGTTAGAACTTTTTTAATTCTGTTTAGAATTGGAAGATTGTAGTTTTTTTTACATTTATTTAAGTCAGAAGTGAGGAAATTTCGTGTTTGGATTTTTTCTGAATTGAAATAAGGATATTTTTCGTTATCAAGATTTTATAGATTTGAATGGAAGAAAATTTAATCCGAATGGATGACAATTTTCGATAATAATTATTTTTCTGAGTTGCAAGGGGCCAATTTTTTCTTTGTAATATTTTTATTATTATGAGTAGAAAGGAAGGATCAGTTTTTATTTATAGTATTGAACATGAAAGCGTGGAGTTATATTTTTTAACCACAAATCTTCAAACTGTCAAACATGTACAACCTCAAAATAAATTTGTTTACAGTTTAACGGTTTTTAATTATAAACTGTTTAATGTTAGAGTGTTTAAAGCATCCATTTTATAAGTGTAAACTTTTCAGCTTTTAAATTAAATATTTTCTTGTATTAATTTTGAAAGTTATAAATTAAAAATAGTTTCACGTCGAGAACTTCAATTTGCAGTTGAGTTTTGATTACTTCTAATTAAAAAATTAAATTTGACGTATTTGAATTTTATAATTTCAAAGATCATAAAATTGCATAACCTTAGAAATGTTCTTAAAAACTTACTCAATATTTCTTTAACATTTTTAAGGATTTTTACCTAATGTTGAAACAATTATAACGTCATTTCTTTTTCTTCGAAAAAATAAGCAAATAATATAAAAAAGGATGAAAGCTTTAACATCATATGGACACAACACCAATTTAATTTGTTATTTACTTTTCATTCGCTTTCAAAGTCCTTTCATTCTTTTGAGTTACAACTCGAGTAAACCTCGTCTTTTACCTTTTACAATCAAAGAAAAGTCTTCATAAACTCAATTTTAATATTCTTTTCTAATTTAATTTCTTCTTTCCGCTCGTTTTGTACAAGGATTCTTACTTTGTCCTCTTTCTTCGCTAATTTGCATTTTAATTTACATTCAAATCTTTAAAATAATAACTTGCATTGTACGTATTTTCTAATTTCAAATAAGAAAGATTATTTTTATTCCTAAATCTGGAAATTCAAAAGTGAAACAAGAAAAGACTGCAATGATTGAGATTCTAGAAAGAAAAAGATATGATGCTTAAGAATCCATTGGCTGTCTCGAACCTTCTATTACTACTTATATGGCTGTACTACTTATAGTCGAACACTTGCTTTATCTCAACTACTGAAATTACAATCTTTATACCAAATAGAAGTTGCTTTATTATTATTCTATTAATAAATTAATAGATTAATAAATTAATCAATCTTCTATTATTATTTCAATTCAATATCAATTTTTATTTTTATTTAAATTTTAAATTACTTTCAGTTATCCAAAACCTTTATTTACAGATGGTTTAAATTTAAAATTCGCAAACATATTTTATTAAAAATTTGTATAGCTGAATCTCACTAAATTTTTACATCTTTTTAAAATAAATCTTAAATTTTTTTAAATTAAATTTTGAGGATTTAGAATTGCATTATTTGTAATTTTTGATTGTTTTAAATTTGTATAAATTATTTTTTAAGAATTTTTAGTTTTTTATAACTGCTCTTCAATTTTAATGTTTTGCAATTTAAAGTCCGACAATTTTGAACAGTAACAATGAAAAACTGTTCCATCATAAATATTTATAAATCATGATTCTTCAATTTCGATGATTTCGAAGATGAAAAATAAAACTTTTAGTTGTAAATTATCTAAATCAAAAATTTTTCAACATGAATCATCAAAATTAAAGAATTTTTAATGGTAAATTTTTAAAATTAAAATGTCTTAAATATAAATTCTAGCAAGTTTTTATAGTTAAGGTTAAAAAAGGTTGAATTTGGAAAAAATATATAATTGAAAATCATTTAATTTTGAAGATTTAGATTTTGAAGGTATGTAATTTTTAACCTTCTTGGAATAGTCCAATTTGTAAGATTTAAAAATGAAAATATTTTTATTTTGAAGATTTATAAAAAAAAATTCATAAAATTTGAATGATTTAAAAAATAAAATGACAGGATTTTAATATTAAATTCAAGACATTTTAAATTTAAGTCATTTAAGTTCAATTTTTAAGTTTTGCAGTTAAGAACTTATTAATTTCAAAGATTCGTAAATAAAAATTCTTAAATTTTAATGATTTTGAAAATTTCGAGGCAATGTCAGATCTTCTGTTTAAAATTGTAAAACTTGAAGCTTACATTATCCGATTTTAACAATTCACAATTAGAAATTCTGCCATTTTAACAATTCGCAGATAATTATTCTTCAACTTTGAATAATTTTATTTAAAAAGTGTTCAATTTTGAAGTTAATAAAATTTTTGATTATTTGGAAAATGAAAAGTCAATATGATAATTGTTAATCTTTAAGATAGAAATTTTTTGTCTGTAAAGCATCAAAATACAGAATTTAAAATTATAATACTTATATTTGCATAAAATATCGAAATTAAAAACTCTACCATTTTAAAGATATAACATTCAAGATCTTCAATTTTTAAAATATAAAATTAAATGCTCTTAAATTTTAATGAAGTTTAAATTAATACTTTCAAATTTTGAAAATCAAAATTCAAGCTCTCAATCCAAAATCTTCCAAATTGATGGAATTTCAAATGTAAATAATCATAATTACAGCAGTTTCAATTGTAAAACTCCAAATTTGATACATTTTTTAATGAAAAACTCTTTAATTTAAAACACTTACAATTCAAAGTTCTGCAATTTTATTATGAAATTATGAAAATATTAGATTTCAATTCAAAGATTATTATATATTAATGATAATATTATTAATAATAATTCTTGGGGGGATTAATTCGAAAAGAGACGTAACGAATATCTAGGAGTATGAGTCATTTCAAGACAGCCATGCCACGTCCGCAGTAGTATGCATAGTTTATAGACAGGCAAAAATGAAAATGAGTAAAAAAAAATATAAATTTGAATAATAATAAATGATAAAGACATAACAAAAACAGCATCAGGCACTGCACTTAATATGTGGCTTCTAAAAATCCGGCATGAAAACCTTGAGGAAAAGTTTAAAGAAAGAGATAATAATAATAGACATTTCTTTATTTTTACCTCCATTTATTGAATTGAATAAATGTTTTATTCCCCAGTTGAAAACCTTTTGTAGTTTTAAAGTAATTAATTTAATTTAATTGGGGGAAAATTTGCCAAAAGAAGTTGGACGAAGTCAACTTGAAATGCTATTGCTCTTGAGGAAGCAACTTGTCCCTTTTCGAGTAGGTTCCGCGGAGCAGAACGAACATTAATTAAATCGGACAGTGGGGTGCAGGACGGCTGAACGACGCATCCCTTTGACTGAGTCGCGTTCTATTGCAAATTAAAGTCGAGTCCGGCCGATTGTTGAAAATAATTTCGCGTGTGAGTTTCCGGCATGAATTGGAATGCGATATTTTGATATTAAATCCACTTTCTCCCGACCAACCCTGCTTTTACATTCTCACCCTTTTCCCGACTCCACTTGAGCTCACCGAACGTCGCGAATGATTATATTTCCATTTGTTTCTATTTCAATGAATTCTGTTCGACGTTCTCACTCCGAGGGATATTATTCCCTATTTCGAATCTCCCTCAATTGTCTGATAATTCCCTTTACCAGACTTCATACTCTTTCCCTTGTTCCCCTCCTTTCCCCCTTTTTAAAGAACGGTTTATTTTGTAACATTTTGTCACAGATTTTATAGAAAATATTTTATTATTCTATAACTATTAGATAAAATTTTTAACATTTTAACTAATCGTTAAAAATACATTTTTGGTTGTTAATGATTCATCATATTAGTTGAAAAATCTTCTTTTTTGTGTATAATTTAAACATGTATTTTGTTAACATCTTTTTTAAATTATTTTTTTAAAATGAAGATTGAACTATTTCATGTTTGGTTAAGCATTTATATTCTTCAGGTCAAAATCAACTATTTGATAGAAAAGTTCTTTATTTTGTTGAAATCTTATCTTTTGAATAAGAAAATTAAACTTCATAGTGATTAATTCAACTTTTTGTTTGAAAAATTCTGTATTTTGGTGAAACTTTGTACAATATCTTTTGGAAAAATATTAATCTTCTGAATGAGTGATTCATCATTTGGTTTGAAAATTCTCTCAAAAATTAAAATATTTGATTGAAAAGTTATGTATATTGTTGACAATTATTCTTTTTTGGTAGAAAATTAGTCTTTTTGTTTGAAAATTCATTTCTTTGGTTGAAAATTAGTTTTCTATTGAAAATTTATTTTCTAATTAGGAATTTGACAAAACGTTTAGTCACATTTTTTTATAGATATTGAATTTTGTGGCCATAAAACTCAATTGATCGTTAAAAATGTATATTTTAGTTGAAAATTCATCTAGTTTGTTAAAAAATGGATTGTTTTTCTATGGTAGAAAATTAACCTTTTTGGTTGAAAATTCACGTATTTTGTTAAAAGTCGTTCATGTTTGGTTAAAAATTTATTTGATTGGTTAAGAATTTAACTATTTTGTTAGAAATTCGTGCTTTTTTGCTATAATCATTAATTTTTTAAGGCGATAATGAAACTATTCTATTTTTTCTTATACATTTTTCTTTTCTTGGAAAAAATTCATGTTTTGAGTTGAAAATATTCAACTATTTCTGTTCAGTTCTTGGATTAAAAATCTAAGAAATTTTTGTTTTAATTTCATTTTAGTCATGAAAATTGATCTTTTTTAATGAAAAATTCTCTGATTTCGTAGAAAAATGGTCTTTTTCAAATAAAAAATAACTTATTTTGTTAGAAAATACGTATTAAATTATAATACGTATTTGTGTTTATAAACACAACTTTTATTTTTAAAATTCGCCTTTATGTATTTAAAACTCAACATTTTGCGTGCGATTTTTTCTTTATTGACTGAAAAATCTTTCCTGTTTGAAAATTTACGTTTTTTTTTTCGTTGAAAACTTATATTTTTTGTTTAACTTGGCATCTGTTTCATCAGAAATGAAAATATTTTTTGTTGCATCATCAATTTTAATTTTTTGCTCAAAAATTAATTTTTTTATCAAGTATAGTTTCAACTGAAATTCAATTCTTAATTATGTGTGTGTGATTCCGTTTATTAATCTTTAAAATTATTTATAAAACCGATAAAAAGCGATCCATTAATCATTTATGCAAATCTTGACAAAATTGTCTAAGCATACTTGAGAAACAAATAATTTAGGTTATAATTGTTTTATTCAACATTAGTTATTTAGAATTTTAGTTTTTGTGTTCTCTTCACGAAAAAGTTACAATTCTTATTTAGTTCTTATGAACAAGACCTCGTTTTATTCTTTAAATGTTTCTCTACAATTATATTTTGGTGGGCTTTATATAAAAAAGTTAAAAATTATACAGTTATTATTGTTATAAACAATAATAGTTGAAATTTCAATAAACACCGCCTAAATAAAACATGAGATAATCCTTCAAAAAATAAAATGAGGCTTGATCATTAGTATCATTTAAGGATTGTAACTTTTCGTTTGTAGTAAAAAATTAGTTCTTAAAACTGATAATTTATTTGTTTATTTTTTGGTTGATAAATGATCTTTTTAGCTATAAATGTAACGATTTGAACAAAATTTCACTCTTTTGTTCAAAATTCAACTGTTTTCTTAAAAAATCCGTTTTTTCGGCATTCAAATTTAACTGTTTTGTTAAAACATTCATCTTTTCTGGTTGTAAATTAATATATTTTGTTCTAAATGTGTCTTTTTTTCATGAAAAATTAATCTTTTTTCCAAAATTATACAACTTTACCCACTTTGTTGAAAACTTCTTGTTCTATTAATAATTGATTGATTAAAGTTGAAAATTCAAGTAATCAATTTATTTAATTCAATTTATTTAAGGGGATGTGGTTGGCTGCCTTCTCATTTTTCTTTCCTCTTTTTTATTTTTTTTTTCGAAAATTTTTTTTTCAGATTACAATAGGGTTTTTTTTTTGGTTTTCGTTTATTCGTTGTGGTCCAAATTTGGTCCTTGGATTCTTGATTGAACATTGATCTTCTTGGTTAAAAAATCATCTTTTTCGTTAAAAATTCAGCTATTTGGCAGAATAAAACCTTTTTTTAAATTTAATAATTAATTTATTCTTTTTTGTTGTTAAAGATTAATTTTTTAACTGAAAACTGAACCATTTTATTTTTGGTTAAAAATTGATCTCTCAAAGTTGAAAGTTCAACTTTTTGGATTTAAATAAACTTTTATTGAAAAAATTCCAATGTTTTGCAGAAAATCCACCTTTTTGGCTTCAATTTAACTATCTTGTAAAAAATATATGTTTTTGTGTGAAAAACTTTAGTAGAAAATTTAACTGTTTGATTGAAAAGTAACTTTATACTGTAAATTCTTATTTTTATTGTGAAAATTTAATTCTTTTGTAGAGAATTATTCGAACTGAAAAATCTTTCTTCGTTAATATTTCAACGCTTTTGATGGAAATTGGATCTTCTCTGCTCAAAAATGAATTTTTTTATCGTTCGCTTTTTTTTATCTATTTGTTGGAAAATTCGTCCCTTTTTCTTGAATGAATAAGTATTTGCTTGTACATAAAACTGTTTGGCTAATCTAAAATTTTGTTGTTGTTGAAAATTCAAACATTTTGTTTAAATTTAAGTTATTCTGTTGAAAATATAACTATTTTTTATTCGATCTATTTTAATTAAATATTTATCTTTCTACTCTATCATAAATTAATTTTTGTAATGAATATTCAACTGCATTGTTAAAAACGCTTTTTTAATTTTGAATTTAATGTGAGGCTCATAAATTAATTTTATTTAAAATAATTCATCCCCCTATTAATTACCTAGTTTCATGGATGAATTACCAGATTTGTGAGAATTTTCAGATGTAAAGCTTGCTGTCCGTTCCTTGATATTATAAAATAAATTTACTCGATAATTAAAGCTAAATTTTCTGGACTTGATATTTTTCCGTCGATATTCATATTCATTATTGTACTTAACCTAAATTCGGCAAAGTTAGATTTTCCTATACTGTGAAATTGAAAATGTCGACAAGCACGGGAAACGTTAATTGAGTTTTCGATCCGAGAGAAGCCTCGTATGTATATATTATGCGCAGCGAAGATAATCTAATCAGTGTAGGACAGGCGTTAATCAATGCTCGTCAATAATCCTGTCATTATAATTAATCTGACGCCATGAAGGCGATTTGAAGGCCTACAATTGCACAATCGATGAATTATTTTCTGATTATTTTTCATTTTTTTTCCTGAAACATTTTTCCTAACCATACAATTACGAACAAAACAATGATCTCGTTTAATAACTAAAAAGACGCAAGACCAGCCTTTAATATCGTAGCCCCCCCCCCCCCCCACACAGCCAGGTGCTGAAAATCGCGAGCCAATTTTCCAAGTCGAGCGAGCGTGAAGCGAAACGGAATCGGGTTTCGTTTTATTCGAGGCGTTCATGCTGTCGATGTCGATCAATCGAAAATCGACTAAAAATTTCAGTCGAAATTGAGAATTGATCGATGGATTGAAATTCATTTTCAATGAAGTGTTTTTTAAATGTTTGTGCTGTTTACTTCACTTATTATATTAAAAATATACGTATATTATTGTGAAATAGCCAGTTTTCTGATTTTCATTTTTGTCGGACTATAAAATACTAACACTACTTAGAACGACGCATTGGCTGATTTAAAACATCTCATACTACTATACTTGCGCTATGTCTTATTTAGAATTACATTTACTTTTTTATATCAATTGTATATGACTCATAGGGACTTGTACTACTTAATGCAAATTTGAAGCCTTACACTACTACTAAACTAACTGAACTTCTTGATATCCAAAAACGTCTAACCTTAAATTCATTTACTACTTGCCCTTGTATAGCTGAATTAAAATTGATTGTACCACGTGATATATTTCAACCAAACGGTTGAATTTTGAACCAAATAGTTGAATTTTCATTTTAAAAAACTCATTTTTAATACAAAAAACAAATTCCAACAAGGTAGTTCCAAAAATATATATTTTAACTATAAAACTTGAATTAAAAGTGTGCAGTCCTTTATTCGAATTCTTAATATGAATTGAGATACACATGTAACATTGGATTTTTTGAGAAAAAAATCTAACTGTGTGTCAAACCGGCTTGATTTTATTAGATTAATAAAAAAATTTCAAATCGTAGTTCCCCCTTTTTTTGGAAGTGTTTTGGGGTGATTTTTGTTAACAAGTAAATGTTTACTGTATAAAAAATCGTTTGTTAAGAAAAGGTATTGCAGAATAATCGAATCGAAAAATCTACTGTGATAAATGTAACTGTGCGATAGTAACAAGATAAGTTCTTAACTATACGAAGGTACAAGAATAATTGAATTCGCTGACTGGAATCTAGAGTCTCGAAGGAAAGCAAAAGTGGGAAATTTTGGTAAATAAGTGGGAGCGTATTTGAAGATTATTGGTGGAAATTGAGAGGGTGGGAACAACAGATTCTTCTCTGAATGTTGGAAGGAAGGAATGGTGGGAAATATGGAGAAAAGGGCCGGAAGGTACAAAATGGGACTTCGAGAGACCGATAGGGTAATAATAATTAGGACCTAATCTAGGTCCTTAGGCTGTACCGAGGTCGACCATTTCCTTAAGTACCTAGAAGAACGTGCTCGGCGTCAAAGTAAAAGATTAGAAGGAGAATAAATTATAAATACATAAATAAATTTCTCAAGAGAAGAAAATCTGAAACCTAAAGAATTTGGGATAACAGAAATATATAAAAGTAGAAAGTAACAATTCCAAAGAAATTTGCCTAACAGCTGTATTGGAAGAGCCTTTATCTAAATGCGAAGGATGACAAATATTTCGAAAGCAGTATTAATAAAAAATGTAAAAATTACAAAAATATAAGAAATAAAATTGTTACGACGTAACAGCAAGAAAAGATATTCATAAGTCAACTTGAATTTTTACTATTATAAGAATATAAGGAAAACAAGCCGGTCTTAAGGACATTTAGATTTTTTTCTATTTCAAATGGTCCGATGTGCAATGCTTTTTAAAAAATGCTTGTCCAAGTTTTAATAAAAAATTGGAACTAAACATACAGAACAGAAAGATACATTGTTTTAAACCAAAAATGGAATTCCCTTAAAAAATTAAATATTAACAAAACATTTAACTGTTTTGTCAAATATTTGTCTTTTTTTGTTGAATTCGACTGTTTTTGATTATACTTTTTTGGTTAATATCAACTTATAAATTCATTCGCCTGGCTAAATAATACATTTACTACATTCAAACAATCCTACCGTCAGTCTTAGACTATTTGTACTTCTTGTTAAACATTTATCTGAATTAAAGGTGCAATTTCTACTTGATCCCATTTATGAGTGACATAAAATTACCCATACTACTTACTACCCTTCAAATCTGATTCCAAATTATTCATACCACTTAACCAGTCTTTTTAAGTCAAAATTTTAAAAACTGAAACCAGAATCCTTAAAAATTAAAAAAATTAAAAAAATTAAAAATCTTAACTCAAATTTAAAAAAACAGCACAAAAAATGCGGGACATCTTCCAAATCCACTTCCTGATTTTCAATTTTAATCACAATCGAAAAACATTTATACAAAATTTACAAAAGTTTTTATGTTCATTCAAATCAATTCAATTTCTTGAAGATACATGTATTAAATTTTGATACCATAGATTTTATTGTCTCATACACTAATATAATTTTTCACCATTTAAAGAAAATTTATAAACTCATTTTTAAATAAAAATAAAATTTGATCTGCTATGTTCCTCTTACAAGATACAATAGGTAAATTTTAAAAGGTTACCTGTTATAGAAAAATTTGAAACAAGCAAGAATAAATTGTTATTATTTGTTTGAAAATGGGTTTCAAAGTTTCATTAAGTGATTTACAATTATGTTCATATAAAAGGGGATAATTTCATATGTATAAAAATATAATTCAGGAATTTCCAATGCGTTGTGAAAAAATCGAAACAAAATCAGTAAAAAAATGAAACTCAAATAGACCCCAAAATCGTAACCGATTAAATTTTTTTTTTTTTAATTTCTCACGAAAAAGATATGACTTAGAATAGTAAGCTTCTTGAAATTAAAGAAACTCCAAATTTTAGAAGTAAAATATGCTTTTAGAAATTCTTTCTTCTTTTCGAAAAAAATAAAATCCATCAAAATATTTAATTCAGTTGAGTGAAATTTGGCAACAAAGTTTCTAAATGTATCTGGAGAAGAAAAAAATTTGCGAAACTTTTGTTTGAACTTGAAAGATTTTGACCCATTCAAGAACAAATCTTTACAATAATAATAGTGATAAGTTGGTGTAATTTTATAAAAATTTAACTTGAAAATAATCTAAAGGAGATTACAAATGTTTTCAATATTATATTTAATTTTAAAAGAACATTAAAACTTGTACTTTTTTAAAATTTTTATAGATAATTCCGATAGCTTTTAACATTTTCAAGATAAAAAATTTTAACTTAAAATAAGTAAATAATTGTTTTCCCCCGACATAAATCAAAAAAGACGTCTTTAAATATCCTGGTCACTAGACATCCTGATATTGTCTTTTTTAATTTTTAATTGAATCATTCATCAGAGTATTCTCCAAAATTAATTATTGGATACTTTTTTTTATTTTCAAGAATTTCGTAGATTTTAAGTCAGTTATAAGCATTCGTAGTTTGAAGTAAGACGTAAGTGCCGTCAAGTAGTCATGTTGCTATTTATCAGCCAGAATAATTATCAAGTAGTATACCTCAATTGGAGTCAGCCAATTCTTGAAACAGAAACACCATATTTTTTTCTAATACACCAAAAATCCTCTTTATTTGAAGAAAACCCAGGAACTTAAACAAAATAATAAAAATTCTACTAATTATTCGTCGAAACAGAATCCCTCAACTTTTGAAAGGACAGAGTTGGACTCTGAAACTTGAAAGCTTTCAAAGTTTAGAACTTGAAATTCAAATACCAAAATTCTCATCCCAACTTCAACTGATCCTTGTACTACTCAGAATGGCCAAGTACACTCTATAGGGAAGAACCATGGACTCGTGGAAAAGGTGTGGGAGAAGCTGAGAGGGTGTGGGGTGGGGGTATTGTCGACGAGCGACAGGGGTGTACTAACTTAAAGTTTCAGAGGTGTAGCTACCTGGAAGGAGGTCGATATAATGGCTCCAGCTTGGCGGAACTCGCAAAACGCGACACTTGTGCGCTACGGCTTAAGTTTCATAATACCACTCTAGTAACTGGGATACCGAAGATACAAGGACCTCGATATAATTTGCATATCGTCAGTTCAATGTTAGAAATACCCATTCACTGATCTTGTCCCGGTTGCATCGCCTTTATAATTAAAATTAAGTCGCAAGTACTCTGTTGGTCGACTTCTGAACTCCCAATTGTTTATAAACAATTGAGAACTACTGCTAATTTGAAATTGTAATTTTTCAGTTCGAAGCTTTATACTTTTCTCGCTTTCTTTTATCAAATTGTCTACAGCTACATCCAAAAACATGCACAGTGAGGAAAAAGTAGTAAAGAAATATAAAGCAGCGGTTTTTAACTTCTAAAAAAAATACCTTAAATAAATAATTTGGTACAATTTTCTGTTATTTCAACCCCCCCCCCCCTTCCTCCACAGACAAAATATTACATAATTTTTTTCGTCGAAATATCCAAATTCATATAAAAAAAAAAGTGATGCGATTTGGGGTTGAGAGATATAGGCTTTGTAAAAAGCAGCTAAATTTTTAACCAAATAATTGAATTTTCAACCTAAAAGATAAATTTTCGAGAAAAGTTCCATTTTCAGCCAAGCAGATAACCTTTTTCCAAAAGAAAAGATATTTCATAAAAATGCATTAATTTTTAACCAAATAGTGGAATTATTAATCTGAAAGATTAATTTCCCACAACAAATGAAATGGTATAATTTTGAGTGAAAAAATTAATTTTCAATTTAAAAAAATTGTTTACAAAAAACTTTAATTGTCTACTAATGTATTGAATTTTGAAGTAGAAAATCATAATTTTCTTCAAAGCAGTTAAGTTTGCAATCTAAAAATATTAATTTCAAACAAAACAGTTCATTTTCAACCAAATATTTGAATTTTTAACCAAATATTTAAATTTCTAACCAAATATTTAAATTTTTATTTAAAAAAAGTAATTGTTAATACAAAAAATTATTTTCAACCAATTAAGTCCAAAAGACGAATTTTTACAAAATACTGGAATCGTCGTCTAAAATGTATTAATTTTGAACCATTTTTTTTTATTATTGGTTAAAAATTGATTGATATATGTATTACCTTTAGATTTAAACATCCTATTTTTTATTGGAAGTTGATAATTTTCAGTAAAAAATTCAACTATTTATTTTATAATTTACTTTTCTGTTGATAAAGTATATTTTAGGGCCGACAGTGTAATGGGTTTATGGAAAATTATTGGCCTTTTTATTTGAAAATGTAACTGTTTTTCTTGAAAATCCGCCTTCTTAAGTAGAGAATTGAATCATTTTTGGACAAAATTTTAATATACGGTTAAAAATTTGTTTTTCAAACTGTTTTCTAGAAATTTCACGTTTTTGGTTTAAAAATTCAACAATGTGGTTGAAATTTATTTCCCTCTTAATATTTTTTAGTAGTTTTTTGTTTAAAATTAAAACCATTTTTGTTTGAAATATCAACTATTTCACTTTCGTTGATTGATTTAAAATTAAAATCTTTATTTGGCTGAAGGTTCAACTGCTTTGTCAAAGAATTAATTATTTTGTTAAAAACATGCGACCTTTTGAATTGAAAATTCAAAGTTCTGTAAATTTTTTGTTGTTGCTCAAAGTATTACTATTTAGTTAAAAATAAAACTGTTTTTGGTTGATTTTCAATCTTTTTTGTTTAAAAATTTGAGTTTTTGTGGAAAATTCATCCCTTTTACTTTAAATGTCAACTATGTATTTGGTTGTAATTTAAACTGGATGGCTGCTAATTAATTTTTGTTGACATAAGTGCGCCTATTTTGTCAAATATTTAAATATTTTGTTAACAATTTAATTGTTTAGTTGAAAATGAAACAATTTTGTTAATCATTTAATTATTTTGTTGAAAATTCAATTGTTTTGTTGAAGTCATCTTTTTTGTTCGATGATTCTAATGTTTTGTGGATATGTCATCTTTTTTCATCAAAAATTAATCTTATTAATTAAAAATTCGTAGTTGTGTAAAGTACATCTCTTTTGAAAGATATTTTGTTGACATATCGACTACTACATTTTTCGTTAAAAATTTATCTTTTCACGTTGAAAATTCAAGTATTTTCTGACTATTTGCCTTTTTTGTTTAAAATAGTATCCGTTATAGTCGAAATTTCATATTTTTGCCGAAGGAAATGCAACTTAAAAATTAATCTTCTATGGTGAAGAATTCAAATATTGTGTTAAAAATTCGTCTTTTTTGTTGAATTGATCTAAATTGTTAAAAATTAATATTTTGAACTGATAATTTATTTATTTCTTTTAGTTAAAAATTCATCAATTAACTAGAAATGTATAGCTGAAAGGGCAGAGAGAGATGTTGTTATTTGTGAGGCTACCCTGGGGGGATTTTGTCTGATGATCTGTAAGGAGAAAGTGAGAAGTCAAAAATGTGTTCAAAAAAGCCTCATGTAATTTTTAAATCGTCTTCAAAAAATTTGATTTATTCAATGTTCGAGAAAACAATTTAGCAAAAAATTATCAGTGCAAGTAAGGTTGAAGTTTATCTAAAAACTGGATCACTCCCAACGGTAGGAATTTATTTGAAGCTACTACAGAATCATGATGTCGAAGGAACTCAGTCACAACGTCGTTCGTTCAGCGATAGGGGTAGGGGTTAAGGGGGCGGGGGCGCGTAACAAGTTTATTCAGCTCGTGAACGAACTCAACGACGACGAAGCCCAGATATTAATTTTCTCGATGTATATGGATGAGCTCCGACTGGGCCATCGAGCTGCGGAGTAAATAGGAAGAGGGTGACAGAAACGAGAGTTGAGGGTGTGGGGTGTAAAAGGTGAGAGAGGAGTCGTATCAGTAAGAGGAGAGTAGGTTGCAGCTACGAAATTACGAAGGGTGGCTAAATTGCTATCGATCGCAAATATCGTTCTCCTTATTGCTGTCTCGTCCTCTTCAATTCGACACTGATCGGCACTGACATTGTTCCAAGGGGGCGACCTTACAAGAGAGAATAGAGGAATTATATTCCATCCCTTTTTAAGGTTTATTTTTTTCGTCTAGTTTCGTTCCGGCCTCCGTCCGTCATACTTTTATCCATATAAGGGAAAGTAAGAGAGGGAAAGTGGGGAAAGATAATTAGAAGTGGATAAGGAGTGAGATATGAGTTAAGGAAAGCTAAATGAGGAGAAGTCGAGAAAGTGAGAAAAGGCAGGCAAAGTGAGAGAAAGGGCGTGGAAGTGGCGAAAGCCGGGAGAGGGGAGACAAAGTATGGAAAAGACAAGAGTGGAGATGAAGAAGAGAAGCTATGGGGCTTAGTCAGGTGTCCATCGGTTTGCCGTAGCCTTATCCCTCGAAGAAAATATATGAGAGAGGAATTATAAGAAGAGAATTATGGATGTAACAGAGTGAAGACATGAAGTTAAGAAAAACAAGTAAGGGGATGTGGGAATAGAAGTAATAAAGTGGTGAAAGTATGGCAAGGGCAGATGAAGTATGAAGAGAATAAGAAAGACGGTGAAGAGGGAAAGTGATGGTTTTCGATCAGCTGTCAGTCGTGCTTTTCGCCCTGGAAGGAAAAGAACAGGGGGGAAATTGGGAGAAGAGAATTGATAGTAGAGAAGGGATGAGATACAAAGAAAGAAAAATTAAGCGAGAAAAGTAGTGAAAGCAAGGGAAAGGGTGGTAAAGTGGTTAAGTGAAGAAAGGGCAGATGAAGTAGGAATAAGACAAGGGAAGCGATGAAGAGTGGAAGCGATGGGTTTCCGTCAGTTGTCTTTCGTTTTGTGGTACTTTTTTCCCTAAAAGGAAACATAGGGATGGCAAAGCGGTAGAGAAGAATTATCGTTGGGGGAGAGATAAGATATAAAGTAGGGGAAATTAGGTGAGGAAAAGTAGGGGAAGTGAGAGAAGGGAAGGGCAAGTGTAGTCAAGAGAATCGTTGGGAAAAAGGGAAAGAAAAGGAAAAGATTAAAGTAGAGGAGAGGACGGAAAGTATCATCAGGGCAGTAGTGGGATGGAAAAGTGATGGGTAGGTAGGGAATAATAAGCTGGAATCCAATAGAATATGACAGAATAGGCTAGAAGACGAGCGGGGAAAGAAAAAAAGTGAAGAAAAACAGATTAATTTTCAGGTGGAAAGTTGACTTCTAACAATCGGTTTAATTTTCTACCAAAGTAGTTGAGTTTTCAAACGAAAATTAATATTTCTAAGCAAAGAGGCTGAATTTTTAAGAAAGTGGTTCAACTCTTAAACATGACATTATATTTTTTTTTAAACTGAATTTTTAACAAAAAATGTAATAATTAATATTTTAACCACAAAGGATTTCAATTTCAAATTAGAAACAATGAAATTCATCAAAAAAAAAACTAAACTTCTTTTCAATTATATAGGTAAATCCTGAACCAAAACACATTAAGTTTAAAAAATTAGTTGCATTTCAAACAAACAAAAAAAAGTTTAATTTTCAAAAAAAAAAATAATTTCAACTGAAAAGATGGATTTTTAAAAAAGTAGTTTACATTTTCATCATTTCATTAAATTTTCAACGACAAAAAAAAATAATTTTAAACAAAACATATGATAATTGATATTCGAACCACAAATGATTTTACTTTTCAATTAGATACAGTTGACATCATGCAAAGAAGACAAATTTTCAACTAAATAGTTGCATGCAGAACCAAAACCGATTAATTTTCAAGCAGAAAGAATAATTTTAAACTAAAATTATTTTAACCATAATGATTTCAGTCTTCAATTTAAAATATTTGAATTCATAAAAAAAAAATGAATTTTCAATGAGATGTTTCGACTTTTAACGAAAACAGGTTAATTTTTAGCCAAACAGTTGTATTTTCAATAAGGTAGTTGATTTTTTCCCCAAAAGATTGACTTCCTAAAAAAATAGTTGATTTTTTAACAAAGTAATAAAATGTTCAACCAAATAGTAGAATTTTTAACCAAAGAAATAAATTCTCACCCAAAAATATAAAAATAGAATTTGCAGCTAATGAGAATGCACTTTCAACTAAATATTGTTGATATTTAGTTGATATTTAGGAAAGAGGAAGAGAGAATGGAAGTAAAATGTAAATTTTGATTCATTTTTTCTAAGTTGAAGAAAATAAGGATTTAATTATTTTATATATTTCTCAATGTTTGCTTTTCTTGAATTTTGTCTTATGTATTTTTATCATTTGAAATGCTGAAATATTCAGCATGCTTTTCAAAGGCTTGTAAATAAAATTTTTAAATCAAAACAAAAATACAGAGTACTGTCGTTTGATATTTACAAGGTACCCATATGTTATAAATGTTTTAATTAATAAATAAAAAACCCTTTTTACCTAAAATTGAACAACTTTTGCTGTCGACTGAAATTTTCTGTTAGTTCATATCGTGTCAGTTAGGTGGCTAAGCAACGATTTTCTCACAAATGATGAAAAAAGTAATTCATTATTTGTATACTGAGTTTGTCTCTATTCATTTGTTAAATAGAAATAGTTATTTTTCGTGAGTTAATTTCCGTAAAGCAGACTGCCTGGAATTTAATTTAAACTCTGATTTTCTCAAAACTTGAAAAGGAAATTCTTCAAATGGAATTACTCGTAATTTCCATGAAATCCAATGCAACTCATTAGTTTACTAATCATAGTTTTTAGGGTATCACTTTGATTCAAGTTTTCTGTAAAATATGTAAACTTCTTGTTTAAGCAAATTTCAGCCTTGACTAGAGCTTAATTGAAAATAATTAGTAACCTTACTGAAAATTCAATTTAATTATTTCCCAATATTAATGAAGCTGGAACGTGCGGAATGCTTGGCTTGTGTAACGTAAGCCAATTTAATCCCTGGGCGAGTATCGTTGTGTACAACACTCTTGTGCCTTGCTTATTATGAATCATCTGCCCTCTACTTTGAATCTATCACTTAATAATTCAACAAAAAATTGTTTCGTTAATTATTTATACCTCTTCAAGGATGAATATTTCCATGAACCAGTGAAATAGTATATTTATTTAATTTTACGAAGTGTCGCGTCGTCCTAAAATTTGGGACTTAATTTCAATTTTGCACATTTTTTAAATTTGTAATTCTCTAACTTGTTTAATTCTGAAAGTTTGTTGGTTTAAGATAATAAAAATGTTGAAATCTCTTTAAAATAGGTGTACCGTGAAGATTTCCATTAAATTCGTATTTTCATCTTGAAAATTTAGCATTTCGGATAGCATTTTTTATTGACTGAAAAATCTTTCTTATTTGACAATTCCACCCTGCTGTTGAAAATCCCTCTTTTTGGTTTAAAATATAGTCTTTCCTGGTTAAGTATTCTACTAATTTGTTAAAAATGTATATGTTTTGGTTTAATTAAACTTATTTTGATTAAAAATAAAAATATTTTTTATCGGTAATATCAGCTATCACATTTTTTGTTGAGAATTTATTGTTTTATGAAAGATTTATCACTGCGATTAAAAATTAAACTATTTTCTTGAAAATTTCCTTTTGGTGGTTGACAATCGTTTTATCGGAAAATGTAATTCTTTCTATCGTGGTTCAAAATTTATCTTGTTCAGTTAAAAGCTCAGCAATTGGACTGTTGTCACTAAAAATGTGTAAAATCTATTTAGAAACAAAATATTTTTTAATTAAAATATTGATTTTCCAGATATAATGCTTATTTTAAACCCAAGGAAAAATTCGGGATAGTCAATCAAAGTAAAAAAAATATATGTTTGGAAAAGGCAGATCCTTTATACGGGAAATATTTACAGTTCCGAATATGACTGTTACTCTATCGTCAGCCCAAAGCAAATTTAAAGCATTATGCTTCCTCAATTAATATGTACATCTACCGATGAATATCTTTTTCACTATATGTGATAACTATCAGAATCAACCTCACTCTAATGGAAACTTAACAAAATATGCTTCCTCTACAACTATTTACACACGTATCAATGGCTATCTTTATCACTACCTACTTTAATCATTATAACCACTTTTAGGACCATCCAAGTCCAACCAAATCTGTTCTCTCTCTATAAGTACTTTCATTTTCTAATGATTATCATTTTCACTACCTAATATAAACATTAGAACCACCCTAGTACAATCTAAATTTAACCTAGCCTACTTCCTCTGAAACTATCTACATCCACCAATGGATATCCCTTTCTCTATTTACTATAACTATTCGAACCACCCTCAGTCCAATCAAAATTAAACATGATCTACTTCCTCTACAATTATCTATCTATACTAATGGCTATGTTTTCCAATAACTACTATAAATATTATAACTAGCCTTAGTACAATCCAAATCTAATCAAATGAGCTTGATCTATAACTATCTATGTATATTCACCAAAAAGTATATTTTTTACTACTATCATTATCTATTATAACTAAACTTAATTTAATCAAAATGCGACAAAATCTGCTTCCTCTACAACTACACTGTTAAAAATGTTTGGAGTTCTACCACATATCTACCAGAATTCTACCATACAAGCGTAGGGTAAAATTGTAACCATGGTATTAGAATGACGAAATTGCAATACATGTATTGTAATTGTTGTAAATCGTGAAGTCATCGTCCAGGAATCCAATGCAGGTATTAGAGCGTTTGTAAGATGAAAATTGTGCACAAGAAAATTACCAACAGCCAAAATTACTTAAAATGGTGACTTAACGATCCGGGTGCAGCAGGTCGAGCACCAGGTAGTTTGATACGTATTCAGCGAAAATTTTTTTAAATTTTAGATTGTTCAAACAGACAAAATTATTAAAAATTGTGAGCTGACGATCCGGATGCAACAGGTCGAGCACCAGGTCGTTTGATACGTATTCTACAAGAAATTTTATAACATTTAAATTTGGTGAATAATGAAAACTGTTCCAAATATTTAGTCGACGACCCGGGTGCACCAGGTCGCGCCCCAGTTATCTTTGCACATATTCTTTGAGAAATTTTTCAAAATTTAGATGGTTTCAACAGCCAAAATAACTAAAAATTGTGAGTCGGCGATCCGGGTGCACTACGTCGAGCAACACGTAGTTTAATACGTATTCGACGAGAACATTTTCAAAATTTAGATTGTTCAAACAGACAAAATTACTAAAAATTGTGAAGCGACAATCCGGGTGCACCGGGTCGAGCACCAAGTAGTTTAATACGTATTCTACGAGAACTTTTAAAAAATTTAAATTTCGTGAATAATGAAAACAGTTCCAAATGGTTAGTCGACAACCCGGGTGCACCAGGTCGCACCCCAGGTATCTTAGCACGTATTCTACGAGAACTTTTTCAAAATTTAGATCGTATCAACAACTAAAATGACTAAAAATTGTGAGTCGACGATCCGGATGCTCCAGGTCGAACAGAAGGTAGTTTAAAAAGTTTTCTATCAGAATTTTTTCAAGATTTAGATTGTTCAAACCAACATAATTAATCAAAATTGTGAGCCGAGGATCCGGGTGCACCGGGTCGAGCAGCAGGTAGTTTAATACGTATTCTACGACAACTTTAAAAAAATTGAAATTTGGTGAATAATGAAAACAGTTCCAAATGGTTAGTTGACGACACGGGTGCACCAGGTCGCGCCCCAGGTATCTTAGCACGTATTCTACGAGAACTTTTTCAAAATTTAGATTGTTTCAAAAGCCAAAATGACTATAAATTGTGAGTCGGCGATCCGGGTGCACTAGGTCGAGCAACACGTAGTTTAATACGTATTCGACATGAACATTTCCAAAATGTGTATTTTCTGAATAATGAAGAAAGTTCCAAATGATCAGTCGATGACCCGGATGCACCGCGTCGCGCCGCAGGTCGAATCTACTGTTTAGTAATTTTGGTTGTTTGAATAATCTAAATTTTGAAAAAGTTCTCGAAGGATACGTACTAAACTATCTGAGGAGCGAACTGGTTCAGCTAGGTTGCTGACTCACCATTTGGAATTGTTTTAATTATTGACCAAGTTTAAATTTTTTAGAGTTCTCGTAGAATCTGTATTATAGTACATGGTGATCGATCTGGTGCACCCGTATCGTCGACAGAATACGTTTTAAACTACCTTATGTTCGACATGGAGCACCCAAGTCGTCGACACACAATTTTTAGTAATTTTGGCTGTTGAAACAATCTAAATTTTGACAAAGTTCTCGCAGAATATGTGCTAAGATACCTGGGGCGCGACCTGGTGCACCCGAATCGTCGACTGGCCATTTAGAATTGTTTTCATTATTGACCAAATTTAAATTTTTTTTAAGTTCTCGTGGAATATGTATGATACTACCTGGTGCTCGATCTGGTGCACCCGGATCGTCGGCTCACAATTTTTAGTAATTTTTGCTGTTTGAACAATCTAAATTTTGAAAAAATTCTCGTAGAGTACGTACTAAGCTACCTAGTGAGCGACTAGATTCATCCGGATCGTCGACTCACTAAAGGTAGTTATTTTGGCAATTGACACAATTTAAATTCTTTAAAAGTTCTCATAGAATATGTGCTACACTATCTGGTGCGCGAACTGGTGCACCCGGGTAGCGAACTTACCATTTGTTGTTCTAATTTTTCTCTTCAACAGGCGTCGAGATATCCAGCTACTAGACTTATATTATAAAATTTGAAGACATGTAAGGTAGCATACCAATGCCAGAATTTGGAAACTACAACATTGTGTATTGCAGCGTTACCTTAAGTTTCGGAAATAAACTTCCAATACATGTAGTGAAAATTTCCAACATAAATTTTTAACAGTGTATCTAAATCTACAAATTTGTGTCTTTTCCACTACCTACTATAACTATTAGAACTAGCCTCGGTTTAGTCAAAATTTAACAAAATCTGCTTGTTGAAAGTTATGTACATCTTTCAATTTTGTATATTTTTCATTACCTACTATAGCTATTACAACCAACTTTACTTCAATCAAAATTCAACAGGATCTTATTTGCCTATAACTATCTGCATACATACTAATGGCTATCTTTATCATTACCTACTGTTCAAATTATAGCCACCCTCAGAACCAGCCAAGCCCAACCAAATCTGCTCCCTCTATAACTACCTACATTTAGTCAGGAGTATCTTTTCCACTATAAACATTATAAGCACCATCAGTACAATCTAAATTCAATCAAACCTGCTTCCTTTACATCTATCGACGTCCATCAAATGGTGCCTCATTCACTACTTACGTTAGCTGATATAGTTATCCTCAGTCCAATTAAACTGCAGAAAAATCTTCTTCTTCGATGACTATATACATATACCAATGAGTCTCCTTCTCACTATTTACTATAACTGTTGGAACCATCATCAATGCCATCAAAATTCCCTCTACAATTATATACCTACAACAATGGCTATCTGTTCTATTATCTAATATAATCATTACAACTACCCTCAGTACCATCCAAATTTAACGAAATCTGCTTCCTCCACAACTATCTACATTCACCAAAAAGTCTCTTTTTCATTACTCACAATAACTTTTATAACTACCTTCAGTCTAATCTATATACAACAAAATCTGCTTCCTCTAAAACTATCTGCATCTACCAATTATTATCTTTTCCACTACCTAATGTAATTATTAGAACCATCCTCAGATTAATCAAAACTCAAAAAAATCTGCTTCCTCTACGACGACCTACATATATACCATAGAGTATCTTTTCTACTACCTGCTATAAACATTATAACCACCCCCATTATGATCTGAATAGAACTAAATTCTGCTTTCGCAAGATTATTTAAATCAACAATTTGGTATATTTACCGATACCTACTATAACTATCAGAACTGCCTTTAGTCAAATCCACAATCAACAGAAGCTGCTTCCTCTACAAACTGAAAAGTAATCAATTCCCTCTTAAAAATTAAGTTTCAAGCCCAAAGGTTTTCACAAAATAATAAAAATGTAGTGATTGAACTTGAGCAGGAAGTCCAAAGATCAGAGGAAGCAGTCTATAATAATTATATGAAGATTTTAATATTAAATTTTTCTGAAAAAAGATCTACTCACGTCGCTCAACTGGGAATCGAACCACAGAACTTCACATTTCCGGTCGAATGCTTTTCCATTTGAGTCTTCAGAAAAATCAAAAGAAGAATGCTTTTCCAGAACTAAGCGCTATCTCAAGAAACGTGTCAACATTTTTTATCAAGTTAACTCTTTGAATGCCAAAAAATAAACGGCATTACTGTCTAGATGAAAAATATATTTTTGTATTTTAATATTAATTTTTTTCTGAAAAATATCTACTCATTTCTCTCCACTGGGAATCGAACCACAGAAGTTCAGATTGCTGGTCAGGGGTAGATCGAAAGAAGAATCCTTTTGCAGAAAGGAACGCTATCTTAAGCCAGTTGTTACATTTATGATACATGTAATTTAAGGAAAGTTCCGTGGTTCGCTTTCGAGTGGAGCGAAGTGAGTAGATCTTCTCTTTAAAAATGCAATATCAAGTTTGTTTAAATTAATTTTCCATCTAGTATCTAGTTAGTAACGACTTAGAGTATTTTCGGTTATTTTAAGAGTTAACTTGATCCATCGTGTTGATTTTTAATTTTAAGACTTATGGAATGATATCTACACTGGTCGATAGCAACTACCTCTCTTGGTGATACAGATTCCCTTAAATTATAATAAGGGAGTGCACTAATCAGCATTCCCACTTCCTTGTCCGTTTTGGGAGCCATTTGCAAGCCAGATGAGTAGCACCGTTTACGCACTCGCGCACGTGAGCACACATCTAGTAATTTCTGATGCGAGCTGGAAAGCCTCAATCCAACCCGAACATTAACGGCGGTACAATATGCATGGATAGGTCTCGTTCGAATCAACAGTCCCTTACTACTTCTGTGACCGTAAGCGTGTAGATACGCGCATTAATTTAAAACGGTGGTATGCGCGCATCTCGGCCGGATTAATATATTCCAGAATATCTGTACTCTCGCTAATGCCAGTGCGGTGCCATCGGCGTTAGGTTAGTTAAATATGGAAATTCAGCCAAGCCAACACGCGACTACAAAGGATACTCCAACCGTAGGTCGAGGTTCACATACCTTTCCTACCACAGGAAAAAAAATAAAAGACATTTTTTTGAGCCGCCTCCAGGCGTCTTCAAAGTGACGAATGAAATTTGTCAAATTTGTCGCGCTCTGTATGAAGTCAGAGAAGTACTTTTGACTTTGAAATTTTCATTCAGGTTTGCCTCAAGCGGTGAGCTTTAATACTTCACTAATGAGGCTGGTTGATTGGATGGAAAGTCTCTGGTATAGGGAAAAAAGGTGGTTTAGAGAATTTTGAATTGTTAGAAACTAGAAAAATAGCGTGCTTGTTATACGTTTCTTATTTTGATTGCCTACTTTTTAAATTAAAATATATGTCTTAATTTGAAGTATTGTAAAATATAATTAATAATTATAAATTAAAATACATATCAATTTAGCTAGATCGGCTTTCATTACATTGTTATTTAGTTTTGATTTTAATTGGCTCTCAGTACCTAGTCTTTAACTTTTATTTAAATATAAGATTTTATCTAAGCCAGGATTAAAAGGATAATTCGAATCATCAAAATTGCAACAAAATTTATTTCAAAGCTTCATATGTAGAAATTTTGTAATTTTAAATTTTCAAAATTAAAAACTTGAAAAACAACTTAAAAACGTATGAATAAAAATTCCTAACTTTGAATGATTTTGGAAATCAAAAGTAAAGCTTTTAATTTTAAATTTTCGAAATGGAAGGAACTTGGAATGTCAATCTTCAAAATTACAACATTTTTAATTCTAAGATTTGAAACGAGTTACAATTGAAAACTGATGGAATTTAGAGATGTATAAATAAAAACTGTTAAGTTTTGAAAAATTTGGATAAAAAATTAAAGAGTAATTTGCGAAAATTACAAGCTCTTCAATTCAAAAGATTTTCAATTTAAGGTGTCGAAATGATCAAAATGTAAATTCTTCAATTTTTAAAATATGGAATCATGAATTATTCAATTTTCAACATTTTTGCTTCATAGATACACTTATGTGCAAAAGTTATACGCCACCGCTTTTTTTTGACTGAATAAATTATGTTAATTTTAATTATACCAGAACTAAAAAAATCTTCTTTAAAAGTTTGATTGTTTTTGAAATTCTGTATAAAATAAGCCCAAGGCGAAACCATGGATTTAAAAATATGAAGAATTCTTTAATTTGAAATATTTTCAATTTTAAATGTGAGGCATACTGATTATAAAATTTTTCATTGCAAAATCTGGAAGTTGCGTAATTTTCAGTTGTTTTTTGTTGAAACTTTTAAACTACTCACTTTTAAATATTTAAAATTTGTAATATTTTTGAAAGTTAAAATAAAACTTTCTGAAATTTTTAATATTAAGAATTTGAAGACTCTTCAATATTTAATTTGTATGATGCAATGTAGACAAAGTGAATTAATAAATTTGAGGATTATTATACATAATTGCAGATGTTATTTCAATACCCAAATGATTTTTTACTTCTATTATTTGATCCATATAACATTTTACTTCATGTTATTCAGTGTACTTTAAAGAAGCTCTGATCTTGATTTGACCTACATACATTTATCCCCGACTTTTGCTAGATACCATAGAAATCTTTTTAGCTTTCGACATTTCTTTCAACCACATAAAAAATTTTCAGTAGGAAACAAAATTGTGAGTTATTTTCAAACATGCTGTTTTCTTCTCATTTTTAATGTTCACTTTTTCTAAACATTGCTACATTCCATCTCTTCATTAAAAATGATAAGTACATCCCGTAAGTCACCAACAGTGTTTTACAGAACTCATTAATTCTTACAAGCTCTGCTTTTCAAAGACGTAGTAATAATATGAGAAAGGTAGCTGAATAGTAAGAGGGTGTTGGCTAAAAAGGGAGATTCCACTATAAAGGTCATAGGTTGTCGAAACTTCAGCGAGCTGCTGTTTTACCTTCTAGGAGAGCAGAGATCAAATTGTACAAGTCAAATATTTACATCAGAAACTTTGCGCTCGAGGTTGACGTTTACGGTCCTGAAAAAGGCGTCCTTGAGAACACAGACTCGAATGCTGACAACCCCTACCCTCATTTGCCTGTACCTCCTTCTCCTTTGATATCGTTTCAGAAAGGAACAAGGGGCGGAAGGGTAAAGGGTTGAGGGGTCGCTTATCTATGCAATTGGCGTTCTAGCGATCCATCTCACGGTGTTTCAATTCAAACCATGGCCATGCGTTCGACGTGATACAAAAGCCCATAGAAACACCATATAACTAGGAACGAACGAGCTTGGATGCGTCCACCTTCTACCCCCCTTAAAAGCCGGTACTAAACTTTAAGTATCATGCAGGTTGGTGACCCTTCCGATCGATGCTGGGCGGTACTAAATTTTCGAAAGGGTTGAAATATTAATAGGCTTGCTTTATTGTTGATCAAATTTGTTTCGATCCAAATTATTTTTTGGTGCTGATATTAAGATTTACGAACATCAGCTATTAGAAAAATCTAATTTCTTCACTTGCGTAATAATTATATCCTAACGCATCTTTTCTTATCTGTTAAAGTCCTTTCCACTTGAAGGAAATATAATTGTATACCTTGTCCTCTCTGATATTTATGCTCAGGAACAATCATCCCTACCATGATTTACACTAACATATAGTTCCATCATAATTTATCACAAGATAATTCAAATTCAAGAATAAATATTCCATCCTTCAAAATCTGCATTCACCGATAGATTTTATTTCATTGTCTTAATCAATAATATTCTACTTCTTCTCTATGTATATGTTGAAAAAATGCCAACTATTTTGATCTTCATGTATCTCCATCACCAGTTACACCCACTAATTTCATCATGCACAATTTAAAGTTAATAATCAATGAATCTTCTACGAGTTATAATCTTTAGCAAATCATCATATAATCAACTACCATTTTACATTCTTTCTTTGTTTTTTACTGTTCAAACCTAGTACAATAAGCTCTACCCCTAATAAACAATATTTCTACAATGATTAATAATTGTTATCTTTTATAACCGTCATCACCATCCTAACTCTGATGCAAATTTAACTAAGTCTGCCTCTTCATCAAATGTTTATGTTTACTAATCTTTGCCACTACCAAGACAATATTATTCTGCCTCCTCGACTATCTGCTATCAACAAAAGAAACATCGACATCCACACATTCCGACTGATATTTTACTTTATGAGCCCCATATAAAACTAGCTCTCTGTCCATCAATCTTTCCTACTACCAACATAATATTATTCTAAGTTTTGAGCTATGTATCAACAAACAACAATAATAAAATTCAAATTCCATATGTGTCTATTCCAAAAGACATCTTGCTCGTCATTTTTCATTTCCAATGTCTTCTACGACTATCTTGGCGTTCGCCAATGTTTGCTGCTAACAAAAAGTTATCATTGTGCCTCATGGGTTGTCTATCACCAACACAGGAAAACCACATGTCTATCCAATCAATACGAAACGTTCCTCACCATTTCCCTTCACTAGTTCCACCCTCATCAAGCTAAATTTACTTAGAATTGACGGATTTTCTTTCTACTCACATTAAATTGCAGTGTACACCATATCATCCAAAGAAAATTAGCTCCACATTTATCTACCCTGATATATACATCTCCTTCATCACATTCCACACCACAATCTGAACTCAACAAGAGTTTCCCTTTAAAAAAATCTATATTTTCATAAATAGACATCCCTTTTTCTGGTAGAAACAATCATTTTCTAGCCTCTTATCCCTGCTTTTGCAGAAAAAATTACAACCAATTTCCAATAGTGCAAACTTCCATCGTCATTTACATTCACCATCTGCAATCTAAATACAACCTTTTAAATATCCTTTTAAGCAGCATCCACCATCCGAAATGTCGACCTCCTCAACTGTCGAATCCTCATAATGTTTATCACTACTTACTGCCACATCTGTACATATAATGACCTCATATTTCTTCTGCATACGAAAAATAACTGAACTACCTAACATAATTGTCTCTACATCCGCAGCAATAACTCAAATTCAACTAAATGTACTGCCTCCAAAGCTATCTGCATTTATAAACAAATATCTGCTTCACCATTGTCCTTAACCGGCCAAGTAGATCCGCGTCTAAACTTTTTAAAAGCCAATGACCATCCTACACTTCCGTGTATCCATGCTATCTGCAATGAAATATAATAAACTTGTCTTTCCTACATACATGGGAGTAACTCGACTATTCACTATAACTGTCGCCACGAACCCCACTCTAATTCAAATTCAACATCCTTCAACTTCCTCTACAACTGTCTACATCTACCAATAGATACTACTTCCATTGCCAAATCAACATCATTCTACTTCCTTTATCGATCCTTAGAAAAAAAACTCCACTCCTTTCCGGGTTAACAAAAATTTGCTTAATTACTCTTATCAATCAACTAAGTCCATATCGTTAAAAAATCTCAACGAGAACCATCAAACATCCATTCCACTGACAGGTACAATCGTTATTCTATCCTCTCGGCTGTCTATATCTATCAACAATAATCCCTACATCCAACTCATCAAAGTTCACCTCCACTACTAAGGATATCACACTATCATCTTCCATTAGCATTCGAGCCAGCCGTTGAGCATTTTGTTGATTTTATAAAAAAATAGATTTCATCTTTCTGATATTTCTTTACTTACTTAATCTTTTTCTTTCATTTGTCCAGGAAGCGGAAATTTAGAACTATTCGATAGCGAGAGTGGACCAGATCTCACTTTGTCACCACAAACGTTCACATCCACGGCAGAGGCCTTTATCAATGACAATAGCGACAGTCTGGGCGTGCCGGGGGACAACGATACGGGTAAGTTCCTTAAAACATTATTTTTAATATTAAGGAACAGAGTTCTTAAACGACTAGAAAAAGTTTGCAATGTTCAAAATCCTTAAATCCACTAAGCTTTTCAACTTAGAGGACATTGGAAATCCTGTTGCTAGCTCACCATTTTCCTTGGGACAGATTCTTGGCACGAGCTGCTTGAAAGCAAAGAAAGCCAAACGCATTCTCACCATTTCCCATTCCTCTCAGTTCTAGACTCATCCCTTTTACCATTTCCATCCCTCCGCGGGTGATATTACCAACAGGAATGTCAACTTCTTTTACAAGCACGCGAATAGACTCTACACTTTTCTTGGACAAACTCCTCTTTCGGTAGAGAAAATTTATTGCTATTTCCTGCTCGTCAAACATGAACTATCCGAGTCGCTATCGGTACTGGACTAAGTTTGACTTAGTTATAATTCCAGCAAGGAACCAGTTCGCCCCGAGCCATGAATTTCGGTTCCTATCCATGAATAAATTGCCAAACCATTTGCATCTCAGAAATCTATACATGCTGAGTTAGCTACTTTTGAAATTGCTCAAGTGGGATACGAGTTATGTGTTTTTTGCTTCTGAAGTTATGTGGCATTATTTATTAGCTCTGGAAAGAAAGATTTACTGCAGCGTGTAAGATAGACGTAACTAGTTCATACAATGGTGTTTTCACGCTGGAAAACAAGTGGACTGCCCATAAAGTATGTTAGCAATTTGAGGATTTGAGTAGAGGGTAATTGGAAGTAACGTTACGAACTAAAATAATGTTTAGTACGTTTCCTGATTATAAATTTCAACAGAGTTTGCGAATTTTTCAAATGATGCCTCTGCAGCGGTATAGTTCTATAATAACTTAATACGTTTGAAAATTTCTTTCACATTGCAGACATCATATTCACCTATTCTCCTCGTTTATCCTTTTAAAAAATAATTTATCTTTTTTTCCTGTTTCCAAGAATATTCCTTTTTTTCCCTTTTCTTCGCTTTCATGCGAAATGATTTGTCAGATCCCAAAAAAATCCAACTATCTTTAGTTAAAAGGAAATTCTTTTTGGTTGAAAAATCCATCGTTATATTTTTTGTTCAGAATACATTCGTGGTCAAAAATTGTAATATTTAATTTAAAATTAAATCATTTGGTATAATATGTAACTATTTTGTTTTTCGTTTGAACATTCATCTCTTTAGATCAAAATAAAACAATTTGTTGAAAATTCGCTTCTATTTTAGTTACAAATTTATTCTTTTAGCTTTAAATTAACTGTTCCATTTTATTTTAAAACTTATATTTAATAGGTTAAAATTCTTTATTTGGTAGTATATAAATCTTATTCGTTGAAAATTCATCCTTGTATGTTAAAAATTCAGTTAATTGTTAAAAAATTAAACTGTTTTGTTAAAAATTTAATTGTTTTATTCAAAATTTAACTATCTTGCTGAAGACATTTTTTCTGATCGCAAATTCAACTGCTTTGTCCAAAAGTCGTCCTTTTGGAATAAAAGTGTATTTTTCGTAGTAGGAGAGTCATATTTCTGTTGAAAATGATTTTTTTGTGGAGAATTCTACTACCTTCTAAAAAATTCGACTTTTCAGCTTTTTTTGAAATATTCCTTTATTGCCTTCACAATTAAATTACTTTGCTGGCTTGAAAGTTAAACGACTGTGTTAAAAAATAGTTTTCTTTAATTTTCAACTCTAGCTTAAAATTTCACGTGAATATTCAATTCTTTTGTTTAAAATTCCATTCTTTTTTTGAAGATTCATCATTTTTTAAAAAATTCATCTTCTAGATGGAAATTCAACTATATTGTGGAAAATTTACATTTTTTCGATGCCTTCAACTGTTTTTTATTTTTATTAAAATCTATCCATTAGGTTAAAATATAAATGATTACACTTTTCGTTAAAAACTCATCTTTTAAACTTGGAAATTCCACTACTTTATTAAAATTTAAACTGCTTTCTTAGAAATTGATTTTTTTACTGAATATTCATAATTATAATTGAAAATTGATCTCTTTTTTGTCAAGATTTAAACCATTGTGTTTTCTTACTTGAAAATTAATTTTTTCAACTGGAAATGTAACTGTTCCATTGTTTGTTTGGAAACTGAACTTTTTTTGTTGAAAACTTTTTTTTTGTAGAAAACTAATCTCATTTGTTAAAACCGTGTATTTTTTAATTAAAAATGCAACTTTTGGGTTGTAAATGTACTTATTCGTTGAAATTCAACTAATGCAACTAACTTCTTGAAAAAATCATTTTTCTTGATATAAAAGTCAACCCTTTGCTAAAACATTTTACATTTCTGCTTGAAAACGTTACACTTTGGTTTAAAATGCATCTTTTTGGGTAGAAAATTAATATTCTTTGTTAAAAAATGATGGGTTTGCTTCAGAATTTAACTATTTTGATCAAAATTCGTTCATTTTTCTTGAATTTAACTGATTAAAAATACAGTTTTAGTAAAGTAATGATTTCTTGTTTTAAAAAATCATGTTTTGGTAGCAAGTACATATTCTGAGTTAAAAATGTACCTTTGTATATTAAAAAGTCAGTTATTTATTAAAAAATGTAACTATTCTGATGAAAAATTTATAATTGTGTTAAAAAATTAACTATATTGTTAAGACATCTTTATTGGTACAAAATTGACTATTTTTATTAAATATGCATTTTCCTGTATGGAAAATATCTCTTTTATGGTAGGAAAGTCATCATTTTTGTTGAAAAATTAAACTTTCTTAGTTGTAAATTATCTTTCTTGTTAAAAATTCTGTCTTATTAAACATTCTTCTTTTCTGTTTGAAGGTTTAACTACTATGTTCAAAATTCAATTATTTTGTTGAAAATATGTCTCTTTTGCTTCAAAATTCACCTATTAATTTTTCTGTTAAAAATTTGCCTTTTTAGGTTGAAAATTCATCCTTTTGCAGTACAAAAAAATTTTTGTTCAAAATTTATCTATTTTGTTGAAAATGAAATATATTTTGTCTTTAAATCTTAGGAATTTTGAGGCTTTCATATGAAATTCAATATACCTTAATTTTATTTAAAATAATTAAATCCTCCATTCTTTGCCTTTTATCTTCAGCAATCACCCTATTTCCTTATTTTTAATAGTGGAAATTTAATGGAATTAATGAGCATAAAAAGAATTTCGCAGGCTGCATCCAGTTCTTACTTTATTTCAAAGCAGGCCGGCCACCTTCATTTTGAAAATAAAAGTGAGAAGCCAGTAAATTTGAAAAATACACGAGCTCATCCAATCTGTAAATGGGGCCTTGAGCCCTTATCTATCCCAGTTCGGGCGGATCTTAACGCGCTTTTTGCAAGGGGTTGGCTTTACGTTCCCTGATCCCGACACCGGGAGCGGAGCGCGAATGACTGCCGTTAGTTTTTACGGGAATGTTCGCAATCACCGCACGGAAATGTATTCCCCCATCTGCTACTTTTCTACGTGCAGGTTCGCTTACGCGGAGTACCGGATTTTACCGCTTGCCGGTAGCCCTGCGTCCCATAACTCGGGTATTTACGGTACGGCCAATTCAGCACTAGAAACTCACCCTCTTGCAAATAACGATTCGACCCCGTGAAAATAGAGAGCCCTATGTGCATAGTTGCCTATATATTATGGCAACGGCGACCAAATGGTTGGACAGCATGGTCTGCCTTCGCTTTTCTTCGAGGGAAAATTGTTCTCCCTATATTGTTGGGGAAAAAATCCACACTTTGGTATGACTCCTCATCCCTCCCGTAATGTTTCAGATGGTGAATTGCTTCGCATATTTGGTAAATTTGAACTTCGACATTTCTTTTAAGTGAGGGAGAATAAAATTTATTTCGACTTTTAGATTATATCAGGTAAAGCTAAGAACTTATCTGAACATGCCAAAATATACTTGCAAACTCCATAAAATTTCAGAACAATTAATAAATTCTAAAACTTCTAAATGATATTGAGCGTGGTTAATGGGCGTAGTGTCCCTTGGATGTGTGTTCAGGGGCGGAGCTTTGAGATATTGGAAAATTTCCAGAGACTGTCACAGCCAGCGTAAGAATTTTATCCCAATCTAATCTAAAATAATGTATTTGATAACATCTTCAAACCGTCTAGAATATTCTATCTAAATCTAGAACATTATGATAAAAATTTCCAAAAGATTTCTGTGTACTCAAAAAACAGAATATTATAAATTATCGGGAAAATCTACATTCTTTTCTGAAGACACCAGAATATTTTTTCGAAGACAAAAAAATTCCAGAACAATCGATCAATTCTAAAACTTTTAATTGATATTGGGCGTGGTTAATGGGCTTAGTGTCCTTTGGATGTGTGTTCAGGGGCGTGGCTCTAAGATACAGAAAAATGTCTAGAGCCTCTCACACCTGACGTAATCATTTTATTCCAATCAAGCTGAAACAGAGTACTTCTATCAAATTTTGAAGCCCGTTCCAATTTTCTTAAAGAAACACTTCTTCGAGAATGGACACTTCTGACTCTTTTCTTAGGTCTTTCATGAATTTCCGAAGCAGCATGAGGGTGATGAGACCAGTAAAGGGAGTGCTTTCTTATCTAGGGGACGATTGATACTTCAGAGTCGTTAAAGGAAAGCGGAGTAAATCCCGGTGGTTTGGGGTTGGGGATGAAGCAAGTGGTACAGTAACAAGGGTGGGTGGAGAGAAGGTTGGAGGTTGGAGGTGGCACGCAGTAAAGACTGGTGCTTGCGACAAAGGCCAGGACGAGGTCGTCGAGTGAGAGAAAGAAGAAAAAAGGAAGGAGCACCAGCTCTTTGCCATAAGCCTCTCATCGTTTCTTATTTTCATCTTCTTTTCTCCCTTGGGAGAAAAAGAGACGAGGAATTCTCTTATCATCTCCCTTGCACTAAGGGCTTCCGCGTTTAAGGGAACAGGAAGGAGGTCGATACCGTGAGCCGCCGGTAATTGCTTCGACTCGAGAATGCAATATCCCTTTTGCTGCAGAAGCCCCATATTTTTTAGCCCCTCTCTGGAACGCCGTTCATGCGACTCCGCTAGGTGCTGTCGTGTTTCCTTGATATGGCGACGAGATGAGAGAATTTTTCCTGTTGGAAGTTCTTTTTTGTTTTTATTTCGTACATAGTTAAGATTACTATCTCTGTTTCTAGTGGGACGAGTTCAGTCGAGGGGGATGAAAATAGTCCTCATGTGATGATACGACCATAGTATAGGTCCAATTATAAGCGACTACCTGTTGACTCTCTTGCGTAAGCGATTCCGAGACTCAGGAATTGTTTCCTTGAAAATAACGAACGAAAAGAGGATTTCTTAGCTTTCGTAATAGGCTTTACTCCCAATTTGTGCAATACTCTTAGAAAAGTTTCGCAATAGGTCACATTTTAATTAACTGGAGCAGGCTGTTGATGGCGATAGAGTGTAAATACAGAAATTTAAATTCAGAGTATGGGACTGGGAAAACCGGGTAATTGTTGGGAATTTTTTGAGAATAAAAATAAATCCCGAATATACAGAGAATTTCGTATGAAAAATGTGCAGGTCTCGGATTCACTACAATATTAACACTACTTGACACTTTTTTTAAACCATGATAACATTTTATTTCTATTTCGAAGAAAAATGTTAAATTATTTATGGTTTATCAGGAAATAACTCCAGCCAATTTTCAAAGGGTCAGGGGTGATAAAATCTTACTGTTGTTTGTGAGTTTACTAATTAGTTTAACCAGTTATTTAAATTGTTAACCGACAAAATATAAATTCTCAACGAAAGTCTAATTGTTGATATTTTAAGCAAGAATAAATTTTCATTTTGAATCAAAACCCCTTTGAATTGATCCAAAAAGTATTTATTTCCATAAAACTAGTTGAATTTTCGACCAAAACAGTTTTTTTTTATCAAAACAGTTGAGCTTGTATTCAAATAGTTTACTTTTTGATCAAGAATGTGAATTTTTAACTGAGTAGATTAATTTTTTATAAAAAAGATGAACCCTGAACAAAATCTATAAATTTGTGACCAAGTAGTTGAATTTCCGTCCCAGTAATCACTTTTCGCTTAAGGTTTTTCGATGTAAACATCTTCTTGATAAATTCTTAATAAATGCAACTACTTGTTTAAAAGTTAACCATTAAACTATTTCAAAAACACCATTTTTTCAACTGCTAAACTCTTTTGTTGAAAATTTATATTTTCAGGGTTAAATAAAAAATTAAACTGTTTTGTATAAAACTTTGTTTTTTATCTTAAAAATGTAACTATTTAGTTGAAAATTAACTTGTGAGTTGATCACTGTACAAAGGGCTTGTCTGTTTATTTTGAATAAATAAATAAATAAATAAATTTGTTTGACATTTTTTTGTCTCTTGACTAGAAAATCTTTTAAAGTTAAAAATTCAGTTCTAATGTTAAAATTCGTGTTTTTGGTCAAATTTAATTGTTTTTTATTTTTAAAAAACTGTTTTTTGTTTGAAAAATCTGAACTGTTACATTTTGTGTTAAGAGTTCATCTTTTTGTTTTAAATTCGACTGCTTTTGACTTAAAATTCGAATTTTTTTTTGCTCAAATATCAACTTTTTTTCTTCGAAAATTAACCTTTTCGAATTGAAAATTTAATTATTTTTTTGACAATTTAATTGGTTTCTTAAAGATTGAACTATTTTATTGAAAATTTAATTATTTTGCGCAGAGATAATTGTTTTGCAGAACATTTGTGTTTCTGACTATAATATTGAACTATTTCGTTAAGGATTCAATTGTTTATGGTTAATGTTTTATCTTCGTTGTTAAAAATTCGATCATTTCGTTAAAAATTCTCTGTTTGGGGTAAAAATTTAACTAATTGGTTAAAATGGAATTATTCTGTTCAAAATTTGTTTCTTTTCCTTGAAAGTTCAAATCCTTAGTTGTAAATGATCTTGTTGTTTGATACTTCATTTTGCTGTTTTTAAAATTTTAACTTTTTGGAATTTAAAGTGCTTCGCATAGTTTTTCAATGGGCATTAATGGTTTATAATTGGTTTTAGTATTTTGTAGTTACCCGGCGCCACCGATAGATCGCGCCTGAGTCGATGACAGAGCGAGGCACCTCTAACGGTGGCGTCGGTAACTACCAATAACATTTTTCTAGCAATAAGCGTCTACTATCATCCCAAATAAGACAATAATAAGTCAGGCGGTGAAAAGGGGTGCGGGGGAGGGTAATACTTAAAAGGTCCTTTATCCTTTTGTGATGATTATTAAAACGGTTTACTCTGTGCTTCTTCGACAACACATATATATTTTTATTCTCTTTTCTTTCGTTTCCCCCTTTCTTCCGTTCTCGAGCGTGGAAGCTGCTCCCTTAGCTATTTACCCTTTATAGCTCTTTATGTCGAGCGGTGCTTACGTTATGGAGGACACTTTCAATTTAACTTTGCACGAGACGAGTTAGAGATCTTTTCACGGATGAGGCTGGCCCATCAAAGGGAGGCTTTTGACGTTGATTAACGTCGACTCCATCCAACCCCTATTCATACTATCCATTTGTCGATAGAATCGAACTACAAGTAATAACTAGGACTTTCAAAGTCCTGCGGCTTCTGAAGCTCTTTGTCTGCATTTCATAATCAAACATTAATTAGTCAATGCGATTCAATAGTGAACCACTATAGAAATTTTTATGCATTGGCAAAAATAAGTATTAATATCTTCTTCAAATTAAAGTAGGTACTATATAATATAATTAATAATAATAAATTAGGATAATATTGAAATAACTACGTAGGATTTTATACAATTTAACTCCATTTTAATTTTAATGTTAATCGACCCTCAGTTCCTAATATGTCACTTTTATTTAAAACCAAAGTTAATTATACTAAAATATTTATACAAATTGCCGGAACATTTCTGTACACGTAGATACTACCTTGATTTAAATATAAGATTTTATCCCAGGAGGAATTTAAAGCAAAGAAAATAATTAATTAGTTAATATTGACGTTTAGTTTTAATATTTATAATTTAAAATTATAAAATTAAAATTTTTTTTTGAAAAGGCTATATCTGGAAGATTTTCAATTAAAATCCTTCAATTGAAAATGTATACAATTGAAAACGTTGAAGTCTCTAATATATTTTTTGAACAGTTTAAACTTTGAAAATAACAATTAAAAACTACTAAATTTAAAAAACATTTAAATCGATATTCTTCCATTTTTATTATTTAGGAAACCAAAAGTGATGTTTTCAATTCTAAATCGTGGAAATTGCAGAAATTTCGAATATAGAGAATCATAATTAGAGAAGCTTAAATTACATAACTTGAATTTTGCAAAATTTTTTATTTTAGTCTGACAAATTTCCATCTCTTTAATTTCGAAGATACACAATTCACAGTTCTACAATTTTAAAGATTGATCATTTAACCGCCTGAATTTGAAAGATCTATAAATAAAAATTCTTAAAATTTGATGATTTTGGAAATCAATAGATGAGTTTTCAATTTTGAATCTGCCAAATTCAAATGAGAGAATTTTAAATTATGAAACTTTAAACTTTCAAAAATTTAATTTTATTTTTCCAAATGAAAAGCTCTGAAATTTCAAATCTTTACAGTTTTAAAGAGTCACAAATCAAAACGTTTGTATTTTAAAGATCTATAAATAGAAATTCTTAATATTTATTAATTGTGGAATTGGAAAGTTAAGTTTTTAATTCTAAATCTTACAAATTAAAGAAATCTTGAACTGAAACCATCAAAATTGCCGAATTGTTAGTTTTAAACTCAAAAAATTCATGAGTTTCTATGATAAATAATAAGGTTAAAAACTCTACAAATATCAGAAAACGCAATTTATATTTCGACAAGTTTGTAAATAGACAATTGAAAATTCTTTAATTTTTAAAATATACAAATAAAAAATCTGTAATTTTGATGGTTTTGAAAATCATAAATCAAGATACAAATTGAAAGAATTTCGAAAGTAAATCATCAAAATTGCACAATTTTCAGTTTTAGATTTTCAGAATGAGTAATTCTTGAATTTTAAAAGATTCCTATTTCAAATTTTTGCAACTTTTAAATGTTCTGATTGAATATTCTTGAATTTGGAAAATATAGAATTTCCTATTATTCAATTCTCCAATTTATATTTTAAAAATTTGTACTTTAGAAAAATGTTTAAAATAAAATTTATTTTGGTAATCTACAAGTAAAAATGTTTTAATTTCGACAATTTGCAATTTAAAATTCTTCAGCTTTAAAAATTTAAACCAAAATCTAAAACTCTTTCATTTTAAAGATGTATTAATATAAATTCTTAAATTTGGATGATTTTGATGATTAAACTCAAGGGTTTTCAATCATAAATCATCAGAATGTATGACATAATTAAAACTACAGAATATCAATTTGTAAAACTTAAAACCTGCATAATTTTTAAATTCGAATTTATAATCTTAAAAAAATTTTCATTTTAAAGGCTCACAATTCAAAACTCTACAATTTTGAAAATATAGAATGAAAATTTATTCAATTTCTATAACTTACATTTTAATATTATAAAGGTATATAATTTTGAACCTCTTTTTTTAGGTCGCTTAATGTGGAAGATTTAAATGAGGAAATCCTTCCATTTTTAACATTTGAAATTCAATTTGATGATTTTGAGTTCTGACCTCATTTGTTTAAGTAACGATTTGATTATTGAATTGAATAGCGTTTGAGAAATGAAAAACAGTATTTAAATACACTTATGGCGAAAAATAATTTTTCTTGCAAATTTAAAAAAAATGTTTTTCCATGCAACGGGTGTTATTATTTGGCCTTCGGCGTGAAGAATTCTTGGATTTCCTCCACTTAACCTGATATACAATCTTAGCCTTTCCTTCTCCTTCTCTGGCGCGAAACTCAAATTAAAAGATTTGCCTTCCTCTCTAAAATATGTTTCTTTTCAATAAAAAAGTCGGCTTTTAGGTGATTTATAAAATGGATCAAAGTCGGGGTGGTAGTGGATGAGAAATAACCGTAATCGCAGGTGGTTCGTCGAGCATGGCGACACGGAGGGATGTGGGTTCCAGAAGGATTCACACGAATAGAGTAGGGTAGTAACAAGTATATCGACGATATCTTGTGGCGTAGAAAGCAAATTGCGCGTTCCTGAAAGGAAGTAATATCAAGCTCCTTGCATCCCTAATTCTATCCCTCTCCGAATTTTCAAGGTCGGCATTGTTGGATATTGATAGAATTCACTGTCTTTAAATCTCTTCTAAATTCGAGCCTAAATCATTTTATCATTATTCTGTACTAGGATAAAAAAATATCTTATTCGAGAGTTTCAGTCTCCGGAGCAGAGCCATGTAACTTTCTAATGTATAGACTAACCAAGAAAGATTTACGGTTCCCCGGGGAAATAGAAAAGTAGTCTGCCTCCAAATTTCAAGAGCATTGTGTCCAATTCTAAAACGGGATCAGATGGATAATAATCTGTAACTTTAAAATTTAAGAAATTTCCTAAACCTTTTGATCTGAGATTTCTATTCACCACTGTGTGAGATTCTTAGAGCTCAGAATGACGCTCCTTTTGACACTTAATGACACTAGTCCTTAACAAAGCAAATATTTTGCTTCTATTTTCCTTATCATTTCCATTATCTTACTAACCCCTCCTTAATCCGATTTTTCTCTTCGCCCTTCCACTATTTCTCCCTCCTCTACTTTTGCTCTTCTCATTTTCCATACTTCTTCTGTACTTTTCACTCTCTCCTAGCTAATGATCATCCCCACACTTCCTCTACTTCCAAACTTCTTGCTGTTGAGCGCTGCTCCTAACCCCTCCTATTCCTACTATAACTTCGCTTACTTCCCCTGTACTCACTTCCTAATACTTCCACTCCTCTCCCTCGTTTTCCTCTTATTCCCCTACATTTCACTTCTTATACTTTACTTACTTTCATTTCAGCTACTCTCAGACCTCATGCTGATGCTACTATCGTCACTTTTTGACAATACTGCTTAAAAAAGCAAATATTTTGCTACTATTTCCCCATCATCTCGATTCTGTTACTAACCCTTCCCTTAATCCTATTTTGATGTTCTCCCTTCCACTATTTCTCCCTCATCTACTTTTAATATTCTCACTTTTCATACTTCTTCTATATAATTTACCCTCTCCTAGCTAATAATCCTCCCCACACTTTCCCTACTTCCAAACTTCTTACTATCGTACGCTGCTCCTGACCCCTTCTAGTCCTACTCCATCTATAACTTCCCTTACTTCCCCTGTACTCATTTCCTAATACTTCTACTCCTCTTCCTCGTTTTCTCTCATTTCCCTACAATTCACTTCCTCTACTTCCCTCACTTTTACTTTAGCTACTCCTCAGACCTCATGCCAATTCTACTATTGACACTTTTTGACACTTTTATTAACGATGCAACTATTTTGCTACAATTTTTCCATCAAGAACCGCTCTTTCCCTACTATCTCTCCCATTACTTCCTTTTTTCTTCTATCCTTTCCCCTCATTTTTCCTGATCCAATTCTTCTCTCCTCACATTCCATACTTTTCCTCTCCTTATAACCCCATACTATCTATTTTCTATCAACCCGATCCTGTACCCTCCTTCTTCTAACACGACCCCTTCCTTTAAATTTGCTCACTTGTCAATACTTCCCTATGCCTCACTTTTCCTACCGCCCCACCTTTTTTTGTGAAAAAATTACCCCATTTTGCCTATTTTTAAGCTCCTTTTGTGCTGTGATCTCTAATGATTTTATGACACTCTTTTGGTACGACTTCTCAAAACTCATGATCCTACTGACACTATTTTGAATTACTCAGATGAGCCTGAGATCTGAATTCACCTATTTTCCCTCTTTTTTGTGAAAAATTACCTAGTTTTGCCTTTCCTTAGCTCATTTGGCACAGGGATCACGGGAATTTACATTGCACTATTTTTCTTCTATTTTCTGAAATTCAAGATCTTATTGACACTTTTCAAATTTCGCAAATAATTCGGAGACCTTCTTTCTCCTTTTTTCCTATTTTTCATGAAAAAGTTGCCTTATTTTCCCTGTTTTTAAGTTCGTTCTACTCGGTGATCTCTTAAAACTATTTGCCACTATTTTGAATTTTGATCCCTTAAAATTGCATGGAACTATTTTTCTAATTTTTTTATCATTTATGATCCAATGGAAACTATTTTGAACTTCACCAATAAGTTAGATGCCTGAATTCTCTTAGTTTTTTCCCTTCTTCTTGAAAATATTACTCTATTTCCCCCGTTTGAAGTCTCTTTTTCTCTGTGATCCCTGAAATTGCATGGCACCGTGATCTATGGACACTATTTTGAATTTTTAAAATCATTACAATCCCTGCATTCTCGTTTTTTTTCTTGTAAAAAATTGTCCTATTCCCCCCTTTTAAGGCTTATTTGGCACTGTGATTCCCTTAAAATTGCATGTTACTATTTTGCTACTATTTTTTTGAAATTAATTATCCTACGGACACTATTTTTAATTGCGTCAATAAGTTGGGTGCCTGCATTCTCCTAGTTTGCCCCGTTTTCGTGAAAAAAGTACCCTATTTTTCCTTTCCTTAGCTCCTATTACGATATGATGGTTGAAAATTGCATGACCCCATTTCGCTACTAGTTCCCAATATTCATGATCCTATTCGAAACTATTTCAAGTTTCACAAATAAGTATAATGCTTGATTACTCTTTTTTTTCCTTTTTCTTGAAAATATATTGCCCCTTTTCCTCTATTTTAAGATCTTTTTTGCACTGCGATCACTGAAAATTTTATTACACTATTTTGCGACTATTGAAAAAATTATTTATCCTGTTGAAACATGTTTCTAATTTTACAAATAAAGTCTAGTCCTGCAGTCTCCTATATTAAAAGGTTTCGCAAAAAAAAAAACAATTCTATTTTTGTTTTCTTTAGCTCCGTTTGCGCTGCGATCCTTAAAAATTGCGTGATACAATTTTGCTGCTATTTATTAAAATTTATTATCTTATTGACACTATTTTGAACTTCGCTAATAAATCAAGTGCTTGTATTCTCCTCATTAAACCCTTTTTCGTAAAAAATTACCCGATTTCCCTTTTTTTTAAACTCCTTTTGCATTGCGATTTTTGAAAATTGCATGGTCCTATTTTGCTACAATTTCCCAAAATTCCTGATGCTTTTGACAATATTTTGAATTTCTCATAGAAGTCCAAAGCCTGTCTGTCTGTACTTTTTCTCTTTCTTCTGAAAAATACCGTATTTCTCTTTTCTTATGCTTATTTTGCGCTGTAATCCCTGAAAACGGCATGACACTATTCTTCTAGAATTATTTGAACTTCATGATCCTATTGACACTAATTCGAATTATGCAAATAAGCCCAAGGCCTGCATTCTCGTATTTCTTCACCTTTTGGTGAAAAATTACCCTTTTCCCCTTTTTTTAAAGTTCTTTTTACGCTGCGATCCCTGAAAATTTCATGTCACTATTTCGATAGTATTATTCTATATTCCTGATCCTATTGACCCTATTTTGAACTTCATTAATGAGCCAGGTGCCCACATTCTTCTATTCAGCCCCTTTTTCGTGAAAAAATTACCCTATTTTTCTTTTCCTCGCCTCCTTTTACGCTGCGATCCCGAAAAACTGCATTACACTATTTTGCTACTATTTTTCAAAATTCATCATCCCATTGACACTGTTTTAAATATAGTAAATGAATCTAAGGCCGGTATTCTCACCACCTACATTGCTAACTTTCCAATCCCAAAAAATGTTTTTCCCGAGCTGAAAGCTTTCAACCTAACTGAGGAATATAACATCTCTAATCTCGTCGTCGAAAAGAGCTCTATTTTATTTCTCTCAATGGGAAACAAAAAAGCAATGTCGCTTTGAACGTCGAACTCGAAGGAATCGCGGACGCAGAACCATTATGGAAGAAAAGTGATAGACCAAGTGAACCAAGGAAGCCCCTCAACTAGAAATGACATCTCGTCTCCCGTATCGCGGAAAGACCGCGCGCTTCTTTCTAGCTGCATGAAGATCCTCTCGGAGGCCATACGTGAATTCGCATTGCGCACGTGTCAGTTTCGGATGGTTGGAGGGGTGTGGGGGTGACATGGTGAAATCGTATTACTAGTGCATTGTGGAAGCTGAATAGTCCGCATTAGAGCCAACGAGGTTGTACCATCGTCCTTCCTCTGCCACGCGTCCTCGTCCTCTTCATCCTCTATCTCCCCCTCTCTCACGCCTTCATTCCTCTCACCCTCCACCATAGATTTTCCATCACAAACCCTCAGCACCTCTTGGTACTGTGTTCCTCTTTTGCTTCCCTCGACATCCAGCTCACGTGTCCTCTAGTGAGCGTTTTGCACTGTTTACGTTGCACGAGAGAACCCCCTAGACTTTATCGATTTTGGTGTAAACGAGGAGTAGAGAAAGGGAGAATCAAAGGAGAGCGAATGGCTCGAGACAATTACGTTGTTTGCGAAAACGATGTTACCGATAAAGGCGACAAGTTGGGATAGATTGAAACTCGACTCGTACCTCGGGCCAAAACTATTTTCAAAAGTGCTCATGGGACAATCAGAATTTCGAATCGACAAAATTGAATTAAATTCGAAATTTATTAAGGGAATTGTGTCGAGTTTGATTAATCAGGAAATCAAAGGATGTATGGATGAATAAGGGTTGGTGGTAGTGATCGGTTCTTTCAAATCTAGAATGATGAATCTATTGTGAAGGAACATTCTGTGGGAATAGAATTTGGGGTTGGGGAATTCAAACCGTGTATTAGTACACTGAACCCTGCATTTCTTTAAACTGGATTTATGTGTTCCTCGAAATGCTATCTAAAGATATAATTAAAGATATGCAATTTAAAGATAAGGGACTAAACTTTTAGCGCGTTATTTGCGTAAAGTTCCGTCATGCCATCCTGTCTGTTTACATTCGGATTCCCTGCATTTTTGTTGAAAGATAATGCAGGTCATGATCGAAACTCTTAAAAAACCAAGGTTCCAGTGTATTTCATTAATCTGTGTTGTTATGATGACAGTAAAAGGGTGATTTTTAAATTCTGATTAACAAAATTGTTCAAGAATTGCTTTAATGGCTTAGAACTTTTTAGATTTTCAGAAGAGCCCTAAATATTCCACAACATTCTAGAAAAATTTAGACCATTTTACAAAATTACCGAAATTTTAGACTAAAATAATTAGATTATTCTGTAAATTTTAGGGTTTGTAGAAAATTTCAAAAAATTCTATGATATTCTACCAAATTTCTGTACAATCTAGAATTCTAGAATAAGCACACAAATTTCACGAAAATTAATGAAAATTCCAGAATTCGATGACATTTATAAGGATTCCAACGATTCACGATTAATTAAAAAAAATGCATATAAATTGGACCTAATTATAGATTTTTGATTAAAATTCGAGTAAATTTAAAGGAAATTAAGGAGAATGAGAAAAATTTAATGACATTCAGGAAAATTCATTATTAATTAAAAAAACGATTTACGTTAATTGAAAGCAATTAGTAATGATGAAAAAACTCATTAAATTCAGTAAGTATAAAATGTGTTGAAAAAAATTTAAGCTACTTCATTAGAATTTGATGAAATGTCTAAGAAGTCAAGATGAGTTTAAAGGATTTCGAGACGAATTCGATAGTAACTAATAAAATCTATTAAATTGATTGAAATTAAAAGGGATCCAGTAATTTAAAAACAAAATTCAAAAGAGTTTCAAAGAATTCAAACGAATTTAAAATAATTCAGGATAAATTAATACAATAAGAAGAATTGCAAAAAATATTTTAAAATCTCTTTTTTTCAGAATTTAAAAGAGGTCAGGAAAAATGAATATCTTTTAAATGAATTGAAAAAAAATATTTAAAAATATTTTCAAATCTTTAAAACCCTACGAAATTCCTCACTTCTTGTAAATAAATTCTTCAAAATTCATTAAAATATTATAAAATTCTGCGCAATTTTAGGAAATTTTATGAAGTTTGAAGACCTGTCCTTAAATCGAGGAAAATGTATTTAAATACCTTAAGAGCTTTTAAAATCCCTGATAATCATTGAAATCTTCAGAAATCGTATGCAAAAATTCTATGCAATTCTTCAAGCTGCCTGAAAATTTATTATTGTATCTTAGAAAGCCGATTTTTTTCTCAGGCTCAAGATGTTTATTTTTTATTTATTTATTTTCATTATCCATTATTATTATTAATTCATTCATTTTTTAAATGTCTGAAAATATTTTTCATCGCCCCAGAATATTTCAAACGCTTTTAAATTTCTTAAGTTTATGGAAAATAAATCAAAAACTCGTTAAAATTTCTTGAAATTCCCTAAAATATTAAAAATCCTTCCAAATCTCTTTAAATACTTTCAAGTCCCTTGAAGCTTTTTAAAGCTTTTGAAAATTTCTTGGATTTCTCAAACATAGTCTAAATCCTTTTAAATCTCTTTAAATTATTAAAATTGATTGAAAATTCTACGATTTTTTCTTAATTGTCCAAATATATTTTTATCGTTTGAAATCTTTTGAAACCTCCTGAAGGTTTTCTAAACTCTTGAAAATTCCACGGAAAATTTAGGGTTCTCTTAAAATACCAGAAAATACTTTAAAACAAATCAAGAACATTTAGAAATAGGTATGTATCTCATTTGAATATTATTTAACCGATGGATTAATTTGTTCTAAGAAAAGTGTCTAAAGTCATAATTTTATTTTGAAAAGTATTGATAGTGACTGCACGTTTGAAAAATGACCAAAAAGTGATTTGAGAAAAAAAGTTACTGCGTGGCAGCCCCGACTTTTCTTCAAATTCCCTGACCATTCCCTGAGTTTCATATTTTCCCTGACCTACAGCTACCCTCTACTTTATTTATAAAGTCAACGTAAACAACCCAAAATCCAAACAGTACCGTCGCTTACCGCACGACCACATCACCACTCCCATTTACCGCACAACCACATGATCACTCCCATTTACCGCACGGCGACCATACCACGGGAGGCACCTTACGGCCATTAATGTTCGGACACCGCACGAACATTACGCCAGCCTCATCCAACGCATGGTTATAATTTTCTCCGAATGATTGAGTGTTGTAATTTTTCTGTGATTTAATACATAACTATATAAAAACATGGTCGGAAATAATTATTTGCCGGAAATTCCTGAAGCTCCGAAATGAATTGCTACATAAATTTAAAAAGAAAGATAAAAAAGAGACATTCATGCGTGGTTTTAGACCACAGAGAATACCTACGTTTACGAGCCTAGCCATTTGTCTTTCCCTGAGTAATTCATACACGAGATATGCCAACTCCATTTTGCTCTTTTCAAATCCTGCATGCGTTAGCCGTCTACGGTCGACCCCTTTTCTCAGGGTGTCAAATCTCGTTTCAACTCTCTGCATTCCATTTGCGACTGATTAAATTTTGTGTGAAGCATCCCCGGGGAAAGATGGATCGAGAAAGGAAAGGAATATATTTGGGTTAAAGTGTGAAATTGAATCATTTAATTAGGCATTTAATTGAGGGAGTTTAGGAAGTCGTGAATCCGATTTGCACTTTTTAGATACCAACAAGCTGCGATTATTAATTAAAATTGAAATACTAAAATTTTCGAATCAAATTTAAATTTTGGATAGCTAAAAATTAGTATGTTTAGAACTGATTCAGTATATTCTTTTATTTTCTATACTTCTAAAATGTGTTTCAAAGTTCTTGAGTTTTTATCATTTAGCCTAAATATGAAATTTTTTATTGACAATTCTACTGTTATATTTTTTGTTGGCAATTAATCTAGTTTAGTAAAAAATTCTACTATCTTGTTAGAAATTTAATTATTTTGTTGAAAAAGCAACTCTTTTGTTAAAAAGTCATCATTTTTGGTCAAACATTCGTTTTGTTGTTTGAGGAATCACCTCTTTGATTGAGAATTTTAACCAGTTTTGTTGCAAATTTGTTTACTCTTTGGCTGAAAATTAAATTTGTAATCGAACATATTACCATTCCATTTTTAGTTGAAAACGTATCATTTTCAGTTAACAGTTAAAATATTTGATGAAAAAATTGTCTTCCTTATTTGAATATGCAACTATTTGTTTCCAAATTTAACTATTTTTTAAAAATTAATTTTCTCTAAATTAATTTTTCTGAAGTAATAATTTAACTTCTGTTAATATATAATTTATGTTTTAAAAACAAAGATTCAATTGTTGTGTAAAAAATTGTTTTTTCTTCTCTTAAAAATTCAAGAAATTAAATTAACTTTTTTGGGTTAAAAATTTAAGTATTTGGTTAAAAGTGTAATTCCTTTTTTTTAAGATTCACTTCGTCGGTTGAAAATTTAACGATTTTGATGAAAATTCTTTCGTTTTAAGATTCACTTCGTTTGCAACTTTAAATACTTTGTTCAATTTTTTTATTCGATCCTTTATGAGTTTAAAATTTAACTATTTTCTAGAAAATCCATCCATTTCTTTCTTGAAAACTCGTCTTTTCTGATTTAAAAATAAACTGTTTTCTCGAACTGTCCACTTTTTTAATTAGATTTTGTTGAAAATTTATTCTCTTAAATAACAATGTCACTATTTTATTTTTGGTTGAAAATTATTTTGGAACTGGATCTTTTCTAGTTGAAGATTCGTATATTTTTCAAATTAATCTAGTTTTGCTAAGAATTTAAGAGTTTGATAGAAAATTAAAATGTTAAAAATTCATCTTATTGCTGGATAATTCACTTTTTGTTGAAAATGCAAATAATTGGATAAGAATTCATCCTTTTTCATTAAAAATGCGACTATTTGGGTCTACAATAATCTGATTTGATAAAGGATTTAAGAATTTAGTAGAAAATTGAACTTTTCGGGGAAAAATAAACTTTTTCGTTAAAAATTACACTATTTTTATATAAACTTAACTTTTTTTAAATTAATTTTTTGATTACAACTTTTTTTATCGAAAACTAACTTAAACTGTGGCAGGCCTCAGAATAATAAATTTGAATTTTATAAATTTAAAATTGTTTTTTCATGTGACCTATAAATAAGATTCACAAAGTCAGCGAAAGAAAATTGAAAAAGAAATCTTCTCGAAAAAGGTTTGAGAATCGATAAAAAGGTGCGCAAGAACGGTTATGTTACGAGTAGAAACTTGGGTAAAAATGGTCTGTTAACTAAAGGATAAGAAGCATTTTTCGCGAAGGAAAAGACGACATTATGAGGCTAAGTTTTTCTCTGAGAATGCGTTATCTGAGATAACTCGGTACTATGCTGAAAATGGGATAGAGACGTCGTCTTGTTATCCCAACAATAGGCTCGGCACGGTTCTGCGCATATCCGTAAGCGTTTGAGAAACCGCACTGGTAAGTAGTGAGGGGCGCCCTGGTAAGTAGTAAGGAGCACACTGTTAAGTAGTAAGGGGCTTCCTCACTACTCTGGTAATACCCAGTGGAACATTGTCCCAAATTGCCACTCGGACATTTTTATTCGGCCATTTTCGCCCCGTCGGTCTAATCGGTAAGCGCCATTCCGGACGCTATATGACGTCCGTGGATTAAATTTCCTCACGCTTGGAAAATGGGGAAAACTATATACACCTACCCCTCGTCAATAGCTATTGTCCCATCGGGCTTGCACATGAAGGGTTAACAATTTGCAAAAGCAAATTTCGATCCGGAATATATTATAGCATCACCCCCTTTTCATCGTAAAATTTCAGGGTAAACAATCTCGTCCTTTACAAATGGCAGAATTTGTTAGCCGTTTGTTTTTAACTTTAAACAAAATAGCGTTAAAATTCACTTTACCGATATCGCGAAGTTTCTGTGGTTCATGCCGTTGCTAAATTTGTAAAATTTTAAAAGTTGCAGGGTGGACTCAGGTCAGGGGAAACTTGGAGATCATGGAATTTTATTTAGTCATGGAAAGCCAGGGAAAAGTCAGAAATTTTGAAACAAATTTTTGCAGAAGTCAGGGAACGAAAATTTAAGAAATTTAAATTAGATTAAAATCACATTTAAAATCCTATTAAATGTGCAACAATAAGATTAATGTACAGGCTTTCTAAAATTTAAACCGAGAGTCCAACGACCAAATTTGGACAACCACCATAAAGTGGTCCTATTGTAATTTAAAAAAATGATCATTTAAAAAAAAAATTCCTAAAAAGAAAACATTTTTTGGACAAAAATAAAAAAGAGGAAAGAATAATGAGAAAACAACCAACCAAATTCCCTTCCTTCTCTTTTTTCTTCATTTTCACTTGTATTATTATGAAATAAAAATAAATAATATAATAATATTAATAAAAAATGCAAGGGTTCTGTATGAGTACCGAAACGTTGGAGGATATTATTTACAAATGTGTTTTCATTGCAATTTTATAATAAAAATAAAAAAGACGAAAGAAATTAAAAAGAAGAAATGGGATTTGGTTTATTGCCTTGTCATCTTTGTTTCCTCTTTTCTATTTTTGTCAAGAATTTTTTTTCTTTTTTAGGAATTTCTTTTTAAAAGAGGATCATTTTTGAAATTACAATAGGGATATTTTTTATGGGGATTGTACCAATTTGCTTGTTAGATTCTTGGTTTTGTTTTCAGGAATTCTATATATTAATCAGAGAATCTCTAGAAAAGGCGGTTTAACTAACTTTAAATGAATAATTTATTGCGTTTATAAAATGTTTGGAAATTTTGAAGTTAGGAAAAAAAACAAGAGCTAACTTCGGAATTCCGACTGCGAATTCCGATTCAGCGACGCAAAATATATCAGAAATTAACTATCCTGGTCCGTCCGAATTCCTACTTTTTTGTATTAATGGACAAGAAAAATAAAAAATTGGAGAAAAAAATCTTATTTTTCCAGCTGCTTCCTCCTGACGATTACATTTTTAGTTAAAAATTGTATCACTTTTTTGAAAATAAAACAATTTTCTTAAAAAGTCCTTTTTTTTGTAGAAAATTAACTCTTTCAACTGAAAATTTTACTATGACATTATTGGTTAGAAATTAATAATTTTTAGTGGGAAATTCAAAAAAAAAATTTTTAATGCATGTAATTGGTTGTATATAAGTCTTTGTGCGCATAAAATTTATTTGCTTGATTAAAAATTGAATTATTTAGTTGAAACTTGAACTAATTTATTTACAATAAATATTATTGTTTGACGTTTTACTTGTTTCTGTTGAAAATTGATACCTTTAGGTTTAGAGCCTTTTGTAGCATATGTTCTTTAAGATTAAAAATGCAACGGTTTTGTTAACAACCTTCGTCTTTTTGGTTCAAAAATTTAACTATTTTGGTAGATAATTAACTTTCTGCTGAAAATTTATATTCTGATATTCATAATACTGTCTGTTTGCTTAAATTTAACTGAATTGTTGAACATTATGTTTTTGAATTGAAAATGTACCTATTTCATTTGAAGATTCATTAGTTTAGTTGGAAACTCGTCTGCTTTGTTGAAAATTGGACTATTTTGTTGAAAATTTTCTTTTATTTTGTTCAATTTTTATATTTTATTCCAAAGTTTCACTTTTCCCTTCTGGGTTACAAATTTATATTTTTAGGAAAAAATTCGACTATTTATTTAAAAATGCACGTATTTAATTGAAAATTGGTCTTTCTGCAAGAAAATTAATCTTAATGGTCAAAAATTCATCATATAGGTTTTAAAATTCATCTCTTCTGATAGAAATTTAATTTTTTATGTTGACATATTAACTGTAACATTTTTCGTTGAGAATTCATATTTGTCACTTGAAAATTCAGCTATTTGTTTACAAATTCACCGATTTTGTTAAAAAGTTAATTATTGTGTTGAAATATCAATTGCTTTATGTAAATACGAACTCCTATGTTGAAAATTGATTTATTGGCCGCATTTTTAACTTTTTGTTTTAAAATTTAACTATTTTCTCGAAAATTCGTTTTTCTATTTAGGTTTTGTTACTGGAAATGTAAACTTTCCATTTATATTTGAAAATTGTGTTTTTAGTTAACAATTCGTCTTTTTCAAAGCAAAATAATTTGTTTGTTTACTAAAAATTAATATTTTCAGATTTAAAAGTAAAATCTTCAACAGAATGTTTTCCTTGTCGCTTCAAATGTTAACAATTTGAAATACTTGTTTTTCCTTTCTTGACTTAAAAATCATTTTTGTTTGAAAATTCGTGTTTTTTATTGGAAAATTCATCATTTTAGTTGAAAATTCTTCTCTTTAATTAAAAATATTAATATTTTTGTTAAATTTTTTTTTTAATTTATTATTTGAACTGTCACTTCAAATATTCCATTTTTTGTTAAAAATGGAGCTTTTGACGATGAACATTCATCTCTTTGTTTTAAAAATTCGTGTATTTTGTCGAAAATTCGTCTTTTGGTAGAAAATAATCCTTTTTATTAAAAAATCAACTACTTTGTTGAAAATTCAATTCAATCAACAAGATGTGACACGTAGGAATCGATTTAAAAAATCAATTTTTTGGACCTTTTGGATCAATCTTGATAAATTTGAGCTAAAAATCGTTCAAAATTAGATCAAGTGTATAAATAACGATTTTCCGCTTCTACAAATATATGATTTTTTATCAGACTAGGTTTAACCTAATTAATTTTTAACAGATGTTATTGACATTTAAGATGATAGCATCCAAATTTAAAAATTTTTATTAATAGAAGTTAGGATGTTAAGAAGATCGCTTAAAACAAATCATTTTTAAAAAACAATAAAAAAAATCTGCCTCAGATCAGATTTGAACCAGAAACGCTTATATGCATGAGTTGAACGTTAAATTACGGTACCGAAAAATTGGAATTATTTTTTGTGGAAATTCCTTGGGAATTTCGATCCACCCAGAATTACCAAGTCATCCATTTTCATGTGAGAAAATGTCGTTTTTCAAAGTACCTTATCTGAGCGAAACTGGCAAACTGAGATCGATAAGAATCTGCTGACGATTCGCGAACAAAAAGTTTTAAACTAAGAGGTTTCTGCACAGGGGTATTAAAGTTTGAGATAGGACAACAAAATTCAACTATAGTCACGAGTACGACATTTGAGTGGTATCCAAAGTACGAATGAGACTGAAACTTCCAGAAAATTCTGCTGCCAACGAATATTTACATGCGGGGGGGGGGGTAAATTTACTAAATTTACTTTCCTAAATAAAAAAATTGGATTCAGTAGAGTATTAAAAATAATAAATTTGAAAATGTTTAATTTGAATTGGAAATTAGTTTTGTTTAAGTAACTTTTTTAATTCACAAGACTTGAATTCTATTTTATGTTTCTTTCTTGAGATATTTATTAAATTTAGTTTGGATAGAAAATTAACTTTTTTGATAAAAATTCAAATCTTGGTGTTGAAAATTCAACTGAAATTCGTGTTTTCTGGTTAAATTCAATTCTTCTTTATTTAAAATTGAAACTTTTTTCGTTGAAATATCTAATATAACGCTATTTTTTAACAATTCGCCTTTTTTGGATAAAAATACAATTACATGGCTGAAGTTTGATCCAATATTTTTTAAATATTTTTTTTGCTGAAGATTCATAATTTTACTTTAAAATTCATTTTCCTAACTCAAAACTCAATTATTCTATTTCAATGTACATTATTTTAATAAAAAAAATAATTTATTTACTTAAAGGTTTAAATAACTTGTGAAAAACTCATTTTTCTTTAATTAAGAATGAAGTTTTTCATGATTTAAAATGTACTTTTTCTGATTAAAAATTTAAATACTTGGGCCAAAGCTAATTCACTTCGTTAAAGATTATTTTTTTGGTTGAAGACTCATCTGTTTAGCCGAAAATTTCACTGTTATGCTAAAAAGTCGTCTTTTTTCGTTTAAAATGATTGTTTTTAACTAACAAAGTAAATTTTTTATTTTTGTTTGAAAGGTAATCTTTTTTAGTTGTGAATTCGTCTTTTTTGGTAGAAAACCATCGTTGTTGTTTGAAATTTTCTCTTTTTTTGTTGTTGAAAATTATAATATTTTCTTAAAAATTCGTCCCTTTTAATAGAAAATTCATATTTGCGGGTTGAGAACATAAGTGTTTTCTAAAAAATTCGTCTTTTCTATTAAAAATTTGTCTGTTTTAGTTAAATGTTAAAATGCTTTATTTAATATTGATTTCTTTGGCTGCAGATTGATCACTTTAATTAAAAATTTTCTCCTTGACTACAAATATGAATATTTAGTTAAATTCTTCCTTTTTTTTGTTCAGAATTAATTTTTTTAATGAAAAAGTAACTTTTCCATTTCTAGTTCAAAATTAACCTTTTTAAATAAAAATTCGCCTTCCTTGGACTGAAATTAGATTATTTTGTTCAATACCGTTCTTTTTTGTTCAATTTTTAATTTTTTTTGTTCATTTTAAATGAAAATTCAACTTTTAGGGTGGAAAGTACAAAAGGTTTTACAGTTGAAGTTTAAACTTTATGTTTAAAAATGCGACCATTTCAATAAAAATCTATCAGTAAGAAAATTTCAATCTTTGTTTAAAAATTAATCTATTTTCTTGAAAATTCAAGTATTTTGTTAAAAATTAATCTTTTCGATGGAAAATTCAACTCTTTTATGGAAAATTCTTCCTAGTGGATAAAAAATTCATCTCTTATAGTAGAAAAGTTATATTTTTTGTGGAAATAAATTATTTAATTGAAAATTATTTCGAAAATTGATGGTTAAAGCAAATAAGAAGTTGATCCAGGAAAAATCAGACTGTGAAAAAATTAATCTTGTATATTGCAGCAAGAAAACTGCAACGAATTTCTTTTGAAGGCGCATACCTCTTTATTCGGAATAAAGTTTCCTTTC
>NC_046661.1:75462634-75470429 GCF_010883055.1 Belonocnema kinseyi | reverse complement strand
ACTCATTATTTGCCTTAATTATTTACTATCTCAAATAAACTCATCAGCTTCTTCAAAAGGAAAGTCAGCTCTTTTTTGGTTTAAAAAAGGTAGCACATCAAATCGGGAATATCAAAGAGAAGCATAAAAAAAAGAGCGTATCTCTGAAAATATGAGCAAACGAGAGATGCGACGTGCAGGGCTGTATCTATGAGGGGTGCGTTTACTCAGCTACGTTGTAGAAGGTAATTGAGTCGCACGAATTGCGGAGAATTGATTACGGTCGGTGTGCTCCCGCTGTCTGTGCAAATCTTTGTGACATTTTCATTAACCAGCAACGAGGACAGGCAGAGCAAGTTGAAAAAAAGGGGAGGGAGGTTGCACGCAGAATTATTCAACGCGTTTGCCTCCTGCTAGTTCTAAATGTTACCACTTTTTTTTCTTTCGTAAATATGTAGAAAAATTCATTTTGACGAGAAAACAAATAAGCACGATTATTATTTTATTTCAGGCAATTTTTAAATTACTAATCAAGGATATTCCGTTAATCACGAATGGCTTTTTTGGGTTAAAGGTAGGTTGGGCGAAAAAATTACCAATTTGAAAAATAAGAACGCTCATCGATTTTTTCAAAATATAAGTCAAATATTGAAGTTTGATACTTAGTAGGACTCGATTAGATGATTCTAACAAGGAAAGGTCGCGAGATGTGCGTCGCTAATTCGACTGGGGCTTTACAGGATGAAAGCAAATAAAAATTAATTAGTTAGGTACTTTTTCTGTTTATCCAATGAGCCTTAGATTTCGAGATATCGAAGTCTCAGTAAAGTCCAGTCGAATTGGTGACCCAGATCTCGCAAGCTCTCCTTGTAAGTGGTGCCTCGAAAATTTTTATGTTAAAAAGCAGCAAAATCGATAAATAACACAGCCACCCAAAAAAATAAAAGTGTGCGGATCTGGTAATAAGACACACATATTCCTATGGATTTTGGGGCGCTGAATTCAAATTCGGTATCAAAAATCACCCATCACGTTATGGTTGAGCCATAACCTCAAAAAATGACGAAAAATCATGCACTGAGGCAAATAAATTTCAAAATAATGCCAGTGATGCAAATTTTCACTTCAAAAACATGTCGACAACTATGAAGGATCAACCCTTGCCTGATATCAACTTAGTTAACATAACGTTACCCAACAGAACCTGACCTCACCTAACCTGAATTAACAGAAATTTATTGAACTACACGTAAAGCTCTGGAAGCATATTTTCCCAGTAGCAAATGTGTGCTACATTGGATGGGTCAACTCGAGCCTAACGTAGAAATAAATCTAACCTAGCCTAACCTAACCTCACGAAACACAATTAAACTGATTGTGTTGTCCCGTTGTGTTTGCGATACCGTTTCATTCAGCTTCGGCTTAACCTACATAGAGGTTTAACCTATCCTAACCTAATCAAACCTGACCTAACCTAACCTAACAGAAAATAGACTGAAGTAGGTCTACAAATCGATTTAATTACGATAAAAAGCAAGATAAAATGTAAACATGAAAGATAGTATAAATATATCCCTTAAGTCTATGAAAAGCAGAGAGAAAAAATTTTTGAATAAAACTCTTATTCATTTGCATGTTTAAGTTACAGTTCAACATTTTAATTGATACAAACATTGTCAGGTTAATTGAAACGGGGTGAATTCTACTTGTAGTTCTAAGTTTCTTCAAATCAGTAATGTGCGTCTAAATTTTTAACCACCTGTAGTACAATGAAATGAATTTTATTGTGTTACAACGGGAACACTTAAGTTAAGTTGTGTTGCTTTAAGCAAAATTTCGTTAGGTTCTGTTAAGTTAGATTCATTTGTAGTTTAAGATCCAGTTAACCTATTAAATATAGCACATATTTAAGACTGAGAACCGTACGCTTACACAGCTACACGTGTGGTTGAATTTCATTTGGCTAGGTTATGTTAGGTCAGGTTTTGTTAGGTTAGGATAGGTTAAACCTCTGTGTAGGTTAAGCCGAAGCTGAATGAAACGGTACCGCAAACGCAACGGGACAACACAATCAGTTTAATTGTGTTTCGTGAGGTTAGGTTAGGCTAGGTTAGATTTATTTCTAAGTTAGGCTCGAGTTGACCCATTCGATGTAGCACACATTTGCTACTGGGAAAATATGCTTCCAGAGCTTTACGTGTAGTTCAATAAATTTCTGTTAATTCAGGTTAAGTAAGGTCAGATTCTGTTGGGTAAAGTTATGTTAAATAAGTTGATATCAGACAGGGGTTGATCCTTTACAGTTGTCGACATGTTTTTCAAGTGAAAATTTGCATCACTGGCATTATTTTGAAATTTATTTGCCTCAGTGCATGATTTTTCGTCATTTTTTGAGGTTATGGCTCAAACATGACGTGATGGGTGATTTTTGATACCGAATTTGAATTCAGCGCCCCAAAATCCATAGGAATACGTGTGTCTTGTTACCAGATCCGCACACTTTTATTTTTTTGTGTGGCTGTGTAATTTTCACCTTTTTATGAACTTCTCATTCTTAACAACAAATACAACATTATTGAGACCATTATTCAATTATCAATTAATCATTGTTTTTTGTAATGAACTTTACAATCAAGTCATCTTAAAAAATTCTCGCCTGGAGAAAAGTTTTAATCATTGTTAACAAAATTTTCTACCAATTTCTGAAACTACGTGTTGATTTGAGGTTAGAAACAAATAATTGATTAAATTAATACACAACACTATATATGCTTCATTTTAGAATATTAATTGTACGGACATTAAGTTGCTCAATTATGTTATCGAACTGATCGCTGAAATTAGGTTAATTTATCTAGATTTTCGTTCGAGGTAAAAAACTGAAACTTCTACGTGTTGCTCAGCGGTGCCCCCAATATTGGGATCCTTTTGCATTGCGCTTGCGTCGCATCAACAACTAGATTGTTTCCCGTTGTCGCGTTTATTTTTAAATATTGAATTTGCAAGGAACTTGTTTGCAACAAAAATATTTGTTAGAATATTAGAACTAATTCTTTGATCACAAAATAGACTTATTAATTAAAGCGGAATATAATTATTTAATTCTTATTCCATAAAAATGAATAATCGATTTTAAATTTAAAGAAAATAATCACCTTTTGTCACTAATATGAATTAAACATAATGTTTAATATCTTTATGCACTTCACTATTATTATTTTTTGTAAACAATTATGAAAACAAAATTAATCATTCCAAATAAGCGCGCCAATGGTAACCGATCGAGTTATTGGCGCGATGCATGCGCAATACAATTTAAAAGTTCACAGTCTAAAAACTGTCAGAAGTTGAACTTTGCTTACTAAGCTTATTTCTGTTTACTGACGTAATAAGTTTAGTTAATTGAAATTTAACCATTTATAGATGGATAATTAAAGAGGTTATTTATGTACTACATAATACTGTGAAGATTTGTAGGTTCAGAATTGCTTTAAAAAATACGATACTTAATATTTAATTGTATCTGGAAAAACGTCAAGATAACTGAGAAAAAAAGCCCTGGAATTATGATAGGATTTTCTTCAGAATTTGATTAGGCACCCTGAAAACCTAATAAATAAGATTTTAGGTTAAACCTATAGTTGGATCATAATAGTTTATTAAAGCAAATTTATATTTCTATTTTTAATAAAACAAAATTATTATTGTACTGAATATTAATATGTAAATTAATTTTGTGTTTCAGGTACGTAAGACTCATACAATAGATAACTTTCTATTTAAAAATTGAACTTGATGAACTCATGGGTATGTAAAATATGGTATTGGCTCTTTCGAGAGGCTTAATGTTTTTTTTTTAATTGTAATATAAAATAATGTAACAATTCTTTTCCATATGTAAAAATAACTTTACAGCACTTGTATTATAATCATATAGATCAAATTTTTTTCATGATTTGTACGAATCTTAGGAAAATATATTATATTTAAAATATTGTTATGAAAACTATGGATTAAATTTCAATCAAGGAAATAAGATAAAAATTTGAGTTGTATTTCAACACAAAGTTAAAATAACTCTTTCTTATGTGTTTAGTTTTATTAGTTTATTTTAATATTCTTTAGTGATAATATATTCGAAAAAATTTTTAATTATTTTGTGACATGTTTCAAAATAAAACATTACCAATAATTAAATTTTTAAAAACCTGTTTCATTAATAATTCTATAGTCCTTATTTATAAAGATTCGTTCACAAATTAAAAAACAGTTATTTAATTTTACATATGTCTAGTACTCTTTTTACATATTTAGATATTATTTTCATTGTTCAAAACAATAATATATCCTATTGCTGTTTGAATATTCTAAATATTCTTCAACATTAACAATTTGTTTACTAATGATTGGAATTTTAGATGAAAAACAATAACATAACGTAAAAATAGTGTATAAAATTATCAATCTTTTTTTAAACATAATGTTATTCATTTTAAGTAACCGATTTCTGGTAAAATATGATGAAATTTTCTGATAATTTTCAAAACTATTAATTTTCTCTTTTTGTAAAAAGAAAAACTGCCTGGCTTTGGAAGCTATCAGTCAATAGTCGTAAAGTCCGACCTCGGCAACTTTGGCGGTCAGTTGGCTCGTGAATTCAACGTTTTGGCTTATTTCCCAAAATTACATATAATAAAGTACCGCCCGAAGAGCGGCAAGGAAGGAGCGATAGTAGCGCACTGCCTTACTTGGCTCCGGTCCATGATTTTATTGTTTTATCTTCTGTGTTTACGACACAGACAGTGACTCCTTCTCCTTACTCTCGGGAATTCACTCATGCACCCAAGGAAGATTTACATTCAGAAGAACACTTTATCTTTTCTTTTTGTGTCACTTTGAAACATTTTCGATCTCTTCGCCAGCTTCTTATGTTTCTATAAACAATTCCCGATTTTTTTATATATTTATCTTATATAATAGGGGGGGGGGGCTCAAAACCTATTCAAAAATACTTTTAAAATTCCGTGGGAGATCTTTAGAATCTTTCGAATCTTCAAAAATGTTCTCGGATCTTGAAAAGATCCTTGAAATATTTTATGAATGCCTTCGGGTCACAGCAAGAAATCTAGAATCTTGCATCGCTAATTTAGTTTTTTTTTTAATTTTAAGATCACAAAATTTAAATGGATTTCTTCCAGAATTACGATATTTCAGGAATCTGAAGATTCAGCGACTCAACTACAGTTGAAAAGTAGTTTTAAAATCCTCCGGAGATGTCAAACATCTTTAAAATTTTCACAAATCTTTACGAATCTTGAAAATATCCTCGAGAGAATGTATGAAAGTTCTCGGGCCACAGCAAGAGATCTGGAATCTTAAATCCCTAGCTTTGACTTTTCAAGATTTTGGGATCGAGATATTTTAACGATATTTTTAAGAATTGTACTACTAGTTTCAAATTTGTCTGAAGAGGTCGAAAATCTTCTGAATCTTCAAAGCTTCTCAATTATTAAAAAGATGCTGCAAATATTTGATGAAACCCTTGGATCACAGCGAGAGATCTAGAATCTTAAATCGCTAGTTGTGATTTTTAAAGATTTTGATATCGCGGAATTACCATTATTTGTGTAAGGTTTACCAGCAACTAGGAAACCGTTAAAAACCACTTTCAAATTTCGCCGATAATGTTTTGAATTTCCATAAATCCTTTCGAATCTTGATAGGACCGTTTTTTAATCATTTCTTTATGATTTTCAAGATTTTCGAAATCCAAAGATTCAGCAACTAAAAACGGTTGAAAATCAGTTATTTCATCCTCCAAGGATATCAAAATCTTTAAAAATCTTCTGAAATATTGAAAAGATCCTTAAGAGATTATGAAATTTAACGAGTTACTGTGAGAAATTTGGAATCTTAAATCACTAGTTGCGAATTTTGAAGATCTTAAAATTAAAGATCCCAATACTTAATGACTTAAAAACAGTTGAAAGCTTGTTTCAATTTTTACCGGAGAACTCGAAAATTTTTCGAATCTTCACAAATCATTACGAATCTTGAAAACATCATTTAGAGATTTTATGACATTATCTGGCCACAGCGAGAGATCTGGAATTTTAAATAGGTAGTGGAAAAAAGGTTTCAAATATCACCGTAGCTCTCGGAAAGGTTTTGAATCTTTAAAAATCTTCTCGAGTATTGAAAAGGACCTTGAGATATTTCATAAAATACATCTGGTCACAGTGAGAGATCTGGCATGTTTAATCCCTAATTCCGATTTTCGAACCTTCACAAATCTTCGGTAATCTTGACTAGATCATTAAAAGTTTTTATGAAATTCCTCGGGTCATTGCGAGAGACATGAAATCTTAAATCGCCAATTCCGATTTTGAAATATTTTGAGATCGAGGTATTTAAATGATTTCTTTGTGATTTGCATAATTTCAGAGAACCCAAGATTTAATGACTTAAAAACAGTTTCTAATTTTGCCAGAGACATCGAAAATCTTTCGAATCTTCAAAAGTCTTCTCAAATGTTAAAACGTACCTTTAGGATTTAGAATTTTTATATCGCGGTATTCCAATTATTTCTTGAAGATTGACATGATTCCAGATATTCCAAGATTGAGCGACTCATAACAAGTTTTTTGATTTTACCAAAAAATCCCAAAAATCTTTGGAATCTTTAAAGTCTTTTAGAATTTTGACAAGATCTGTACGAATTTGTGAAATCCATCAGATCGTTGTAAGAGACCTGGAATTTTAAATTGCCAATTTCTTTTTAAAGATTTCAGGCTGACGATATTTAAAATTGTTCTAAAGTAAATAATCCCTGGCTTTTGTACCAGGTCGAATTTCAATCATTCCTTAATGAAATTAATGATTTTCCATATCGCGATCAGAAGTCACCTCCCGATATTCAAAATACAATTGTATGGACGAACTCTACGATAAAATAGGCATATATGAAAGAAAGGGGACACTTGGACACTTGTGAATTCTGGGCGATTGAAATCGTTTGTAGGGTATGCACATTGCACACAAATGCATTCAATTTGACTATGCCGGTATTCTTCCTCGGGACGGTACTTCGAAGCCAATGGCACTTGCTAGAACGGCTGACCCGACAATGGTCCACTCTACTGAAGTAGGACCATTCCTATGCTAACGGCTTTTCGCGCCAAATGCAGAAGTATCAACGTCCAGTATAGATACCAGATAAATAATGCTTCCCTCTACTTTCTTTTAGATTCAGGTTCAAATGCTGGAAAAAAATCTTAATCTTAAACCTTAGTCTCAAATAAGTCGCTCTTTCAAAGATAGTAGTAGGGTAGACTGGGGCAGTGGCAACCATGGGGGCAAATACGACTTTGCAAAGATCATTAATCCTTGAAAATTTTGCTTCTTCTTTGCAATAACTTAATCTACTTAATTACAAAGATTTTGCTTTTAACACACTTTTTTAAAATTCAAGTAACAGAAAAGAATTGAGTACAAAACAGTGTTGACATCAAAATAATGGAAGGTTCGCTGGTGGGAAGTTCGAACATTATTTGAAATACTTAGCGAATGAAAATTTGATAATCTGATAAAGAAAATGTCATCCCATAACGTAATGTCAAACATGTAACATTTGATAATTGCCTAAAACAAAAACGCAAAACCTACAAACATATTATTCTTTTTCTTTTTTGAAAAAATACCGAAATTTTCCACAAACGGGGCAATTAATTTGAAACCAAACTGTCGCATTCTTAAGAAAAAACTCGAACTGTTGGGCTTTGGAATGAAAAAGATGACTTTGTAACAAAATAATTAA
>NC_046661.1:75443196-75462534 GCF_010883055.1 Belonocnema kinseyi | reverse complement strand
TATTTGTATTTTTAAAACAAAAAATTAATTATCAACTAAGAGGTATTCCTGACCAAATAGTTGAACCTTTAAGCAGAAGCGACGAATTCTTAACAAAATAGATAAATTTTTCACAAATAAGATTAAGTTTGAACTAAAATCCGTTTTATTAAGAATAAAATAGTTAAACTTAAAAGAAAAGAGTAAACAGTAAATTTTTTTATCCAAAAAGACGAATTATTTCCGAAAAGACAAATGTTTAAAAAAACAGTTCATTTTCGTTTCAAATAATTTAATTTGCAACCAATTTTTGATTGAAAAAGGATTTCGTTTTTTATCAAAAAGCAGTGCAGTCTTACAAAAAAAAGTAATTTTAAAAAAAATATAACAATTGATATTTGAAACAAAAAATAGTTTTATTTAAAATCAAAATTTCTTTCATTTTTAATTTAAAAAGATCAAATTTGCATTAAGACGGATAGATTTTCGAACCATAAGACAAATTTTCAAATAATGAACTAAATTTTCGACAAGAAACGATTTTTTAGCCAAGAGGAAAAAACTAGCAACCACATTGTTAGATTTCTCAAAAAAGGTGAATTTTCACCCAATGATTAAGTTTTCAACAAAATAGGTAAGTTTTTCACTAAATTTTCGAATTTCCAAGCCAAAATAGGAATTTTCTAAAAAACAGTTGATTTTTAACCCAAACGTATTAATTTTCAAAAAAAAGTTCAAGTTTTAACCAAACAGAATGAAATTTTAACCAAAATTCTTGAGTTTTTTCGAAAAAGTTGTATTTTCAACCGAAACATAAATTTTCAATAAAACTGTTACAGTTTTATTCAAAATTTTTTTCGAATTTTCTATGAAAAAGTAGCTTTTTCAACAAGCTTTCATTTTCAGCGAATAGCCTTAATTATCAAACAATCAGATAAATTGTCAACCTAAAAACGAGCTTTCTACATAACAGACGAATTTTTGAATAATTTCGACCCGAAAATATGAATTTTCAATTAAATAGATATGGTTCAAATCTAAATTATTTAGTTAGAACTCCATTTTTTATTGTTAAAAAATCATCATTTTAGTTAAAAATTCCTCTCTTTATTTGAAAACAGAAAAAGATTGTTAAAAGTTTGATTTTGTTGACTGAAAATTAATTTGTTTACCTAAAGTGTAACTAATCCATTTTTTGTTGAAATGTAATTCAACTATTCATTTGTAAAATCATCTTTCTTCATTGACAATTATTTTTCTTCTTGAAAATTCATTTTTCAGGTGTGAAAGTCAACTGTTTTTTCAAGCATTCGAGTTCTAGGATTACAAAATTCATAATTAATTTCATATTTAAATTGTTTAAAACTCAACTATTTTGTTAAGATAATCTTCTTTGGTCGAAAATTATACTATTTTCTTGAAAATTATACCGCTTTCTTGAAAATTAATTCTTTTGCATTTAGAATTCATCCTTTTTGGTAGAAAAGTCATCTTTCTTTATTGAAAATATATTCTTCCTTTTTTACTTAAAATTAAAATCTTGTTTGGTTTTAATGTCAATTATTACATTTTACCTTCTGTATTCATCTTTTCCGCTAGAAAATGAATGTTTTTGGAGGAAAAATGAACTATTGTATTAAAAATTTCTATTATGTTGAACATTAAATTTTTACAGAGAATTCCATTATTTTCTTTTAAACTCAACTATTCTGGTAAAATCTGATTCTTGTTTAAAAATTTAACTGTTTTTGGAATACTGGTTCGTTTGGATTGAAAATTTATCTTTTTTAGTTAAAAATTCATCTTTTTAATTTTAAAATTACATGTTTTGTAAAAAATTTAAGTCATACAAAAATTGCCTTTTTGGCTGACAGCTTTTACTCTTTTGCTAAAATTTTCAACTCTCATGTTAAAAATTCTTCTGTTTAAAAATTCTCTTTTTTGGTAGAAAATTCATCTTTTTTATTTAATGCTTACATCCTGTTTGTTTGAAATACTACGTTCGTTAGCGTTATCAAACAGGGTGATTTCGAACATGCGGGATAAATTCGGACATTAAATTGTAACAATGTTTATTTCATAGCTCCATCTACTCTGAAAGGACGTTTAAGATTTATGTTACTCTCTGATGATAAGAAAGATTCCTTAAAGAATTTAACTAATGACACCTGAAAAATATTGCGTGTATTTCTGAAAAATAATTCTTCTTTTGATCTCTCTAATAGCTAAAGGGAAGAGAATCCGACCCGCAATCGGAAGTTCTATGGTTTGATTCTCAGCGGAGCGAGGGAAAATGCCATTTATTCAGACAAAATTTAATTTAAAAAATGTTTAATTTATAGCTCCTTCTAGTCTGAAAAGACGTTAAAAATTTCTGTTCTACTCTGATGATAATACAGATTCTTTTGAGAATGCATCAATTTCTTAGAATACAAGTGCACCACATTGGGAGCTACTATGAATAACTAGGTACAGATACATCTGATTTTCAACTCGAAGGTCAAACCTTGAACCTTCTAAAATCCTTTTCATGTCCGTTGTAGCAATTGATAGAGATCCGCCAGGAAGCTCTAGGAATTACCTTTTACGAGTTCGATTTTCCACGAGATCTACGAGGCGATAAGCATTCTCGACGGGCGCAGGTGGACCCTGCAGTGGCACTTAAGCGAGTTTACACACCTGTATAAAACCGGACGATTGGTTCATCCATGTGGGTAAACTTAAGCTCTTATCGTCCTCAGGGTGTGCTACATTGAGATAGAACTGCCTCAAAGAGAATATAAGCGATCGATACTCGATGGCCCTTTGTCGAAGGATTAGCTTCGCGGATCTACGTGGGTCTAAGGGGGTTAGTTATTCCTAAGAGGATGTTACACCAGAACCTCTTGTAGTGACGAGAAATCCGAGACGGCGAGGCGCTTCCTGTAACCAATTCTTTGAAGTCGAATCTGCTTTCAACATTATCCACTCGCACTAGATCTCGAGCTTTGCCTATCCGCTAATAGAATTACTTCCTTTGACGCAGTTCCAATCGATAACAGCAATCTGGAGCTTCTTAAGGCAACACTTAATGAGGTTCTAGACGGATTTGCACCCCAGATTGAATGCTTTGTTTCTCTTCAAATGTTTAGCTTTCGCGTTCAGTTTTCACTGACTGAGTGTCCTTAATCTGCAGGATCTTTCAAACTGTTCGGGTTGAGAAGAAAAGTGCGCTTGTGAAAGAAGTTGTGGTGTTTTCTAGATCGGCTTTACACCGACGAGCGGAAGATTAGCTTCACACGCATAGAACTGTTGGGGAAGCAAAACTTTCGCCTCGGAAGGAGCGTGAAAGCAGGGATGCCAACTGATAAAATCCACATACTTCAGCTGGTTGAATCAGCTATTATAAATAGTTTATTGATGAGGCAAACCCGATATTTCAAATTTAAATTTTAAAAACACAGTCAAACAAAAAAATCATAACCTACAAGATTTACTGTCTTGTTGCCACTTTTCATACTTATATAAACAAGCACTTATGATTTTGGTCAGCAATTAGTCCGATTTTACTTTTCAACGGGTAGCACCTAACTGATTTGATGAAACAATAAGCACTTTAAAAATTATTAATGTATTCAAACTTAAAAAACCGTCCGAATCTGGCAACCCATCTTTCACGCTCTTTGCGAGGCAAAAGCTTTCAAAATAGATGGCATTCTCAAAGTAGTTGAATTTTTAACCTGAAGAGATACATTTTCGACCTAAAAAGATACATTTCCAACCAAATGATCGAATTTTCTAACAGAAAAATTCAAATTAAACCAAAAAATTGTTAGGCTTTCAAGGTGAATTCGCTTCAAGAGAGTTGAAAGATGACTTTTCTAGCAAAAGATAAATTATCAACTAGTGGAAATGGGAAACAAAATAATTTTCAATAAAAAGCATCCATTCTCTAACCCTTAAAACAAATGTACAGCTTAGGGATCGTCCATATATTACGTAACACTTTTTTCTTTTGTTTATATCGTTGTGTCTTTCTCAACTTCACATCAATTTCATGCTCGTCTTTATTCAAACAAAAAGAAAAACGCGTTACGTAATTTATGGACGATCCCTTATAAAGTATAAGTTTATAACCAAAAATGGAAAAGTTAAATTTTGAGTTCATTTTCATCATTCATTTTCAACCAAAGAGGTCAATAAAAAAACGTATTCAAAGTAGTTTAACCAAGTACCTTAATTTTCAATAAAAAAATATTAATTTCTAATCAAATATTTACATTTATTGATGTTCAATATTCAACGAATTATTTATAAAACAGTTACAATTTTTAACGAAACAGTTGAATTTTTGAATTCTCAGGTGGAATTTTTATCCAAAAAAAATCAGTTTAACTAAAAAATATTATTTTAAAATAAAAACATGTAATAGATACATTTTAAGTTAGGATAAATTAAGTTCGCATGGACAAATAAAATAAATTTGATTGAAATAGTTAAATTTTTAACCAAAAGAAAGAATCTTCAACAAACAAAAAATAGTTTTTACGAAAGTTGTTTAACTTTCAAGCAAGTACTTAAATTTGTAACCAAAAACGATGATGCTTTAACGAAATAATTGCATTTTCAACAAAATGGTTAAATTTTCAACCAAATAGTAACATTTTTAACTGAACGAAAATGATTATTAATTCTAAAGCCTGAAATTGTTATCCAAAATGACGAATGTACAAAAAAAGCACTTGATTTTTTGATAAAAAAAGATGCTTTTCTTTCAGGACTGAAAAGTCTTTGTTGGTTGATAATTTAACTCTTTTGTTAAGTCTTATTGCTTTAAAAATTCATCTCTTGGTAGATATATTTTTTTGACTAAAAACGTATCTATTTCGGTCAGTATCCAACTATTTTTGGTATGGATTCAATTATTTTGTTAATTTTTTTTTCAATTTAACTGTTTTTTTCTTTCAATTAAAATATCAATTATTACAATTTTTGTATAGAATTCACAATTTCTGATAGAAAACTCAACTTTTTTGTGACACATTGGTCTATTTGGATGGAAAATTCGTCCTTTTTAATTCAAAAGTCTACTATTATATTTCTGATTCAGAATTCATCTCATTTAGTTGAAAATTTAATTATTTGACTAAAAATTATCTATTCTGTTAAAAGTAATCTTTTTTGGTTAAAAATTAAAATAATTGGTCAATTGCAGTACCACTCGGTTAAAACTTTTTTTTGTAGAATTCATCTCTTAGGTTGTCAATTTAACTATACAAATAAAATTTATTAATTCTTGAAAATTCATATAGTTAAATCTCATGGATGACTTTTAAACCGAAAAATATGAGATTTTTCGGTTTAAAGGTCATCCATGAGATTGAAAATTAATCTGTGTTAGTTTCGAATTGAACTATTTTACTGCAAATTTAAGTATTTGGTTTAAGAGCATGTGATACTTACAGTTTCCCCGGCTTTTTTTCCACAAAAATGAAAATTTGTAAAAAGTGAATTCGGAGCTGCTATAAAATATCATAACGGACGTCCCCAGACTCTTTTTTCAGGGATAATAACAAAAAAAATCTATTGCGCTAAATACAAATTTTATGCATATGCATTATTTTGAGGTTACGTCGTTTTTCATCTCTGCCTTTCCGATAATCTGGAAATTATTTATGAAATAAACTTTTTTGATTGCCTGCAAATAAGGTTAGTTCCGGGAGATTAGTTACTATGTTTATTTGTAAGTCCAAAGTTTTTGGCCAAAAATATTGTGTAGTTTAGATGTAACGCTCGGGTGAATTGTAACACACATAACCTCGAAATATACACGCACGTTGTTAGTAATATCTGGTAATATCAAAAATATTTTGATAAAAAAAAAACAGAAAAAAAGTGTGGGGACGTCCGTTAGCATGTTCGCTATCATTTCCCAGATTTTGAAGGCAAAATATTTCTTATCCTAGGAAAAAAGCCGGGGGAATCTAACATTGAAAAAATCGATACTATTTCCTAAGCGCTATGCAAATTAATCACATTTTGCTAAATTAAAACTTTTTTAAATTAACCTACAAAAAAGTGTGTGGGGACGTCCGTTAGCATGTTCGCTATCATTTCCCAAATTTTTAAGACAAAATATTTATTATTCTAGAAAAAAAGCCGAGGGGACCTAAAACTGGTAAAATCTAAAATTTTCTAAGTATCACATGCCCTTAAAAGTTCATTCATTGGTAAAAAATTAATATGTTTTGGGTTATTATTGAGCTGCTTTGTTCAAAACTAAGCTATTTTCCTGAAGAATAACATTTTTCTGGTTACTTAAAATGTAAAACTCTGACTCGTTAATATATCAGTGTTAAATTAAAATTGTAAACGCTTCAATTTTACTTGTTCTGTTTAACAAATTTTCAATATTTAAATGAAATTATTGAATCTTCATGAATGAATAACTATAATTTAACAATTCTCAATGTGGAAAACGTTTGAGATATTTAAGAGATATTTACAAGCTTTAAAGCTTTTTAAAGTATCTTTAAAGGTTTTAAGAAAATATATATTTTTTTAATTTTGACTGAACTTTCGCTCTCTCTCTCTCTCTCTCTCTTGGTTCGGTCGGAAAATTTTTAATCTGATATGCAGAATTTCTCAAAATGAATCCAAGAATTTAACGACCAAATTTGGACAACGACCATTATATGTTTCTATTGTAATTTGACAGAAGGTAAAAATTTTCATGAAAAAGAAAAAAAATTCTGTTTTCAACCAAAAATGAAAAAGAGAAAATAAAAATGAGATGGCAAAAAATCAAATCCCCTTTCTTCTCTTTTTTATATCTTTCGTCCTTTCCATTTATATTATTATCAAATCACAACAAAAAAACATATGTCAAAAATAATCACCAACGTTTCGGTACCCATACAACACCCATATCAAAGCAAGAAAAATTTGAGCTGGTCGAAACAGCAGCGAATCCACGATACTCTTTCGAGCATCTTGCGAAATTATTTTCGAACGCTTGAATTAACATTATTTTAAGCTTTAATTTCAAAAGTTTAAGATTCATAAGTATTTCGCTCTGAGTGTTTTAATTTTCGTTTCAGTTTTTATAACTTTAAATTGTTTGAAAGCATCTTGGTTTCGTTGCTGTTCCTACCTGCCCAAATTTAGGAAACTTTAGGAAAACTTTTATTTTTATTCAAATTAAAATAGGAACATTTTATGACGGTTGTCCAAATTTGTTTATTCGATTATTAGTTGCCGGTTTAATTATTTGTTAAAAGAAAATTACACTGTAAAAGACACAAGACACTTTAGGCACAACTATTCAAATTAAGTGGTGTGTAGAGGGTTGAGGGCACGAGATCGTCGAGGAATATTCACGTCCTGGAGGCCTGCATAATTTAGCGGCATAAATTAATACGTTCCCGGAAATCTAGGCTCTTCCAGACCCACACTTCTCGCGTGTCTGGCACAATTAGGCAGAGATTAATTAAATCCATTTCACATTTCACCGCGTTTCACAAGGTCGGTGTCTACTGTGCGCCTCCCTTATAGTGTTCCATGAAGGATCAGTTGATCGATTAACTCCATTTATTGTATCATTTTATTAAGGGTTGTTTTCTCTACTGTAATTAGCTGCTGTTGCAACTTACAATTTTAAGTTAATATCACAATTACCTAAATTACCTAAACTGATAGCTTAAATAACTCAAGGTGGGGTGTCTTCAAACAGAGAATATAGCCAGTCAAGGCTTGAACTGATTCCAGATTCTTGAGACAGTTTTGAATAATTTATCCTTTTCATTTGGGAATTTTAGGGGAGGCCTAATTTACTCGACGTTTCCGAATGGGATAAATTCAATCCAACTTAGGGATTTTACGGAAAATGATCTTACTTTTTTTTTTGCAACAAACTGCAACCGTGAGTGTACCCATGATGAACGGATGACGCTGTTATTTGATTCACCATGAGTACACTCACGTTGGCAGTCTGCTCCTTGCCAGGCGCATAAATTGCATAATATTTTCAATTAATCAAAAAAAAAACAATTAGACCTTTAATAATAATAATTATTTCACAAAATTCGTGAATTTATTCACGAATTTTGCGAATTTTGTGAATAAGTTGGGCAATAAGAAACGTGTTGGTAAAGTAGGAATCTGGTCACGTGACCCACTCATCACATGGCCTTAAGAAAAAGAGTAAAATCTGCAAGCCGAAAAGAAAATTTTTTAAAGACTGTTGAATTATTCTAAAAACAGTTATTTTTTAACTAAAAGAGATGATTTCTCTACCATGAAAGATAAATTTTTAATCTAAACGGACAAACAATCAAGAAAGCAGCTAAAGTTTTTAACGACAAAGAAGATTTTTCCTAAATAGTTGAGTTTCACATGAAATAATGAACTTTTTAGTGAAAAAATTCTCCTTAAACAAATTAAAATTTTAGTTCAATTGTCAAATTTTCCACGAAAAAGATTTATTTATTACCATAATATTGATTAATGCAAAACGAGAAATATAATCATTTATATTTCATCGAAACAAGATTTTAATTTTAATTCAAAGAAAAAGAAACCGAATTAGCATACATTAGCATACAAAGATGAATTTTTTACTGAAAAAATGAAAAATTTTCAAAAAATGAATGAATTTTTTAAGGTGAAAAGTCTGATTTCAAAGAAAGAAACAGTTTACCTAAAAAAATAATTTTCCAGAAGAAAAGTAATATTTAATGAAGAAAGGTGATTTTTCAAGCCAATAGTTTAATTTTCAACTGGCACAAATAAGTTTTTAACCAAAAATGTAATTGCAGTAAATTTTCAGTTTAAATAATTAATTCTGAATGAAAAAAAAACGATTTTTCAATCAGTCAGAGATAGTACAATCCTCAGCCAAAAATATGGATTTTGAACAGACGAAATTGATCTTCTACCTAAAAAGAATTTTTTTTTACAAAACACATGCATTTTGTGTAAAAAAATTAGACTCAATGCGATAATAGTAATTTAAACAAAAAATCTCATTTTCTATCAAAGAGACCAAGTCTTCTAAAAATTTCGTATTTATTGATGCTCAAAACCCCTACACGGTAAAAAAATTGAGTTGTGACAGGGATATTATTCCTTATTATAGTTAAATATTTAGCTGAAAACGAACGAAGGAATTAAGAAAGATGCCTGTATCAGCGAAAATCAAAATCCTTGACCATTTTCCATATATCAGGGATATCGCATAGTCAAACCCCTGATAAGTATAGCTATAATATGGATATTAAGAATAGGTGTCTGAAGGAATTATCGGAAGAGCACCGGTGCATTGTGGGAGCAGCGAAATAAAATGGCGACGGTCTAATCGGGAGCACTGATATTTCAGATTTACTTTGGACAATTAAATGCTTTTTACCACTTAAAATGTGCGCGAATGTTAATATTAGATAGAGTTTATGATGCGGTAATAATAATTTACAATTGTTTCGATTGTAGGCGATAACTATATTAAAATATCAAGAAACGCGATGAAAACAACAAACTTGACCTCCAAATGCATTATGCGGATTTCAGGGAAATTCATTTTCGCGATACCAGACGAAAGATTGCCTAGTGTAAGTTGAAATATTTCTATAACAACTAAATTTTTTTCTAATCTACAGATAACAAAATTATACATAATCTGTCGAAAATAATAAACTCTCCAACTTAGCAATTTTGTCCAAATTACTGATTTACGAGAATAATTCATATAAAGTAACTAAATGTTTAACTCTTCTAATTAAACGTCTTAATTCTAATTAAACTCTCAGTTTCGGATTTTGGAGATTGGGTTAAATTCGGAACTTTCTAAACTAATAGTTTAAATTACATAAGAAGGTTTCACCCAGAATTAAGAACCATTTAACACTTTAACTGATTGACCATAATCTCAAGATGAATTTATATGTAGAAAAAATAGTCTGTGCCCAGGAAAATCTCAAATCAACTTTATTATTGTAAACCGAAGCAATTATTCTCTTTTCGATTCGCAGAACTCATTTAGTTAGTAAATTTACAATCAGGGACTCGGAAAGCAGAACTGAATGAGCGCTCAAGAAGTAGTTAGGAGTGGTCTAGACACTCAGAAAACGCGACGAAAGACCGTTTCTCTCTTTCGTCGCGCTTTCTGTGCGTCATTCCTACTCCTTCCTACTACTCGAGCGCTCATTTCGTTCTGCTTTTCGCGCCTTCACTTGGTGTTAATCTCGATAGAAATTGTTAATGCATCCTCTTATTCCAGAAACGCAATGACTAATTTATAATTTCCGCCAAACACACAACGGAGCTTGGCTAATTATTTTGGATCCAATACTTGATCATTCATAGCACAAGTAACTTTACTCTGAACACGATAAAAAAAATAGAATTGGGTAGTTGATTGGATTACTACGGCTCCTGCAGTCAGCGCTGCCTAAAAGGGTGATAATTGCACACATAAAATTTATTACAAACACAATGTAGCATCCAACGAGGTAATTTCGAAAATGTGGGGTAAATTCGGACATTCCTAAACTGATAGTTTCAATTACTCAAGCGGGTTTTAACGAGAACTTACAACCAGTTTAATCTGGTTCTAGATTTTGGTCAAAACCTCTTTAAGTAATTTAAACTATCAGTTCAGTAATTTCCAACATGTGGGGTCATTTCGGACATTCCTAAACTGATAGTAATAACTGATAGTAACTGTTAGTAATAACTGATAGTAGTAATAGTAATAATAGTGATAACCCCTAAAGTAATTTATTACTTGGAGACGAGGGAGGGTACCAATAATTACGAATTTTTTAGAAGACATGGTTTAAAGTTAAACTATTTTGTTAAATATTTTGTGTTTGTAATAAATTCTGTGTCTGTATGTGCAATTACCACCCTTTTATCCAGTGCTGACTGCAGCAACTACACTGAACCAATCAACCGTCCAATTAGATTTTTTATCGTGTTCAAAGTGAAGTTACTTGTGCTGTTAATGATCAAGTACTGGGTGCACAATAATTAGCCAAGCTCCGTTGTGTGGTTACAGGTAATTGTAAATGTTTTCTGATTAGCCTTTGCGTTTCTGGAATAAGAGGATGCATTAACAATTGCTACCGTAATTAACACCAATTGCGAATTTATAACTAAATGAGTTCTACGAATCGAAATGAGAATAATTGTATCTATTTGTGGTAAAAATGTTTTCAGATATGAATTCATGTTAAGATTTAGGTTAATCCATTACCTGTTCATCAGAGTTTTAAATAGAACTGTCTAGTGATTTTAATGTAACTTTAGTATTGGGTGAGATAAGTTCATGATTACATTTTTTCCAATTTTTAAACATATTTTGAGTCCTTATAATTTTGTAAATCGAATGAAAAAAAAATAATAGGGACTGTAACTTTCGAAGATTGTTAGTTTTTAGTGAGGCCGTGCGGTCTCAGCATGCACTCAAAATTCTTTACAGATTTGAGATTTCATTTTTTCGACGAATTCATAATTAAATCTGGATTAACTGAGTAATATTTTGGCGATGCAATTACTTTCATTTATGAACGAGTTGTATTTGATCATGAAAATGCGTGACTCGATATAACTTGTGAAGTTTGAAAAACAAATAACACACAAATGATAAAATCTGGATGTTTTGGATATAAAGAAAACTTTTTTTTTCTTTCTCTGATATTTACGTTTTCAATAATATTCATTTATAACAACTTTAATTTAATATAATTTTTTTATTTTATAAACAGATGCCCTATGTGGATTTTCTAAACAAAAGTAAATAATTTTGTCTTTAATTATTCCTAAATAATGTTACCAGCAATACTTATACATAGTAATGATAAATTCACATTTGATGTAATTTTATAATTTTATAAACAAGCAACTCAACGCGACTAGAAACATAATTTAGGGAAAATTAAGAAAAAAAAGATTTATCATTGCGTGTCAGTGTCCACTGTATTTTTAAACATTTTTTTATAACATTAACAAATAGTATCATGATTAATTATCATGGTGTCGATAAATGCAGTTTTAGTAAGCAAAAATAAAGAAATTTCTTGCACTTATCAGTGATAAACTTTTTCTGAATTTTTGTAAAGAAAATCTAAAATTATTTATCTTATACTTAACAACAAATTCGACGTTTCTTCTCTAAGTTAATAATCCCAATATTTTCCAACTACCTTTATGCATTTAAAATTTCTTAAAAGCAGTAAAGATGCTCCTAAAAAATAATAATCAGCAAGTTGCAACATTTCCAAAATAAAATTTATATATATAATTTAACAAACCTAATTATTCAAAGATTTTATTTATTTATATTTATTTATACAATACTAGTAGAGAAATGTAGCTGTTTCTCAAAATTTTCTTTCTGTGTTTTCACTTTTCAGTTAGAGCGGGGTAATGATTCATTTAAGTTAACAAACATAATTGTTTACACATTTAATTATTATTTTAAATTATATTCTCTTGGAATAATGCCACACAGTCTTGGAGTTTTTCTGAAATGATTAACTTTTTGTCCAATTTCCACTTAGAACGAGGTAAGAATTAATAAATATTTACAAAAATAATTGTTTAAAAAAATAATATTGTTTATAAACATCTTCTATAATTGTTTCTGAGCTAGACAGTTGATTTTTTCCTTGTTCTTGTTCTTTCCACTGTTTGTCAACTTTTCACTTATTGAGGTAATTATTAATGAAAATGAAAAAACATCATTATTTTAACAATTTATGATTGTTACAAATTTTCTAAAGTAGTTGCTGAGAGCGTTTTTGTTTATATTAATATTATTATTTTTCATTTGCTTGGAAGTTCAGCATCAAAGATATGCTGAAAATTCAGAAAAATCCGCAACTTTCTAGAATCACTCTAAAAAAAGATGGTTATGAACAATAGTAAATTGTTTATAAAATTATGTTCGCTAACTTGCACCATTTATTAACTCACTAAGTGAAAGGTGGATAGAAAGTTAACAATTTCAGAAAAAACCCGCAACTATCTAGCATTCATATAAGAAAAGGTAGTTATGAACGATAATAATTTGTTTAAACAATTAGGTTTGTTAAATTGTATTCATTATTGCCACTTCCTAAGTGAAAAGTAGAGAAAAATTGAAAATTTCAGAGAAAACATGCAATTTTCTAGCATTATTCAAAGAGAATATTATTAAAAATAATAAGTTTTTCAAACAATTACGTTTATTAACTTGAATTGCTCATTTCCGCAATCTAATTGAAAAGTGTACCAGAAGTAAAACTTTTTTTAAAAAATTCAAACTTCGAGCATTATTCTAGCTATAGATGATATTCTATAATCTATATCTATAGAGATATAGATTCTAGAATAAGATGATCTTATTCTGATTAATAATAAATTCTCATTAATTTTTTTTACATTGAACTGATTATTGTTCCGATGTAATTGAACAGGTGAAAATGTGTCGAAAAATTGGTTCAAAGCCGCAAATTTCTATCTCTTTTTTAAGATAAAATCACTGAAAACAATAATAAATTTCTTTAAAATTGTATAGAAATATAATTATCAGTATACAAAAGTATTTTATATATTAGAAATAATTTGTATTAGAAAATCGCAAAAGAAATCGTAGCTAGCTAAAACAGACTCATAGGGCTGATCCTAAAAAATTAATAATTTATTTTTATTCTATGGATAATTGTCAGGAGAAAGGTTGAATTTCTACTCAATTAACCTAACATTGAATATTCTGACTAAAATGTACGAAAACATATTTTTTTTCTTATGGGAAATACCTGTTGAACTTCATGGGACTTGCGGAACCTCTAAATATCATTTTGCAAAAAACAGATTTATTTCTTATGGATTATTATTATTATTGATAATAATAGACGGCAAAGGCACCTAGTGATTACTAATTATTATTGCCCTAACTTCCATGAAAATACGTCAACTGTTTAAATATCTTTTATAATATGAAAAAAATTCTTTGGATCTTTGAACAGGATTCCTTTATATTAATATGAAATTGATCCAGTCCATGATGCTGGATACTGGGATAAATTGATATTTTTTGCAGGAGTCTAGAACTCGAGAGCGACAGCTTCTTAATTAAACCATTATGCGTTATGGCGAGAGCTTTTATTGGCAAAAGTAGAGGGTGGAGAGTGGAGGGATAGAAGCTGAAGGAAGAGGGTGAGATGGAGAGAAGCGTCCTTACTCTGGCATGTAAATTCGCGATAATAGCGAGGGATGCTCCATCCCCTAACTCTGCTCTAACTCGGCCTTTATGAGTTAATAACTTGGGTTATCGAGAAATTCACCTTGACTGCCGGTTACCTTCCCTCTGCGACTCATTCGAGAGAGTCTTCCGATGTTACTGTCCTCCCAATAACGCTCGTTGCTGAGTGTTTATCATTAGTTTAAATGAAAATCGGTTTCATGTGTATTCTGCACCGCAGCGATATCGAGTTTGTGGCTTACATTCAAAGGGATCTTGGCTGAAATTCGAGAAAGGGGATTTTGGTCGTTTCAATGAATTCCAATATCCTCAGATAGGGCATTAAATAAAGGCAAGGGTCATCTAAGGTAGTGTTTTCCAAAGTACTGTTGGCGGCAGGGGGCACCTGCCCGCGGCAGGAATGTTTCACGCTAGCCGCGGCAGAGTTCTACGGATGATCATTTTATTCTTATAAAATCAAGGACCTTTAGAAAAACTGCAATTAGAAAAAATGGCTTATCTAATTTTCCAGTAGCAGAATCAGTTCCCTTATATCATCTTAAAATAAGTACAAAACAAAATTGATTTAAAAATCTTCTCGTTATAATCTAATCAAGCTAATGCAGCCTATCAAAATCTAATCTATTAATATTTTACAAACTTTTAATTTTTCTCACCCGAATATAATCCGCTAATAATGGGAACATATAACATGGAAAACATAAAGTTTTGATCCAAACTTAAATTATTTCGTTCAAAACTTTGGTTATTTTGTTGAAAACTCAACTTAAAAAAAATCATCCCTATTGTTTAGAAATTAAACTGTTTTCTTCAAACTTCGTCTTGTTTGTTTAAAAATTTAACAATATAACTAACAGTTTCTTTTCTTTATTTGCGAATAAAATTCCTTTGGTGTAAATGTAACTATTATCTTGAAATTTTGAATCTTCGATGTAGAAACTCACCTATTTTCGTCGGAATTCTTTACAAAAATTTAAATTTTTGGGAGAAAATTCGTATTTTTAACATAAAATTTAACCGATTTGGTCGAAATTTCAACTTATTTATAAAAATTCATTTATTCAGTTAAAAATTGATCAATTTAGGTAAAAATTCATTTGTTTGTTTGAAGTTTTTAATATTTGGTTAATAAGTAATTTATTTGGTGAAACTTAAGATCTTCAACTAAAAGTTGAACTATTCCATTAGAAAAGTTAAAAAGTTACATTTTAAACATTTATTTTATTGTTAAAAAATAAATGTTAGGAAATGTTAGAAATGTTAGTTAAAAGCTATATGTTAAAAAATTCTTTTTTTCTTGAAAATTAATTTTTTCAACAGAAAAATTTAATTGTTTTTAGATCAAAATTCCACAATTTGGTTGAAAATTTATGTGATTTGTTGAAAATTAGTTTTTCTTGTGATGTTGAAAAAATGTGAACTTTTTCAACTGAAAATATAATTATTTAATTTTTGATTGATAATTGACTCCTATTGACTTCAAATTAAAATCTTTTTTCAGTGAAGAATTCAAACTACTTTGTTGAAACTCAAATTTCTATATTAAAAACTTATGATTCGTTAAAGCTTCAACATTCTGAATGAGAATTCATTATTTTTCTTTGAAAATTTAAGTACTTAGTTGATAGTTGAACTAATTATAAAAATTTATGTTGTTTTTTCTGTTGAAAATTTATTTGTTCAAATGAAAGTTTAACTTTTTCATTGTGGTTAAAAATCATTTGTTTGTAGCGAAAAATTCAAAAATTTTAGTTTAAAATTGATCTATTTTATTGTAAATTTGTCTTTCTTGGTAAAAAATTAATTTTCCTGATTGACAACTTAAGTACTTGTTTGTTCTTTATAAAAAAATGATTCAAAATTAGTTTGATTAATTAGCGATCTAACTCTTTGGTAAAAAATTTACTTATATTGTTAAAAACATTTTTTCGTTGATTGAAAATCAACTTTTTGAACTGCCAATTTAACCATTTTATTTTTATTTAAATATCAACTCTTTTTATTTTTAATTGAGAATAGTTTGTTGGTTAAAATATCAACTTTTAAATTGTATTTCTGTGAATTAATCTTTTTTTAACGAAATTTAACTACTCGCTTGACCGTTAAACTTCTTTGTTAAAAATTCGTTTTTGTTGTTGTTCATAATTCATCATTTGTTTGTGAATTCAACTATTTTGTTAAAAGTTCAATTAATTTTTGAAAATGTAAGTTTTCGTCTCACAAATTCGTCTTTGTAGTCAGTTTTTTGTAGTTATCTGACTCCACCGATAGACGGCGCCTCAACTGAGGCCTGAGCTAGACATCTCTAGCGGCGGCGTCGGCAACAATCAAAAAAGTTTTCTATCAATTAGGTTTCACTATCACATAAATGGAGTGCAGTGGTCTATAATTGACGTCTTCCAGCTCTGGCTATTGGCTCAATTGATGCATGGAATGGCCGAAAGCGACGCCAAAGTCGTTATGTTCATTTTCCTATAATATTTTTTAACGAGCGTCGATATTGGGATTCCCAGACACATTGTCCAGGTCGCTATTATGACTATGGTATAACCTTCGACGTGTTCTACCATTATGAACTCTCGTGGGAACCCCACATATAGATTCAAGCCCCCCATCCACCTCCTTCCCCAAAAACACTCATACATCGTCTCTTGCAAATATACGTATAAACCTGCGACGCACGTATCTCTTTCTGAATTTCCAGCTCGTCGCGTCTGAATTTTCCAACGATGGATCCAAGTGGACGACTCGGACGTGATTTCTTCCAGATGAGATCTGCACTTTTTGCCCCGGAGTCTCTCGTGTGCATACGAATTGAAAAAAGTGACCTGAAAATCGAGTCTAAATTTTAAAGTTTTATAGTTGAAAATTTTTATTAATTCTAGGAGTTCAAATACAATTTCTAGGCCATCCGAAAACTACGTTACCAATTGGGGGGGGGGGGGGGGAGGTTGCGTTATAATCAAAGGTTTTTTAAAATGGTAGGAGGAAGGAGGAGCGAGTGTAATTAAAATTAAATAACTATTATATTTTTTCTTTGTAGTTCATTTCCGTTTGTAAAACATTATACTATTTGGTTAAATTTTTAACTTTTTGTTAAAACCAATTGTTAAAAATTATTTTTCGTAAGATTCAATATTTGAATTTTGAAATCTCTAAAAGCCATATCTTTTGATGAAAATTGTGCTACGTTGTTCAAAATTCTTTCATTTGATTTGATGGAAAATTAATTTTTTAAGCTAAAAATGTCATTATTCCATTTTTTGTTGCTAATTGATCATTTTCATTGAAAATTCAACTGTTTGTTTGTCTTTTCAGGAAGAAAATTAATCTTCTTCTTTAAAAATTCATCCTTTTGTTTAAAAATAAAACTCTATTGTTGTAAATAAATGTATTTTGGTCGAAGGTTCAACTATTTTGTTTTAAATTCATGTCATCTGGTTGAAACAAAAACCATTACATGTTTTTATAAAAATTCATTCCTTTTAATTAAAAAATCAACTATGTATTTCGTTGTAAATTTACTTTTTTTTTAAACGCTTTGTTCAAAAAAAGTAACCAAAAATCTGGTTACATTAATCAGATTGTATGGTTAATTTAACCAGAATTCTGGTTACTTTAACCAGACAAAATTATTCTGCTTGAGGATTCAAATATTTTGTTTAAAATTTGTCTCTTTGGGTTGAGATAAAAACTATTACATGTTCCTATAAGAATTCACTCTTTTCAATTAGAAAATCAACTATTTGATTGTAAACTTGCCTTTTTTTTAAACGTTTTGTTCAAACAAAATTGTTTTCGAAAATCACCGAAATGGTTGAAAATTAATCTTGCTTGTTAAAAAATTATTATTCTGCTTCAGGATTCAATTATTTTGTTAAAGATTCATATTTTTTTATTGAACCCAACTGCTTAAAATTTCTTTTTTTAATCTTTTAAATTGGAATCATATCTTTTTCAATTGAAATTCAACAAGTGTGTTCAAAATACATGTATTTCATTAAAAATGTTTCATAGTTTAAAATTACCATTTTTGTTGAAAATTTAACTTTTGCGGTTGAAAATTTATTTCTTTTTTTGAAAATTTGTTAGCAAATTACCTGTTCTTATTTTTCTGAAGGTTTTTTAGGTTTAATTGAAACTTTTTTTGTTTGCAAATTGGACCAGTTGGTTGAAAAAAAATTCTTTTTTTTTGGTTTGATAATTCAACTATTTGTTTAAAATTATATCTATTTCTTTTTAATCGACTCTTTGGCTCGAAAATTAAACTATTTGGCTTTTAATGCAACTGTTTAGTTAAAAGTAGCATAAATTTGTTAATGTATTTTCTGGAAAACCATTTATAACTTACCAGCCTGTAAACTAAGAGACATTGGAGCGGAATTGATGAATTAGTTAACAATGGAACTCATCCACTAATTAAATGTTATCTACTGATTCCGCAGCTTTCACTAAATTGAGTGGCTGTAACGTGAATTGAATGCTTGTTGCAACTTTGCCTAAGTGATAGAGTTTCCGAAAGGTACTATTTGGATTACATTCTCCAAATTACAAACATATCAATCACTTTGCATCAATACTCGTCCAATTTGTACTCGTATTTATTTATTAATACAAAAAAAAATCAGAAATTTTCAGCACTTGTGAGAATGGTCTATTGTAGTAACCTAGCGACGATTCAAGGAAATATAAAGAATGGTACGAGGGTAGTTCAATAAGTCCTTAGAATGAAGTATAAAAACAATTTATTTTGGGTAAATTTTTTTTTATTTTTCAACATAATCTCCTTGGAGCTCTATACACTTGGTCAATCGCTTTTCAAGTTTTTTTAATCCTTCAGAAAAGTGCGTTTTCGGAAGTTCCTCAAAATAAGCACTTACAGAGGCAATGACGTCTTCGTTGTCTGGAAATCTCTGTCCACCGAGCAATTTTTTCAAGTTTGGAAATAAGAAAAAGTCACTGGGGGCTAAATCTGGTGCATACGGTGGGTGTTCGATCAATTCGAATTTTAGTTCTTCAATTTTAGCCATTGAAAGGAAGCATGTGTGAACTCGGGCGTTGTCGTGATGAAAGAGAATTTTTTTTCTCGCCAAATGTGGCCGTTTTTTTTTTAATTTCTTCTTTCAGCTGCTCTAATA
>NC_046661.1:75441180-75443096 GCF_010883055.1 Belonocnema kinseyi | reverse complement strand
CATATATCTAGTCGGGAGTGGTGCTGACTGAAAACAGATGATTTGGTGCGATTCGCGCGCCATCTGTTGGTCATTCTAAGGACTTATTGAACTACCCTCGTACATGAACTACGTTAATATTTTTGGAGGAGGGGGTGACGCTAAAAACTGCGCTTTTTAAGAAAGAGGGGGCGCATTGGAAATAACGTTTCGGAAATAGACAGCATTTCGTACTTTTTCTGATACTCTATTTTTAATCATTATTTTTTCTCTGTTTTTAGGAAACATACCCTTTCTCCTCGTTTTCTCGTGTTTTGCTCAAATTTTGTTAAAAATTAGTTTCTTTTTAGAATTCATTTTTTGTAAATAAAAATGTAAGAATTCCATTTTCGACTGCAATTTGATATTTTTTATAGAAATTTTATGTTTTTTATATGAAAATTCATGTATTTTTTTGAAAAATAACTTTTTGATTAAAAATTAAACTATTTTTACATAATTCGAACTTTTTGGTAGAGAATTAATTTTTGGTTATCAAAATCATGTTTCTGAGTTGAAAATTCTACCATTTTGTAGATAATTCGTCCTTTTAGCTTCAAAATTCAAGAATTTTTTAAAAAATTAATGCATTTAGTTGAAAATTCGTGTCTTTTGGAAGAACATTAATTTTCTTGGTAGAAAATCCATATTTTTGGTTGTAAATTTATCTATTTGGTTAAAAATTTATATTTTTTAGTAAAACGTCAACCACTTAGTTGAAAGTTTCTTTAAAATTGAACTCCTTGGTTCAGAATTTAACAATTCCATTTTGAGAAAACTAATTGAATTTTTTTTATTTTTAACTGTAAATTAATTTTTTCGGTGTAAATTAAACTATTCCTCTTCTGTTTATTACAAATTCTTCCATTTCGATAAAAAATTGATCCTTTATATTAAAAAAGACATTTTTCTGGGCTAAGGTTTACATTAAAATTCAAATTTTAAATCTGACAATTTTGTTTAAAATGCAAATATTTTTGGCCAAATTTCAATCTTTTTGTTTAAAAGATCGACTGTTTGTTTAAAAATGAAATTATTTTTTCAAAATGCAACTATTTTGTTAAAGTCATCTTTATTGGTCAAAGATGCATTATTTTCTATTGAAAATTCGTCTTTTATGGTAGAAAAGACACCCTGGATGGATTAAAACTAATATTTCTTGATTGAAAATTTATTTTTCTTGATTGAAAGTAAACTTTTTTGTTTAATATTCAAATGTCTTCGACAAAATTTGCCTTCTTAGCTTAAAGATGTATTCATTCGGTTAAAAGTGTAAATAATTCGGTAGAAAAGTACTGGAAACTGTTTATTTTGTTATGCAACTGTTTTTTGAAAAATAATATTTTTAATTCTTTTTCGTTTTGCGGGTTGAAAAATTATCTTTTTTCAATCAAATATTTCCTACATACACATGCACAGACTATTGTATAATTTTCTGGTAGTGTCACAAAAAAACTCCATTATCAGCTCGAGGCGATAAATATTATAAATTGGTAGGCTGACTCTCCATGAAATATTTCACCCCTCCCGCATTTTCCAACGTCCAGAAAGAAATTCACCACCCCCCGTAAGGAGTGCCACCAGCCAGCAATATACCCAAGCTCTTTCCTTTTTTTAAGCCCCTCGATAAATCTAACGGGGCTGGTTTAAGCGATTCTAACGGTAGGGGCTCTCTGTTGGGCGCCCCTATTATTGGACGACGATATCGCGGTTGTCTCTTTGTTTTTTCATATTTCCTTGATGAAGAGGGAATATCACATGTTTTTTTACCCTCGAAGTGCAAAAGTCTCTTTTAGTGGTTCATTATTTACATTTATAGTAATTTTAAAGTAATATTTCAGTTTAATTAACTAATTAGGTGACGCTTTTAAACTATGTTAGCAATTTTTCGATATTCT
>NC_046661.1:75436783-75441168 GCF_010883055.1 Belonocnema kinseyi | reverse complement strand
CCCCCCCCCCCCCTTCCCCTTCTACCAGCAGACTCTCTCGTTGCTGACGACTACACATATAAAAATTCTCTCCAAAAAAGAATTCTTTTTGATAAAATTAATGTAGATACACTCGACTACCAATATAAATACAGCTTCGGACATCACTTGCAGTGGCCTTGATCTTAAATCGGGAGAATCCAAATGTAAGCTGATGGGACCGCATTAATCTTTTTTTATGGATTTAAACACATGATGCAACCTGATGTAACTAATGTGTTGAGAGTTCGATCCTCATGCTGGCTATGACGCTTGACTGAACACCGCCTTTCTTTTGGCTATCTCATCACGAAACTTCCAAGGATATCAATTCATGGAAAATATTAAAACGGGGGTTCTTAAATCGGGAGTTGAGTGTAACATATTGACTTCAATAAGAAACGCTTTAAATTCTAAAGACTTCAAGCCGAATCAGAATATATTGAATTTGCAACCAACTTATTCAATATTAAAAGATATAAACTTTCAAACCAGAAGATTAATTTTCTTCCAAAGGATCCATTTTCAACAAAATACATAAATTGCCAAATGATTAGTTAAATTCTCAAATAAAAAAGACATCTACTTATCACTTTTTACCTAAAAATGAAATAGCTGAATTCTCAGTTTAAAGAATTACTTTTCATTGACGAATTAAAAAAAATGGTACACAAAAAGAAAAATTTTCAATATAGAAAAGTGTGGTTCTTAGCTAAAAAGCTTGATGTTTTTTCCAAACAGTTATAAGTTTTTAACCGAAAAAGAAGCATTTTAAAAAAAAGTTGAATTTCAATCATGAAAAATAAATTTTTAACCAAATCGGTGAACTCTAAACTAAAAAATATAAGTTTTGAATAATAAAAGACGGATTTTTTACAAAATAGTTAAATCCTCTACCAAAAAAATTAATTTTTAAAAATATGCATGAAAATTTTTCCGAATAGTTGGAGTTTGAAATTATAAAAGATAAATTTTCATCCAAAAATTGAATGGTTAAATTTTCAGACAAAAAACTGTTTTTATATGAAAAAAGGAATTTTCAACAAAATAGTTGAAATATAAATGAAAGAGGTGAATCTGGAAAAAGATGAATTTTCGTCAAAGTAGTTCAACTTTCAACCGAGCAGTTGAATTCACAAAGCAAAAGACGAATTTTATACAATGAAGAAGAAAAAATATGTATTTATCTTTTTGAAAATTTTCTTTCCTACCAAAGAAGGCGAATTTTGAAAAAAAAATTTTAATTTGAGGCAAAAAAGATGTGTTGTCTACAAAACAATCGAATTTTAAACCCAAACATATCATTTTTCAACAAAAAAGTTACTTTTCTACAAAATAGTGCAATTTTTTTATTAAAAGTCCGAGTTTTGTACAAAACAGTTGAATTTCTAAAGAAAGACGAAGTTTTATGAAAATATTGTTATGCCTTCTCAAAAATGATTAATTTTCGATTGAACAGTGACCTTTTTAACCAAGCAGATGGAATTTTCAAACGATACGATTAATTTTCTAACAAAAAAAAAAGGATTTACAATGAAATATATGAATTGCCAACCAAATAGTTTGTTTTTCAATCAAAATTATCAGTTTTTCACCAAAAATGAAAAAGTTACATTTGCAGTTATAAAATTATATCTCAAGCGAAAGAAAGCACATTTTAGGCGAAATAGTTCAGTTTTTTACCAAGTGAATTAATTTTCAACTATACTGGTTTTTACATTAATAAACATGAATTTTAAATCAAATAGTTAAACTTTAAATAAAAAAGATATTTTTCAACCAAAAACTTGAATTTTGAACGAAAAAAAAATTTGTAACGAAATGTGGAATCATTAATTTTTCAAATAAAAAATTAGTTTTAACCAAAAACAAAACGATATCTTAAAAAATAGTAGAAGTTTAATTAAAGAGATGAATCTTCGACCAAAAAGTAAATGTTGATTACACTTGTTAAACTTTAAAGTTTAAATCAATTAGTTGAATCCTGTACCGAAAAAATGACATTATAAGAAAACAGTTTCATTTTAAACAAAATAATCCAAGTTCGCAAATCAACGAAAAAATTAAAAATGGGGGACGTTTCTTGAAAACAGATGGAAAATAAAAATTCTTTAAAAAAGGGAAATCTAAAAATACTTGATAAAAAATAATAAAAATTATGTTTCCGCTCCCAAAAAACCGTCGTCGTTATGCAGTCGTTACGTAGTGTTGGATATAGCATAGAAGTGGGGGGTTGACAAATGAAGGTTGAGAGATGGAGGAGTATGAAAAGTGAGAGGAACTCTTTTTCTACTCCCCTCACTTCCTCTTTTCTACTTCCCCTATCCTCAATTTCCCTACTTCCTCTCCGATAACTTTCCCGCTTCCCTTAATCTCACTTTCCATACTCCTCCTCCCCTCACTTCCCCGCTCCTAACTTGCCCGTCATTTCCAATACTTTATTATATCATTTAATAAATATCTAGATGTCTGACCCTTCAAAAATTAATTTAAAAACGAAATAATGTGGAAGAAAATCAGAGACACTAAGCACCATTCAAGGGGGCTTTGCTTTTAGGGTGAGTATATCTGAATTGAGTGTACCGTTTGTGTGGAATGGTAGAAAATTGGCTGAAATCCTGGAATCCGAGCAATAAGCGGTGGCAGTTTACAAAGCACGGGTGAAAAATCACTGCACTGTGGTGAAACGCACTTGCCATCAAGCAGGACACCAGCAGTGCTTCGAAACTGCAGTTTCGACCTAACGACCGTCCACGTAATACGAGTCGATAAAAAGCGGAGAACCATCTCGACGACGATCATCGAATGTTTTGTCCTAGTCCCGTTGCCATTACTCGTCGCTCGTAACGTATATTGGTTTTGCTTCCACCAAATCAACGAACCGTCCTCATCTATTATTTCTTGTCACGTGTTCTACCTGATTTCAGACTCAATTCTCTTCTTTATGTACTCAAGCAGCTCAAAAAATTAGTCATGTAGGTAGTACATGCCCACAAAAAGGACTTCGTAACCTATTAAGACATTAATTAATTCGTTAAATATCCCCCTCCCCTACTCCCCCTCCTTTCGCATACTTTCCACCTACACCCATAATTCCCCTCCCCTTACTTACCTTACTTTACTTTTACCACTCATACTTTCCCTGCTCTCAATTGTATATACTTCCTCTCCCATAACTTCTACATCCCTGCCCCTCACTTTTCTTTCTCCCCTAACTTCTACTCTTAACTTTCCCACCCTTCTCATAATTTTCTTAGTTCCCCTCGCTCATTGCCGTTGTTCTTACTATCCATACTGTCCCTACTTTACTTCCCCTCCTCTCACTGCCTCTTCCCCCACTTTCTCACATTTATCTCCTGATCACCCGCTTCTCATTTTCCCGCCCCTACTTATCCTTAATTCTCCTTCTCCTTTCCTGCCCTCAGTTTCTCTACTCCCCCTGCCAGAAATTCCTCTACCTTTCCTACCATAAATTCCTCTACTTGCTTTCTTCACTTCCCATAATCCTTCTCCCCTCACTCACCTTCATATCACTCTCCTCTTTCGTCCACCCCTCCAATCACTTTTCTACTTCCCCTCACATGCCTTCCCAACTTCCATTCCCCTTACTTCATCCTCACTTCTTCATCTGCCCTTAATTTCCCTAGTTTCCTGCCCATAATTTCCCCTGCTTTGCTTTCTCTTACTTTCTACATTTTTGTTGAAAAATGTTTTCTTGTGAATTTTACGAATTGTTTGCAAAGTAGTTAAATATTTAACTAAAACAATTCATTTTTGACAAAATATATAAACATTATACCAAATAGTTGAATTTTCAAATCATAGGGGATACATTTTTTTCTAAAAATGGAATGGTTGAATTTTCAGACGAATGATTATATTTTATAATAAAAAAAGAAAAAAAACAAGTTGGTTGAAAATGTATACCTTTTTCTAGAAATTTCATTTTTTGCTGTTGAAATTGCAACTGCTTGGTTACCAGTTTAATTATTTTAATACAAATTCAACAATTTTTTAGGAGGTCATTCTTTTTTATCGCAAATTTAACTGTTTTGTTCATAACTCATCTCATTGTACTGAGAATTCAACTGTTTTGTCCACAATTTAATATTTTTGTCGAAAATGCAACAATTTTATTGAATTTTTGTTTCCTTCTTGGCCGAATAATTTTTCTTGATTGAAAATTCAACTCATTTGATAAAAACTTCATCTTTTTCGTTAAAATTCCAACTGTTTTGTTAGAAATTAATTTTTTTTTTGTTTTGAAGAATCAACCACTTTATTGGAAATTTCTTTTTTTAATACATGTTTTTAATTTAAAATTAAAGTTCTTTCTGGTAGAAACATCAACTGTTACATTTTTCGTT
>NC_046661.1:75408067-75436683 GCF_010883055.1 Belonocnema kinseyi | reverse complement strand
TATTGAAAATGTAACTCATATTTTTGTTTCAAAATTGCTTTCTCTTTGTTGCAAATTCAACGACTTCGTTTAAATGTGAGCTATTTTGGAAAAAAAATTAATTTGTCAGGAATTCTTTTTCCCTATTTTTAAGAAACTTTCCCTATTTCTTTTCTTTCTCGATTGTTTAAATTCGAAATAAATTAACAGAACACAATTTAAAAAATTAATGCAAAATCCTGTTAAACAAAACAAAAATCCAACGACCAAATTTGGACCACAGCGAATAAATGAAAACCAAAAAAACCCTATGGTAATATGAAAAAAAAATAAAATAAAATTTTCGGGAAAAAATAAAAAAGAGGAAAGAAAAATGAGAAGGCAGCCAACCACATCCCCTTCCATCTCTTTTTCTTTCTTTCGTCTTTTTTATTTTTATGGCCATCAAATTACAATAAAATAAAAATAAATAAGTAAATTTGCATTACCAACGTTTCGGTACTCGTACAGTACCCTTATCAAGGCAAGAAAATTATAAGTGGTAGAAATTGACAGCACCCACGAACAGGTGCTCTCTCTTTGATACCTGAGAATCGAATGAGGGTCAGTAGGCCAATCTGTTGTAAACACAATATAAATATCTGTCACAATTACATCAGAAATAGAGAAAGTAAAAGAACAACAGAATACATGAAACAGCTACGTTATATGTAATTAATCATATTAGCATAACTTTTGTTCAACCCACCCAAATCGTTTTTTAAATTAATAGATAACTTTTTTTGTTTTTTAATATAAAGCATTTCCATGAATTCCCTCTTTCTCTCATTACTTTCACTATGCAAAATTTTAACATTATCCCAGTCAAACTCATGGTCAACATCAACAATTGCCTTTGTATGTCGGGCAAGAACACTTTTATAACAGCGTCCCAAACGAACATCACTTTTGTGCTCCTCTATCCTAGTATTAAGAAGTCTGCCAGTTTGTCCCACGTAATTCATTCCACAGATCCTGCAAGTGATCTTATAGACAACACCACCCTTTTCAAAATTATCCGAAGCATCCTTGCAAAATTTTATCACCAAATCCATTTTAAATGGAATGCGGAAAGTAGTATGAGTTTTTAATTTTTTTAACATGAGTTCAATAGTTTTAGAAATTTGACCAAAAAATGGAAGAACAAAAGTATTAAACGAACCATATTCCTTTAACTCTTTCTGATTATCTACAAGCAAATTATTAATGTCTTTGTTTTTGATTTGTTGAACTCTAATTGCAATATGTTTCTCAATTAACTCCTTTGGATAATAATCCAGAAAAAGGATATTCCTAACAATATTCAAATTTCTTGTGTGAAATGAATAATGGGACAAACCTAAAGCTCTGTCAACTAAGTTTTCAATTACTGCTATTTTGTTTACCAATTGGTAATAATATTACCATTCCAACCCTTAATTACTTCTATGTCCAAAAAACTGATTTTATAATCCTGTTCTATTTCATGAGTGAATTGAAGTTTTGGATGAAAACTGTTAAAAGTATCAATGACAATCTGTAACTTTTCCAGAGGAACATATAATAAGGTATCGTCGACAAACCGAAAATAAAAAGGCAACACAAAGTCTAATTTCCCAAAAACAAAAACCGCCAAATCTTTCATCACTAGTTCTGCTAAAATCGGAGAAATGACTGAACTTATAGGAGTACCAGACTTCTGTCTATAGAAAGATCCATTAAATTGAAAATAAGTCGACTCCATAATAAAAACTATCCCTTCAATAAATTCTTTTTGACATAAACGAGTACGGACTTTTATATTAGTCCATCTATTTAAAATTGCCTTTTTAATTAATTCAAGGGGTATACTCGGAAACATTGCAATAACATCCAAAGAAATCATTACATGGTCATCCGGAACCCATTTTTGAATGATACTTTTTTGAAATTCCCAGCTATTTTTGACATTGTATTTAGAAGTTGTGATAGAGTCCTTGAGAATCAAATTAAAATTTTGTTCTAAAAATTTGGTTGGAGTATTAATAGTTGAAATAGCTATTCTTAAGGGATAGCCATCTTTGTGAATCTTTCTCAACCCATAACATCTTGCAAGAACTGTGTCTTCAGTGTTAATATCAGTCCATCTTATATCCTTTCCCAGAAGTCCTTTCTTTCTCCAATTGTCAAGCATCTTAAAAGTGTCGCTTTTAAATTTTTTTAACGGATTTTCATGCAATAATTCAAAATTATCATTATCAGAAAGAAAATTTTCCATATCCCTGATATAATTCGATTTTTTCATGCAAACAGTAATACTGCCTTTATCAGCATTCATGCAAACCACATCAGGGTTGCTTCTAAGAAATTCTTTCATCATCATGAAACCTTTAGAAATTCTACGATCAATATAACTGATATGCAAACTATTTTTCTCAGCAAAGCTCTTTGACAAGTGTAAAACCTTGTTTCGGAAATCCTGCTAATCCAAAATAGTAATTTTGTGTATATTTGATTCAACATCTTTTACTATTTCTATCATTTGTTTTGCCCTAGTTTTTATCACACGGTTACTAAAACCTTGACCTAATCTGAGAATATCTGTGACTGAATTAGGAATTTGAATATCTGTTAAATTAACAAACCAAGGATCTTTACCTCCTTCTTCAAAAATCCTATGTAAATTTAAACTTTGTTCTTGAACACTAGTTTGCTGATGCATTAAATTTGAAAGTTTTTTATCATGTTTTTCATCGCTGCTTAAAAATCCCTGATTGAGGAGAGTCTGATGCTTTAAAAGATTATTAATTTCATTTTGTTGCAAACAAACTTCTAATTCACTTCTTATTCTTAAAAGTCTTGAATCTAAAAAATTAACGTGATTTGAAACATCTTTGATAAATAAATTTAGTAGTGAAAATTTAAAATTGTTTAAAGTGTGTTCAAATTTTCTATTACAAAAATTACTGTGAAAAGAAAAATCTCGAAATTTGTTATCCAGGAAAAAAATTTTTTTAGGTAAAACATCGTTTCTTCTACATTCAATCAAAAATCTTTTTTGAAGAATACTGCCTCTTAATTTCTTATTGATATCACACCATAATTGCACCTTTCTGAACACCTCAGGACCATGTTTAACTATTATCCGATTAAAAAACATAATATCCTAGAAATGACCTCCATTCCAAGTCAGCTAAATCAAAATTGATCATTATCCAAAGGAGTTCCATTTAAAATGGATTTGGTGATAAAATTTTGCAAGGATGCTTCGGATAATTTTGAAAAGGGTGGTGTTGTCTATAAGATCACTTGCAGGATCTGTGGAATGAATTACGTGGGACAAACTGGCAGACTTCTTAATACTAGGATAGAGGAGCACAAAAGTGATGTTCGTTTGGGACGCTGTTATAAAAGTGTTCTTGCCCGACATACAAAAGCATTTGTTGATGTTGACCATGAGTTTGACTGGGATAATTTTAAAATTTTGCATAGTGAAAGTAATGAAAGAAAGAGGGAATTCATGGAAATGCTTTATATTAAAAAACAAAAAAAGTTATCTATTAATTTAAAAACCGATTTGGATGGGTTGAACAAAAGTTATGCTAATATGATTAATTACATATAACGTTAGGGTTTCGTGAATTCTGTTTTTCTTTTACTTTCTCTATTTCTAATGTAATTGTGACAAATATTTATATTGTGTTTATAACAGATTGGCCTACTGACCCTCATTCGATTCTCAGGTATCAAAGAGAGAGCACCTGTTCGTGGGTGCTGTCAATTTATACCACTTAAAATTTTCTTGCTTTGATAAGGGTACTGTACGAGTACCGAAACGCTGGTGATGCAAATTTATTTATTTATGTTTTTTATTTTATTGTAATTTGATGGTCATAAAAATAAAAAAGACGAAAGAAAAAAAAGAGAAGGAAGGGGATGTGATTGGCTGTCTTCTCATTTTTCTTTCCTCTTTTTTATTTTTTTCCGAAAATTTTATTTTATTTTTTTTTCAGATTACAATAGGGTTTTTTTGGTTTTCGTTTATCCGTTGTGGTCAAAATTTGGTCGTTGGATTCTTGTTTTGTTTAACAGGATTTTGCATCAATTTGATTATTGGACGTTAAATGGGATTTTTAATTTGGATTTTGGTCTAATTTATATTTCGTCAATTTTAAAAAATTAACTATTTTTGCTTGAAAGTTTAGTTTTTTGTTTAAAACTTGTTTGCTATTATATTTCTGGTTTGGAATTTGTGTCACTTGATTAACATTTCTTCTATTTTGAAAATTAATCATTTTTCTTCTTGGTTGACAATGAATCTGTTTTGTTTCTAGATTCAAAAATTGTATTGAAAGTTTATATTTTTTATATTTCGTAGGGAATTTAAGTATTTATTTAAAAATGTAACTATTTAGAAAAAACTACATTTTTTTAGCAAATTATATTCTTGGTTGAAAAATTCAACAGTTTTCCAGATTCTTCTTTTTGGCTCCAAAGTTCAAGAAATTTGTTAAATTTTTTTTTATGATTGACCACTTAGGTTAAAAATACAACAACCTATCTTTAAAATTAATTTTTTCTGCTTCAAAGGAATTCTCTTATTTCAAAATTCAAATACTCGATTTTCGGTTGAAAAATTATTCTTTCTAAGTTAAACATAACTACTTGGTAGAAAATTGGTAGTTTTATTGAATATTTGTCTTTCTTGGTAACAAATTATTTTTGTTTAGTAAAAATTGATCTTTTTGGCTGCGGATTTAGCTATTATGTTTCAAATTTGTATTTTTTGTTTGAATTGAATTCTTTTGACTATAAAGTAGATGGAAACACTTTATACCAAGACTAGTACTATTTTCCATGTTTCCATAATAAAAATTCTCATAAAATGTACGTAAAAATTTTTTATTTCGTATTTGTAGAATTAAGAAAACACAATTGGGGTAAATTGAATTAAAAAATAAAATGTTCAGTCTTCCTACTGCTCACATGATAATTTTACATCTCTACCTCTAAACATTTTTTTAATCTTAAAAAGTAAACAATTTTTTTTCTACAAAAAGACACAAAATTACGAGATGAGACTTAAAACAATAAAGAAAGCAATTTTTGTTACCGCACTAGTGAATAATAAATGTAAATATTCTAATTCTATCACAAATTGAACCTTTTTTTATGTAAGTCGACTCTATTTCAATTTTCAGTCCTGTTTCTTGGATCCGTCGTAAAAAAATTTCTAGGGTCTTGTTAAACGGTGGGTGGAGGGTTAAGAATCGCTGACTGTTGATGCCGTTTAAAGTTGAGTGCATAAAAGGGAAAAGGGCCGTCTTGGTAGAAATTTCCGAGGATCTCGGTTACCCACGTTGCCTCTCGTTTGGCCCTTCCTAGTCGCTCTCTGAACTAGTTTACCCAAGTCCAGGCAATTTTCCGGGTTCGCTGGGGGTTCATAAAATTTATGCCAGCATTTTGCGAGCTTTATACCGGCTTCCATATCTATGTGCTCGAATATATTTAGTTTAGGTACGTACTCACCTACGCGAGAAGCTGCATCCATGGCACTTGTGTGTCAACTTTGTTAGCATACGTACGAGTTTGTACATACATGTATGAGATACCCTTCCAGAGAGAATAGTCTACGTCTCTACGCAACCAGTGGCGCACTAAACTACTGCGCGAGCTTCTAATGGGAAGGCGGACTATGAAAAATCATTATAATTTTACAGCGCTCGGAGACGAGAATATTTCTCGAGAGAGGAAATGATAAGGTAAATACTTTTGATTGAATTTCTTAAAGTTCTCTGAGTAAATTTTCGCTAAAAAGTACTAAATAAGTAAATTACAAGATTGTTGATTAACAATTCAAAACCTACTCTTGAAACTGAGTAAAAAAGTATTTTACAAAAATCTAATCGGTCGAGTCAATCTGGAAATATAAGAAAAATTATCTGATTGGTGCGCAAGAAATCCCTAGCGGACGAATCAACAACGACTTTCAATTAGTCGTTTCCTATTGACCCGCATATAATGCCTTATAACTCGAGGACCATTCTTCTGATTTTGAAGAAATCTTTAAATTTGTAATTTATGCTTAATAAAACTAGCGTCTTCGATTCTATGTCTTGCAATCTGGCCCCAAAAAGTACAACTGAAAATTTACTAAATAACCGAAATACAAGATTGCAAATCAGATATTTAGAAACTGATTGTGAAATTGAGTAAGAAAGTTTTTTTTACAAAAATTTAATTAGACGAGTCAATCTTGAGATATGAGATAAATTATCTGATTGGTGCCTATGGAATGTACAACACACGAATCAGCTTCGACTTTCAATTAGTTGTTTTCTGTTAACCCGCTCATAATGCCTTGTAACTCTCGCACCATTCTTCTGATTGAATTTCAGTAAAGGACTTTTTTATTAAGTTCTTCAAAAACTCAATAAATTTTGGTTTCATTATGAATGAAACTAACTTCTTTAAATGAAAGTAGTCTGATTGCAGTCTTATGTTACCCAAAAATTGCAGTTGAAATTTCGCAGAATAACCGAGTTACAAGATTGAAAATTAGAAATTCGAAAACAGTTTGTAAAACCTATTGGTGCGCATGGAATACTGAGCGCACTAATCAGCTTCAGCTTTCAATTAATCGCTTCCCATTGATCCGAAAATAATACCCGGTAACTCGAGCATCATTCTTCTGATTGAATTTTAGTAGAGGACTTTTTTGTTTTACTTGTTTAAGAAATCTTTAAATTTATGATTCATATTTAATAAAATAACTTCTTTGAGTTAAATTATAATTATAGTCTTGCAATGTGACTCCCGAAATTTCAGCAGAAAATGTACTCAGTAACCGAAATAAAAGGTCGCCAATTAGATATTCAAAGCTAATTGTGAAACTGGGTGAAAAAGTATTTCGTAAAAATGTAATCGGACGAGTCTTTCTTGACATATAAGCAAAATTATCTGATTGGTGCACATGGAATCCCGAGCTGAAGAATTAGCTTCGTCTTTCAATTAATCGTTTCCTATTGATCCGCAACCTATAACTCGGAAAACTCTTCTTATTTAATTTCAATGAAGCACTTTTTTATTCAATTTTTCAATAACTCCTTAAATTTGTGATTCATTATTAATAAAACTCAGTTCTTTAAATGAACATAGTCTGATTATAGTCTAGCGATGTGACCGACATAAAGCTGTCATCTCGGGTTTCAAGTAATCGAGACAAAGTGCTTCGAACAGTCTCACAAGCCGAATACTTACCAACTGGCAAAACACTTCACATTTCCGCCTACAAAAACTTTCTATGTCACATCGTAAAAGCTACAACCATTTTCATCGACGCCAAGGACGAGTTCGATGTTTACTAAGAACTCAAACGTGAAACCAACGAAAAGAAAGTCTTTTCGATTCATCATAAAAATATGAATAATAAATTATGCGAAAGAAATAAACCCTCATTCTTGCAAACACCCTCAATATATTGATCGTATTAAAATTATGCTAATGTAAAGGTTGGATAGAAAGCTTTTAATCTGGATATTCAAGAATCGATTTTAATATAAAGGAAAGCTTCGCTCTGCAAAATGAGGCAATATAGAAGACCATTGTCCATCAATGATCAGATTTAACGATAATACCACATAATTAGATTCTAACGCTAATTCTGCGTTAGCAATCAAGGCATTATCAGCGCTGGTAATTACCATCCGTAATTACCTGTTCCCTTCAAATATCTTCATCTCTGTTTCGCACTTATCATTAGCTTTACGGTCACAAAATTCCACATAGCCTCTCCACCCTTCGATCTTCTATCAACGACCTTTTCTCCCACTGTTTCCAGGTCATTCCAGTTGAAATCGCCTCTAGATTTCATTCCAGTGTTCCAAGATTGAATTCCAAGGCTCATACCAGCTTCGAGTTCGGCTTTCTTGCTCTAAATGCTATTTTTCTTGCAGTCTTGTCAGCGAGGTTAACTTGCTTTGGTCACTCCTTCCCTAGAGAGTGATAAGATACAGAACATCGAGCACGTCTTCGCAACATGATTATGTTTCAAACTTCTACGTGCATCAGCAATCTCTTAGAACCATTGTTTCTTAGAAACATTTTACAAAAATACTTAACAAGCAAAGACAATTTATCAGCTTTTCTGTGCCATCGTGAAGAATAGTTATAGCGAAAATAAGACAATAATATTGATTTTTCCGGATTTTACAGCAAGGAAATTTTGCGAGGTGGAGATTTTGAGGGTAACTCTACTTCGAAATTCAATTTATAAATGAAATGAAAATAAATAAGTATAAAGCTTTAATTTTTTGTAAACAGAGTCTTTACGATGGCACGAAAAGATCTGTCATATTGTTTTTGGTGTATGTATTCAATAAATTTAGAGAGTCGTTTATAAAGATCGTATCTCAGTAGTAAATTTAATGTCGGAGTTCTAGACATACAACAAACTGAGTTTATAATTTGCTTCCCTGCTATGAAACTTGGCTCAAAAAGGATTTTATTACAAGGCTGTACGCGCTTTGAAGGAGCATCTTATAGGCTCTTTTAGTGTACCTTCATTTACGCCGTAATTGAATTATAAACGCACCTCTGATTCTAATCCTGGCATTGCGGCTGACACCTCCAGTCGAGGCTCATTAAGGCCATGTACTAAAATTAAATATTCATAAAGTTGTTTTAAAATATTTTCAACATGTTTAAAAAGCTTCAAATTTTTATTTTAAAATATTTTAAAATCTGCATTTTTGTTTAAATTTTGTTTTGAAAATTTTCTCTGTCTAAAAATCTTCCAGATTTCTTTTTAATATTGTTGGGAATCTTTTGGAATGTTTTGAAATCTTTTAAAATATTCTTCTAAAATAAATTTAAACCTTTTTAAACCTTTTCTTCGAAATGATCGAAAATCTATTTTTTTTTTAAGCTTGTCGAAATGTTTTTAAGTTTAATATTATTTTCATATGTTTTAAAACTTCTAAATATCTCTTAAACTTACTCAAACGTTTTAAATGTTGTGATCTTGTAAAATTCCGAAAATTTGTTTAAATATCTTCTATATTCTTTTCCGAATATTCAGAAAATTATCTAAAATGATTACGAAATTTTTAAAATAATTTATTGAAATTAATTTTTCAAAATTAATAATTAAAATTAAATTTTTCCCTCAATCTTAAGGTAAAGCCTAAAATTAATTCCCAGTATAAGGACCCCCGGTTTACGATATCCCTGGAACTGATCTCTTCTAGAACTAGAAACCTCCGCAGTTTCGTGATGGCATAAATAAATGATGTACTCAGTCAAGCATGACAAACAGTCTGAGGGCCGCACTCTGAGCGCTTCAGTTGCATCAGGTTGTGTCATGCGTCCAAATCAAACCAAAATGATTCATGTGGTCCTATCTGTTTACTTTTAGATTTCTTCAATTGAGTATCAAGACCAAAACAAGCCATGCCCGTTTTTCCGATTGCCTTCAGTTTGAAAAAGTATACAGTCAATCAGGTTGTCAAAAAAAATAAGTTCGAGATTTTTGAGAACTTCGGTCCACATATTTTCTTAAATAGGATAGGATTCTTAAGTTAAAATGAGAGTTTTTATTATTAATATTATTTTAATTAGGTTCTTATTATACAAAATGAAGCAATTACTGTTATCTTCAATTACAATGTATTTAGCCCGAAATTTAGTAACGTATTGTTGGAGCGTAATTAAATCTTGAAAGGTCATCATTTCCTCTTCTGATGGGACGTAAGCAACTTAGAGGCAAACTTTTGTCCATTCATAGTACAGTAATTAATTAGAGGACTTGTAGGACAGAGAAAGATGGTGCATCTGGTGTCGCACAATGGGCTACAGTTGGATACAATACAAGAGAAATGTGACTACCCAAGATATTTATTATAAAGAATCCTTTTAAAAGAATTGAAAAAAGGTGTTTTCAAAAAATTATTCCTTTAAATAAACTGGTAAACTTACTTCCTTGAATAAAATAACAAAAAAGCTCCACCTCGCGACTTTGATCTTCAATAAAATGTTAGAAGATGAATAATATTCTCCAGAACTTTGTGTATGAACTCTTCTCGATGGCAGAATTCAACAAAATTTTGTTTTTTAAACGAAATTTAAAATTTTCGTTTCTTTTTTAGACTTTTCTTATTAGCGAAGCTGATACCAGATTTTTACTTCTCTTGTCTACCTCGTCGAACAAAGTTGCCAGCATTGTCATTAACGAAATGTAAAGTTGTTCAATATTTTTAGTTTAATTCTTAAAGCCAAATGATTCTTGTTTCAAAAAAACAAGATATGCTGAAAAACGCTAATATATTATATTATTGTTTGAATATTATGCATATTCTTTATAATCTAATAATTTTTCAGTAACAATTATAATTTCTGATGAAACGGACTAACCTAAGGTAACCAAAAAATTACTCATAATTTTAAATTGTATTTTAAACTTGATGTTTTTTTTAAATAAACGCTGAGTGATGTAAAACGCCACCATAACCGAACATTCCTAAAAGGTTTTGAATCTTTTTTGACACATGATTTTTTTTAATATCAATTTCTGACGAAAAACACTAACATAATTTTAAATTATTAAAAGATTATAATCTTGATCAAATTATAAGTATTTATTTATTTTTGTTTGAAAATACCAATTTTTAATATAAAACGCGAACAAAATGAAAAATTGTGAAGTTGAGTTTTCTACAAAAAAATGAATTGTCATCCAAGACGATTAGTTTTCTATAATAACAAATCAACAAAGGCACGAATTGTAAGCAAAAATATATTTTCGACAGAAAGTTAAATTTGCAACCAAACAAATGATTTTTCAACCAAAAAGATGAATTTTCAACCAAATGAATCCAAATTAATTAATTTAAGCTGACTTAATTTATAAAGAGCATTTTCAACAAAAATAATTTTGAATACAAAATATAAATTCTGAATAACTACTTATTTTTCAAGTTTCTTTTTTTTTATTTGCTCTATGGTTATATAAATATAATCTTCTTGAGTATCTGGTGAGGATTCGAAAAGGTTTGTAAAGATTTCAGATATGTCAAAAAAGAATGTAGAAAAATTGCAAGAATTTTTTTACAGGTTTAAAAAAAATATGTAGGTCATTTTAAAAGATACATAGGACTTTATACCGCTTGGAAAAAGTTTCAAAATATTTTATAAATTTTCTAGAATCTTTCAAAATTTTAAAATATTTGTTATCTATTCAAAAATTCCTAAATATCTCATAAACTGATTGAAATTATTTCTAAAATTGCCTCAAAGTCATCTAGATTCTTTTTTTAAACATTTTTGAAATATTTTGAAATGATTTCCAATGTTTTTCAGTATTCTCTTATAAGAAATTTTTCAAATTAAAAAAGATTACAAACTTTCGACAAATCTTAAATAAACTTTTTTATTCTCTTCAAACCTTTCAAAATTCTTTTAAAAACTTTTAATTTTTTTGCATCAATTCTTTAACAATCTGTATTTTTTTTTTAATTTTCTAAATTAATTTTAAGTGTAAAATTATGGTTTTTAAAAAATATCTTCAAGTTATAAATGATTTTTTAATCTTTTTCAATCTTCTTAAAATTGTTTTTTTTTCAAAATTGAAAATCAATTTAAATTTGTCTGGAATCGTGATAACAAATTTTGTGATCCTAGAACCTCTCGAAATCCTTAAAAAGCTTTAAGATTTAATTTCAAAATCTATCAAATTAACACTTTGTTAACAATTTTAAAAAATATTACGTTAAATAATAATTAAAATATTCTAAGCTTTTGTCCAGAATTTGACTCTTCTCGTCTCTTCGTAAGTGTAAAAGGTTTACAAATCATAGTGGTAGCAAAATCTTAAGAACATAATTATTTACCAACATTAAAAAACAATTATAAATCACAATAAAATTACTAGTCAAAAAAACATTTTCTTCGAAACTCAGATATTTATTAAATAGAAAAAACTCATTTTAATCCTCCTTACGTTTCAGTGCACATGCGTACCTTTTTCAAAGGTTCTTAACCTAAATAATTATATAACGATTAGTAATTTTCGTCAGAAAAAATATGATAAATAATTACGTAGATTAAAATACATTGTTACCTGAGTTGATGATGGTTCAAAATAGTCAAACAGATCAAATTTCAGTCCAAAACATTTAAATCAATTGTTAAAAAAAATTGATTTAGTCATTTTAGAAGTCTCAAAATTACTGAGACTTCAATCAATTACACTACATTTTTAAAAAATATAGTGAGAGGAACCAAATTTGCGTAGGTTAGGACGGACGAACAGAAATTGAAAGTTTCAGAAATACATGATCCAGTTTAAATTTGAAATGAGAAATTTAAAAAATATGTATATATACACATACATACATATGCATACATAGATCTGTATGTATATGTACATATATGAACATATAGAGATTATTAATATTAAAAAACATTATTTTATATTACTCTGATAAATTTTATTAATATTTAGAATTTTAGTCTGTAGATTAACTGAAATGTCGAAGAAGAATGTATAAGAAAGGATTGATTTGTTTAATGAAATCACTTTACAATTAACAATTCAAAAACGTTTTGGACACCATGGGTTATTTACCTTACATCCTCGAGAGGTATGGCGCTGTCACAAGACAACAAATTGGAGATTGGTTACATACCAATAGAAAATTAGTTATTCTTAAGGAACAGCGTACTTTCTTAATAAGGTGTAGAAATAATGCCTTATTTCCAACACATATTCAACAAATTTTAAGTAAATTTAATGTAACTAATTTAAATTATAATTTAATCTCAAAATTTCAAAAAACTAAATTCAATTTTCACACAAAATGTCTACGTTTAGAAATTGAAAACCTTGTGAAAAATATCCAAAAATTAGGTCAGTTTTCAAATCACTTACAACATCGTTTCTCAAGAGTTATATCTGATGGCTCATTGAACAAGTCTTTTTGATTCACAAGATTTAGGTCTTCGTAATCTAAAATACTCAAAACGTGATGATGTATAAAAAAATTTGACTTATTAAGAAACAGGTCTTTAGTTTCTAATAGAGAGATTGCTAATTTTAGATTAAACAAATGTTTTAGGAATTTATCAACAGTTGAAATCCCTTATGATGTTGCTGAAATCTTACCATTAGGAAACAAATTTGGAGTTCCTTTAAATGTTAATAGAATTCCTGTCAATAGTTTAGTTGCTAATATTGAAAATTCTATCCAAACTATTAAAGAAGATTTAAAATTTAATACTCGAAAAACTGTTACTCAAATAGTCTCAAATTACAGTAATAATAATAAATTTACAAATTTAGAAAAATCTGTTCAGTTAGTTGAAAATTTCCAAAAAAAATCATAAAGATTTAATTTTTGTGAAGGCTGATAAAAGTAACTTAACGGTTGCAGAAAATAGAGACGATTATAACATTACAGTTGAAAACATCCTTAATAATGATATTTTAAACAAGAATATTAAAACTAGTATGGTTCCAACGATTGAAAATAAATGTAATGGCATAGCTACTAGATGGGAAAATAAAAGATTAATTAACGATCAATGTCCATACAATTTAAAAATTCACAATAGTGTTTAGTAGCAAAAGCTTATGCTCTCCCTAAAGTTCACAAACCTAATTTAAGTTGATGACTAATTGTTTCTACTGTTGGCTCCCCAACTTATAAATTATCAAAGTATATTTCAAATATTTAAAAACCAGTTTCTATAAACACTGGCTCATTTGTAAAAAATAGTTGGGAACTTAAAGATCGTTAAAAAAATATAAATGTACCAAAAACCCATTCGATAGTTTCTTTAGAAGTTGTGTCCATATATGACAGCATCCCATCAGATATCGCTTTAGTTTGCATTGAAGAAAAACTTAATTTAAATCATAACTTGACAAAAATAACTAATAATGAATTTTTAGTAGATACCAGAACAGTTTTTAATGGTACTGTTTTCTCCTTTAATAATAAATTTTATTAATAAATTTCGGGTTACCCTATGGGTTCACCGTTATCTCCAGCAGCTTCTAATTTAGTTTTACAAGATGTCAAAAAAATAGCTTTACAATTGTTAGATTTCACACCTATTTTGTACAAACGATATGTCGACGACATTTTAGCCATTATTCCTACAGATAAGATTCAAGTTTTGTTAAATGTGTTTCATAGTATTGAAGATTGTATAAATTTCACTCATGAATGTGAGATTAATAATGTTATTAACTATCTTGATTTAAAAATTATAAAAACTCCAAATGTTGATTTATTAACCAATTGGTATAAAAAACCTTCTTGGTCTGGTAGATACTTAAACTATAATTCACATAATTTATTTGGGCATAAAATTAGTTTTATTAAGGGTTTAGTAGATCGATGTGTAAAAATGATCTGACATTCAATTTAGAAAAGAAAATTTGAATCAATTAAAAACAACTTTAGTACAGAATAGCTATCCTCTTGAGTTTGTAAATTACATCATTACAGAACGCATTCATGAGATTGACAATAACAGTAATAAAACAAACAAGAAAAGTAATTGGAGTGATACTTATAATAGATTTAATTTAAATGTCACTTTGCCTTACATTCAGGGTCTATCAGAAAGGTTAAGAAATTCACTTAAAAAGTTTAACATTAATGTTTATTTTAAAAGCACTTATACTTTAGATAATTATTTATTAAAAAGGAAGCACGTCGATTCCATTGAAAATTTATCTAGTGTTATTTATTTAATTAAATGTAAATGCTTTAATAAAGCTTATATAGGTGAAACTGGCAGGAGATTAAAAACTAGAATTGCTGAACATAAAAGAGATTGTGAAGTTGGGAATTTTAACACAGGTCTTTCGCAACATTCTTGAAATTCCAATCATTACTTTGATTTTGATTTTAAAAGCATTAAAACATTAGCTACAGAAAAAAATACTTATCAACGACGTATTATTGAGTCTATTTTTATAAACAAATATCGTCAGATTTCCGTTCATTTACATACTGAAATTCTAAATATTAATAAAATTTATCATATTATTATAAAATAATGTTTTTTAATATTAATCATCTCTATATGTATAGATGTGTATGTATGTTTTATATGTGTGTATATGTATGCATATGTATGCATGTGTGTATATATAATTTAATATAATTATTTAGTTTAAGAACCTTTGAAAAAGTTACACATGTGTAAGGAGGATTAAAAGGAGTTTTTTCTATTTAATAAATATCTGAGTTTCGAAGAAAATGTTTTTTTGACTCGTAATTTTATTTTGATTTAAGATTTGACCGTAAGACATAAACAATTAAAATCTGCGATTTGAAATCAGTAAAAACAAAAAATTACATGTTCTTTTTTATCAATAATTTTTTTAAAAATTCAGAAATAAATTTTATCAAGGGGTTATGAGTATAATCTTTTGTCATTTTTAAAACATTTGCTCAAAAAGTTAATGGCAGTATTGTTCCAGTTATTATTAACGAATCGTTAAGAATTTGAAGTTTTTCTTGCAGAAATAAGTTTTTAGAATTAAAACTGATTATTTGGCAATTGCGATTTACAGTATTGTAACTAGGATAGGATTTTCTAAAAAAATCAGTCCCTTGTATAAAATCAAAAAATCTCCACCTCGCGACTTTATTCATAAGTGAAAGAGGGACCCCAAACTAAACCGAAAATCCACCCCTTTTTGCGCCCAACTTAGCTTTTGAAGGAAAGAACATAAATTGTCGCAACAAAGCTCAAAATAATCGCCAATGATTGCTGTAACCGGGTTTGTCATTAGTTTACCCGAAAACCAAAAACGACCCCTATAAGGGGGTGGAAATAGGTAAAATCAATTCGTATCAATCTAACTTAATTCTGCTTATTTAGCACCATTTCAACCGTTGAAACTGAAAAATTACCCCTATCAGGGGGTCGAAAGTACTTCATGACCAAGAACGTAAATACAATATTTTTAAATTACTTTTCTTTTTTACAGATATAGTCACGTTAGTTTCTAATAGATTTCCAGCATTACAGTATAATATGTACCCCAATCATACTTATTCATGTTACCGCTATTGTTTCCACCACCTGATAGGGGTGGTTTTTTGTTTTCGGGCAAACTAATGACAAACCCGGTTACACCATGCGTTGACGATTATTTCGAAGTTTGTTGTGTCAATTTATATACTTTCCTTCAAAGACTACGTTGGGCGCAAAAGAAGGGGCTGATTTTGGTGTCCATCTTTCAGGAAATAACTATTTTCCTCTAAGACGTTGTATCTGCGCTCTCCCCGATAGCAAAATTAAATAAAAAAATTTCGCGATAGTAACATAAAATTTTTGTTTTTCCTCATGCTTTCGTTATTAGCGAAATTGACACAACTTTTTCGCGTCTCTTGTCTAGCTCATCGGTCAAAATCACGAGCATTGTCTTCATAAAATTATTTTTCAAACGCATCCCTTTTTCACTAACTCTTGTTCTTCCCTTTTTCTTTGAGTGGATCGATGTCGACAGCAAAGCATTCTGTCATTAAGGATCAGATACCAAGGACTGTGCAAAAAATGGCACAGGCGATCAATCTTCTATAAGTCGAAGCTTCTGGTTGCAGGACAGGAGCTCTGAATCGCGGGATGGATTTGGCTGGCAAAAAGTTCTTTATAAGCGACGCGACAAAATCGATCCGTGATTACCTTAGGTTGAACGAACTCTTAAGAGAATTGTTTTTTAAAAGTGAAATTTTCTAAAAGTTTTTTCTTCTTATGAATTCTAATGCGATTGCAAAGTACTATATATGTATTCACCAACAAAAGAAAAATGGATACATTCAATATTTTTGAATAAATCATTTCATGCGTCACGAAGACGCGAATAATTGCATCCAAGGTACTACTGTTTTATTTTAAATATAAAATAATCCTCTTATAAATTATTGAATAAAATCCTGAAAAATTCAAGATGAATCTAAAAGATGTTAAGCTAAATTAAACAAAAACCAAAGAAAACATTAAAATCCATTGAGTTGAGTAGAATTGAGTACATTTAGCAGAATTCAAGTATGCTAAAATATCAAGAGAATTTAAAAGAATTTTAAATAAGTCAGGATCGCTTTCAAATTCTTTAAAATCTCTTTAACTTATTGAAATTATTTATTAACTCCTTAATCTTTTTGAAGCTATCCCAAAATATATAAAATTCTTTCAAATCTTTTGAAATCTCTTGAAAATTTGCAAAGCTTTTGAAAATTTCTCCCAATTTTCCAAAATACTTTGAAATCTTTAAAATCACGTAGAATTAGTTAAAAGTGTTTCAATCTTCCAAAAATGCCCCAAAAGTAATTTAAAGCCCATTGAAAATTTCTTCGAATTTACTATTCCAAATTATTTTTAATCTTTTGAAATCCTTAGCATTTTTTTTAAGCTCTGGAAATTTTCTTGGCATTTAAAACAATATTCTAAATTCTTTAACATTTTTTTAAATCCCTTACAATTTTTAAAGAACTCAAAAATGTCATGGAATTTTGTAAAGATACACTAAAATCTGTCAAATTATTTAGAGACTTTTTCAAATTGAATAAATCTGTTTAAAAATTCCTTGAAATCTTTTATAGTATCCTAAAATGTTAGAAACATTCAAAATCTTTTGAAAAACCTTGAAAGATTTTTAAAGCTTCTGAAAAGTCCTTGACATTTTTATCTATTGATAGTTTGTTGAGCTCTTTAAAATTCCTCGGATTAAAAAAAAAACGTAAAACTTTTAAAGTGAGTTATCTTAAAATCGTTAAGATTATTTTAAATCTTTAGAATTTGCTTAAACTATTTAAATTTCTTTGGAATTATTCAATTAATTTACATTAGTTATTTGAAATCCACTAAAATATTATAAAATCCCTTAGAAATAAATAAAATCTGATGTTATTTCTCGAAATCCTGTTAAATTTATAAAAATAACTTTAAAGTTTTTAAATCACTTAAAATCATTGAAAAATAGACTTTATCAAAATACTTGAAAATATTTCTAATTCTTTAATTTTTTTAAATCTCTAATTTTTTTATAAACTCTCGAAAATTTCTTAGAATTAAAAAAATATATTTTATATCCTTCTCAATGATTTGAAATCCTTCAAAGCTCTTGAAAATTCCTTGGAATTTTTAAACATACTCTTAAATCTTTCAACTCCTTTGAAATCACTTACAAATATTGAAATGTATTAAAAAGTCCCAAAAAAATATTTCAAGTCCTTAAAAATCTTTTGAGATCCCTTGAAATTTGACAAAGTTCTCAAAATCATCTTTGACATTTTAAAAAATAAAATCTTGAACATTCTTGGAAATACCTTTAAATTATTGAAATCAATTTGAAACTCTTTAGCATCTGTTCAAATATCCTAAGTTCTTGAAATAAATTTTAATCTCTGGCATTACTTTGAAGTGTTTAAAAATCTTTGAAATTCCATTTTTAGAGTTTTTCAAATGATTAAAATCGATTAAACACTTTTTGGAAATTTTTCAAATAACCTTAAGCTTCCAAATCTCTTAAAATCCGTAAAAATGCCTTTATTGTTTTCAAGTTTTGGAAAATTTCTTGTTGAATTGTTTAAAATATTTTAAATCCTTTAAAATGGTTTGAAATCCCTCAGAGAATTTTAATGCTGTTAACATATTCTTTAAATTTTAAAAATCACCTAAAATCTTTAAAATTCTTTGGAATATCTTCAAATTATTGAAACCTATTAAGAATTCTTTGGAATCCTTTAAATACTCGTAAATATTTGAAAACCTTCGAAACTTCTCAAAGCTCTTGAAGATTTCTAAAGTTTTTTAAAGTATCCTGAAATCTTTTGAATTCTTTTAAAATCCCTTCAAATGATTGAAATCTATTACAAAATTTCTCAGAATTTTTTCAGATAATCGTGAAGAAAAAATTGAGTAAAAAGCTATTTGAGGAAAAAATGAGTTACCTAAAATACTTTTACGAAAATTTCCTGATTTTTGTGATTTTTCTAGTGACTTTTTTCTAGTTGTTCTTGTAAAAAATCTATTTTTGAAATTTCTTTATATTTTTTGGTTTCAGGGAGTAGTGAAGAATCTAGAACGGGAGCTGGAGATCCCGGTAAATTAGGTGTGAAAAAACCGAGACCAAAAGCTTCCTCGCCAAATAGACAAGGTCCACAGCAGTGTCAGGTGAGTCAAAATAAAAAATAAATTTTTTTATGATTATTTTTTTGTTTGCCGAGATATTATAGGGAATTTAAAAAAGTTTTTTTTCTCATTCTAGAGAATAAAAAGCTAGTTTTCCCAATTGTTTGATTTGAATTTCCGATTCGCAGCAGAATCACGTTTTACGTTGATGACAGGAAGCGTGAAATTAATTTTCGAGTCCTGCAGGCCCTGCGGACGAGTGAATTAGAGATTGGCCCGCTGACCGCAAAGTCTGTTCCAAAAATTCAGAAAACTCACAAATTCCAACTGTCGCGGGTCTCTGCTCACAACCCATTCCCTTGTCATGGTCGACCGAATGTGAAACCATCGGGAGCTAACGAGTCCGACCTATTTTCTACTTCCACTGAAGCTTTATTTTATTTGTCGAAAAATCTTCACTGGGTTGAAAACCACCCTTTTCGTTAGAAAATAAAATAAAATTTTCAATAGAAAGTCAATGTTTTTACACCAGGCTTTAAATTACTCTACTTTCCAAAGTTCCTACATTTTCGGTTCGGGACTTTTTTTTAAATTCTTTTTGGTCCAGTGTTAGTAATTCCATTTTTTATAAATTTATTTATTTTAATACTAAAAACTCTTGAATTAATTGGAACTCAACAGTAATGCAGAAGCTTTAAAACATGGCAGATATGGGGAATTTTGTCACTTTAAAATAAAACATAAAGTAATAAGATATTAAAAAATTTAACGAAACTCCCAGTCACTATACCATGGCTTAAAACTTCCCGACTTTTTATAGTTTACTATTTGTTTGCACAAGACTTTAAAAAATGTTTTTTGGGTTATTGATATCAAAATCTACTTTTTTAATGAAATAGTATGTTTTTAATATTATAAAAATTTAAGTATTAAAAAAATCCTAATCACCACCATGACTTCAAACTAACCTACTTTTTATAATTTCTTGTTTTACAGTATGAGACTTTTCAAATTGCTTATTGGTCAAACAATATCGAATTTCACTTTTTTCATGGATTAATATATTTTTCATATTATTAATTTTCGAATTATTTGAGCTCGAGAGTGATACGTAATCTTGAAAACGCGCTAGATATCGTAAATATATTAATATTACAAACGTTCTAATTATTTGGATTTGACAGTAGTGCAGAATCTTGAAAATATGGTGGAGATCGGGACATTTGTTACCACAAAATAAAATAAAAAGTAACAAGGAAGTACAAAAATGATTAAAATTCCCAATCTCTAGCCTCGCTTCAAACTACCCATTTTATATTTTCTACTTTTTCGGTACGAAACTTTTTTTAAATGCTGCTTTTCGACCAATGTTATCAAATTCCCCTTTTTTCGTAAATTTATTTGTTCTCAATATTAACTCTCGTAAACTGAGCTCTGTAGTTAGACAAAATCTTCAAAACATGTTAAAGATGTCCAGTGGTATAAAATTCTACATTTTTGTCATTATAAATTCATTTGTTTTTAATATTATAAGTTTTCGAATAAATTGTGCTTGACAATGGGACAGAATCTGGTAGAAATGGCACAGATTAGGAATCTTGTTACTACAAAAAAAGTGAAAAACAAAAACATGTGAAAAAGGTGGCAAGATTCCCAATCTCTATCATGGCTTTAAACTCACCTACCTCTTATAGTCTCTATATTCTTGGCACGGGACTTTTTTTCAATGGTTTTTGATGCGATATTATCAAATTCCACTTTTTTGTAGATACATTTTTTTTAAATATAAAATAACAGAAAAAATTAACGAAAAAGTACAAAGAAAGTAACAAAATTCCCAATATCTATTATGGCTTTAAACTTTCGTACTAATTATAGTTTACAATTTTCTGGCACAAGCCTTTTTTTAATGCTTTTTAGTCCAGTGATATCATATTCCACTTTTTTCATGAATTGATTTTTATAGTGTCAGAATCTTGAAAATTAAGATAGGGAAGAGGATTGGTAGAGGTTGAGAATATTTTTAAATAAAAGAACAAAAAATAATAAAAAAAGAAGTAAAAACAATAACGAAATTCCCAATCTTCATTATAGCGCAAAAAATAATTAAAAACTCGAATCGCCTGCAAAAAGTTGAATTGTTAATTTAAAAAAAAAAGCTTGAACAAAAAACTTAATTTTTAACCAACCAGTTGACTTTTTGAAAGAACTAGTTTTCTTATTTAACCCAGAAGATAAATTTTCACTTAAAGTTATGAAACTTTAAACATAACAATAACGTTCTAATACAGTAGTTCAAATGAACAAAAAATTTTCAACAATAGACTTCATTTCTCAACTAAAGCAGATATAATGACATAATTTAGTTTTTACCTTAAAAAATACATTTTCAACTAAAAATAAAACCATTTTTTTGTGTTGATAGTTGAAGTTTCACCAAAGTAAATGAATTTTTAACTAAAATGATGAATCTTCAACTAGAACAATTAATTTTCAACAAAGCAGTTCAACTTTAGACGAAGCAGTTGAATTTCTGACCAGATTGTTAAATTTTCGAGCCAACAATATGAATTTTGTGCAAAACAGTTGAACTTTTCAACAAAATTAACTCTAGAAAAATCAGCTCTTAGCCATTTTTTATGCTCATTTTTAATAATCACAATTTTGCTTATTAAACCAATTATTTAAACTGAATAATTATTTTTTAATGAACTTGTAAAAATTGTAAGTTCAATTGGAGTGATTTTTATCAATTGAAAAATAATACTTTGATTTCCTATTTTTTTCCGTCTCAACAGTGTATTTTCATAATTCTTTTTAAAGTACACCAAAATGTCGCTTCTAGTCCAGTGTCGGGGGTTGCCTTCAAATAACCTTGGACTAAATTCGAGGCCATCAAAACGTAAACAGTCAGGGCTGCCTGAACTGGTTCCAACTGAAATGCATGCTATTGCCCAATATACTTGATTGAGTACTCTCGCACAGCGGTCCTTCCAAGACGACTATTGCAACCACTCTCTCCCTGCTCCCCTGAGAAACTGCGGGCGTCAATATTTCTAGGAAGCTTGAAAGCGGGGGAACTAAGACGTTGAAGCAAAAATAAAGGAGGCGCGGTGCGATCTTTGTTTTGTTGGGACTAAAGTAAGCGAGATTTAGTCAGTAATAAAAGTAATAGAAAAGAAATTAGCTATCTGTCTAGAAAAGGGGCACAAAGAGACTGTCGTTATTGCACTGGTGGATAAAATGTAAGCGTCGTTATTGTAGGAGCGATGATAAAGGAGTTCAGTTTATTGCAGTGTTAAGAATAAATTAGGCGTGATTACATCAGTACTAAAAACAGTAACAATAAAATGGGCTATCTATCTAGCAAGTGGGAATAAAGAAGACGACGTTATTGCAGTGGTAGGTATAAAGTAGGCTTGGTTACTTCTGTGGCCGGGATAAAGAGGCGTGAATAATAATGAGGTGACGACAAAATAGGTGGGTTGATTATAGTTTTTTGAGATAAAGTAGGCGTGGTTGAATCATCAGTAAAAGTAGTAAGAATAAAATGGCCTAGCTCTCTAGAGAAACGGCGCAAAGAGGCTCACGTGATTTTAGTTATTGGATATAAAGAAGGCGTGTTTATTTTCGCGGTTGGGGATAAATAGGCATGATTATTGAAGAGGCAAGGATAAAGGAGATGGGCTTATTATAGTTTTGTGGATAAATTAGGTTTAATTAAATCATTAGTAAAAGTGGTAAGAATAAAATGAGCAACCTGTCTAGAGAATCGGGTCCAAGAGGCCCTCACCATGGGAGTGGTGGTACTAAATAGGCGTGGTTATTTATGCGATGGGGATAAAGAGGCGTGTGTATTAAAGAGAAAAGGATTAAGGTGAAACGGTAACTACCTGCGATCAGTGTATGCAAAAGCACCCCCAAAATAATTCATCAATTGAAATTATTTTTATTGCATTGTAAAAGGTTAAACGTAATCTATGGCGGGCTTCTCTTAAAAATCCAAATTATTAATATTTTTTGAAAACAAATTTTAGATTATATAATTTCGAAAATTTTTGATGCTCAAATAACGAGAAGCCCGCCATGAGGAAAGTAAGAATGAACATATTATAACCGAGAAAAGATTGATTTATTAATTTATTTAGACGCCGTTTTGCACAAACCAAAACGCAATAAATCAGGCGAAACAGTGTAGAAAACCCGTTTTTTTAGTTCCGTGATTTACCGCCAGAGGTCACTGCTGATCTATTCTTGCATCACAGATTGATAGTTAAGAATATATAATTAATTTCCTTTATTTGTATTTAATGAACTCGTAATGTAAAGTTCCATGTCTTATTAATTCATATTTTAACACATGTTTTTGATAATCAACATAAAAATTGAATTTAAGGCTATCTCCACAAATATTGTAATGTCGGTAAGGTGGAAACATTACTTTAGACCTTTAGCGAGACGAAACTTCTGCTTATGATTGCTTCTTTGAAAAATAATGACATTATATTATCACATGGCTACATTTCTAAATTGATTGTACAATTCTAAGCTCTTTAGAAAATTATAAGAACATAATTTTACAATGTATTCTCGATCAAATCATCTCTGAGTGAAGAATTTTGTACAATAAAGTTTTATTTGTGCAAAATCACGTCTAGAATAATAACACAATTTCGTAGTTTCTTCAGTTTTCTCAATCTTGGGTGGAGGGGGGGGGGGGTGCGTGAACTCAAGTAAAAGTAGCATAGTCTAATTTCTGAAATAGATGACGCCCGCTCTCAAGACTTCACCCTCTAGCCTTTTGTTGCACTGACGGATTACCAGTTATTACCTGCGAACGAACATGCCGATCCTCGAAAATATCTCAGTTTCGATTTAAATGGTTACATTTTCAGTTAAAAGAAAATTAATTTCAACAACAAAATTCAAAAGAAGGAAAGCATTTTTAACTAACATAATGAATTTTCAACTAAAATAGATGAATTTTAAACCGATAAGATGATTTTTCAAGAAAAAAAGATAATTTATTAATCAAAATTTGAATATTTAAATTTTCGTCTATACAAATAATATTCAACCAAAGAGTTGAAATTTTAACTGAAATAATGGAATATTAAATTGAAATAATTACATTTTCACTTTTAAAAACATATGTATTTCAACCAAAACAATTTTTTTTAAATAGTTACATTTTTAAACAAAGTTATGATTTTTCAACTATAATCATTAATCTTTTACTAGAATAATTGAACTTTCAACCAAAGAGAATAATTTTTTAATAAAATGATTGCTTATGTAAGTTTAATAGATCAATTTTAAATCAAAAAGATGAAATTTTATCGAAAGAGTTTAACTTTAAACCGGAATAGTTTAATTTTTAACCAAAAAGTGAATTCTAAAACAAGAAGATTAATTTTAAAACAAAAAGATTAATTTTCTACCAAAAAATAAACATGTTTTTAAAAGAATACATGAATTTTCAATTGAAAAGGACAATTTTGCAAACAAATAGTGGAATTTCGAACTAAGGAAGATCAATTTTGAATCACAAATGGAATATTAAAAATTTCCAGTTTAAAAAATTATTTTTTAACAGAACTGATGAATTATCAATTAAAATTCTGACTCTACAACTCGCATAGATTAACTTCATGCCAAAAAGATGAATATTCAACTACAAAAAGCAAATTTTCAATTAACAAATTGAATAATTACATTTTCAGTTCATAAAATTAACTTGCAACCAAGGAGCTAAATTTTAAATAACAATGGGTAAATATTCTATTTAAATAGTAACATTTTAGTTTAAGAAAATTAATATCAACAAACAAAAATCATTTGAAAAAAATAGTTATATTTTCAAACAAAGCGATGAATTTTCATATGATTCTTCAAACTGTAATAGTTGAATTTTAAGCCAAAAGATAAATTTTCTACCAGAATTGTGAATCTTTAATTAGAATTTTCCAATTTTAAACAAAAAAGATAAATTTTTAACCAAGAAGGTTAACTTCTATCAAAAGAGAATTAATGAAACAGAAGGTAATTTGCAAACAAAAATTGAGGAGTTAAATTTTTCTATTAAAAAAATGTATGTTAAATGAAATAACTGAATTTTTGTTTGCAATGGTGTATCTTCAACCATAAAAATTAACTTTCAACAAAAAAGTTTGACTTACAACCAAGTAATTAAATTTTTATTCCAAACACATTTTTTCAACGAAAGACGTAGTAGGGGATATGAGGAACTGAAAAAGACGATTTTCTAAATTTGATTTCTTAAGTAAGAAATATTCTTCCATAAAACAGAAAAAATTACGAACAAACTGTCAAATTATCAAGCAAAAAAATAAATCTTCAAATAAAAATGATCAGTTTTTAACCAAAAATGGAATAGTAAAATTTCAGTAAAAAAAAAACTAATTATAAAAAAGTTTTCAACAACATAGTTAAATACAGTAATATACATCAACTTTTATAAATGCAAAATCATTGTTATTCAATTTTATATCGCAAGACAAAAGGAAAATTTAGCACGCTCTTGAAAAAATGCCCTAACTTCACGAAAAATCCCTGAAATTTTAACGTTTTTCTAGATGTATAAAATTCTGGATAAAATTTACAAAAAAGTTTTTTTTTATGATAGGAAATATCTGTTACACTTGATGGGACTTGCCCAACCTCTAAATACAATTTTTTTTTTAAATTGTTCTAAAATCTTATTAAATATATACTTGAAAATGAAAAAAGCATTACAAATTTTTCCAGGAATCTATTTCCAATTTTGTTATTTTCTTGGGACTTGAATTTTTCCTGCAATTTTTTGAAAATCTGGCAAAATAAAAAAAATTACTTGAAAATCTTCCGTATTTTGTTTTGAAAATTTAAAAAAAATTAATATTTTTCAAAATAATTTTTTGACAAAAAATTAATTTTTAGTTTTCCTGGGAATGTGGATAAAATTATTTCATTCTTTTGAAGCTTTTCAAAAAACTTAGAAAGCTTCTACATATTGTGTTCAGAATCTTCCAAAATCTACGTTTTGTTTACAATTGTTAAAAATTGTTTCATGCTTTAAATTATTTTGGAATTTTTTAAAAACTTCTAAATATATCTTATACATACTCGAATTTTTTCCAAATTAATAATTGACTACATATTTTTTCAGTTTCTAATGAAAATTATGTTTGGTTGAAAATTGATATCTTTGGTTAAAAATTCTTTATTTTTTAATGTTTTAGTTTAAATTCATGTATTTTGTAAGAAAAAAATCTTCTTGGGTGAAAAATTAATCTCTTCGTTTGCAAATTGAACTACTTGGTTAATACCATTTTTTGTTAAAAAATACTTTTTTGTGGTAGAAGACACATTTTTTAAATAAAAAATGCATTTCTTTTAATTGAAAGTTTGATTGAAAATGTCTATTTTATTTAGTTTAAAATAAATGTTTGAACTGCAAATATAAGAGGTAAGAAAACAAAAAGTGTCAGCATCAAAACGTCTGGATCGGGTAATATCAAACATATTATTTTTTTAAAGAAGGATAATTATTTTCAAAATTTGCAAAGTGAAAAAATATTTAGGGGTAGTTTTGAGAAATGCAATTGTTTGAGAAATAAACGAAATCCATGATGCTAGTTAATAAGTTCTCATTTGTGGTCGAATTGTAGCTTCCGGATTTTCCCAAATTAAGTAAACTGTTGCATCAATAAATTAAAGCTACTGCAGCATATTTGAGTAGAATATACTAAAAAATTACCCTGATATAATTTTTGTTTGTAAGTTATTGGCCGTCTATTCATATTAATTTTGGTCAGTTTCTTCCTTCTGACGATTATACTTTTAGTTAAGAATTTTATTCTTAGGTTGCAAAATCAACAATTTGATGAAGAAGTAATTCTTTGTGTTTGATATATCCACTATTATATTATTCGTTGAAAATTAATTTTTTTTTAGAATTTTTTTTTTAATTAAAAACTTCACTAGTCAATTTTTGGCCAAAAATTGTTTTTCTTTCACAACGAAAATTCAACTACTCGGGTAAAAGTTTAACCACTTTGTTAAAAATTAAGTTTTTGTTGTTTCACGGTTCAAATCTATGGTTCAATATTTAATAATTTGGTGGAAAATCATTTTTTTTTTTTAATTTAACTTCTACCTGAAAATGATAGTATAGTCCATTTTCTGTTGAAAATTGATCTGTTTTACTTAGAACTTTGTATTCATTGGTAGAAAGCTAATTTTTTGGATTGAAATTTATTGTTTATTCGTTAAACTGCAACTGTTTTATTCAAAATTAACTCTTTTGTGAAAGTTGATCAATTTGGATGACATTTTTTTCTTTCTTGACTGAAAAATTTTTAATTGTTGAAAATTCGTCTTTTTTGTAAGAAAATCAAACTTCTGTGTTGAAAGTTGAACTAACTTGTTAAAATCTTTGTTTGGTTGAAGATTCATTATTGGTATTTCAAATTCTTCTCTTTGTTTCGAAATTAAATTATTTTGCTAAAGATTTGTCTTTTTGATAAAAAATTAATATTTTAGAATTGGAAATTCAACTGCTTTGTAGAAATTTCATCTTGCAGATTGAAAATTTGTGTTGTTTTATCAAAATTTAAGCTCCTTTGTTAAAAATTTATTTGTATACCTGCAGATTTATCATGCTAGTTAAAAATTCATCTTTGGTTAAAAATTCAACTATTTTGTTGAAGTATTTATTTACTGAAAAATTATCTTTTTTAGTCGAAAATAGAACTATTCTTTTGAAAATATAGGTAGAAAATAAATCATTTAAAAAGAGATTATTACACACGTAATTCAACTTACTTTAATTATATTAACAACAACAAATTATTGGGTACTGAAAATGTTATTATATTCGCTAAAGTTAAAGGAATAAATAAAAGGATAACTTTAAAATATTTTCGATTTCAGTTTTGTGATTTTCACAGCGGTAAAATAAACAATTACCAAAAAACAGTTTTCGACCATAAAATCGGATTTTGGGGGCGTATAATAAATTTCGCATTTGAAACATTTTTAGAAAGGTACCTGAATAAATCAGTTTTATCCTGAAAAATTTGGAAAAGTCCTGAATTTTTTTTCCACAAACGCTAGACACTCGGGGTATGTTTTCAAGTATTTTTCTTTACGTTCAGTATTTTACCTTTGCCTGAGGTTATAAAAGTAGCTTTTATGAATACCGAAATTATTTAATTTTTTATATTACAATTTTACAAATTTTATTCTTTTTCTTTTATGTGATGCAAATTCATTATTTCTCACGCAGATAGCATACATAGATGAAATCCTTGTCAATTTTTCATATTTCCCTGCAGCTGAGCAGGTAAGCCAGTGGTCGGCACACTCTTGCCCTGGGCAGGCGAGCGAGCTTGGCCAGACCACCCCTTTCCTCAGGGGTCCTTTGTTAGAAAATGGGACAAAAATGTGAGATTAAAAAATTCGTAATTTTGCGATCAGTGAGTTAA
>NC_046661.1:75379561-75407967 GCF_010883055.1 Belonocnema kinseyi | reverse complement strand
TCACACTAAGGTACATGAATAGACCGAAAAGTAGTAGAAAAAATTAAGTCGTGTGGAGCTTGACCATACCTGAAAATTAAGCAAAAAGTTTGCCGACCACTGAGGTAAGCCAAGTAACACCAACTGAAGCCAAACGCGAGGGTGCAATAAAAATAGTTAAAGATTTTCTGTCTCTCTCGTTGCTAAGCATCTCGCTCTAACAGGTCACAAATTTTACCAACGGAATACTACCGATTTTCGGGTATGAGTTTGTAATTATATTAGTCAGGGGGCACTAGGCTGTATTTCGGATTTTTTTATAGTTGTCGCTGCAGTCATTTGGGTGCTCAGTGAAACCTAGTGGGTTTATCACAGTGTTATGGATAAAGTAGGCTTGATAATATATTTAGTAAAAGTGGTAGCACTAAAATAAGCTATCTTTGTAAAGAGTTGGGGCAAAGACGGCGTTGTCATTTCAGTAGTGGTCATGAAGTAGTTTTAATTAATAATTTCTGCTTTGCTGACTAACGGACCCCATTCAACATTGCATGTACGCGTAACAGCTAATTTGTGATTGCTCATACCAAGCAATCATAAGGGAATTTCCCCAATCAAATAAAGGGTCAAAGGGTTAAGCGCTCCCATCGAATATTAATCAGGACAGAATTTCTGAACCAGGAGAGAAACACTTCTCGGTTAATAATTCTCCAACCAGACTTATTCTATTAAGCCAGAGAAACAAGAAACCAGGAATGGGAAACAAGGCATTGTTTCGATGTATCAGAATCGTGAGGACTGCCTGTGGACCCGCGGTCAAATATTTGATTTCTGCTTCTCTGCAAACTCCTTACCCGAGGGGAATCTCTAATGCTTTTGCAGCGTCGGGCTATTTTCGCTTCCCTGAACAAATTTGTATTCCAACCAATTAAAAGTCGATTCGCAGAGATGAAGTTATTTTGGGAAAAGAATGGGGAAAGGAAAACCTTCCCTTGCCACTCACCTACCCTATCAATTTCTCTACCGCACTTTTGAGCTTTCCTTTCAAGATAGTAGATTTAGAAAAACCAGAATTAAATAAGACGCAATTGATCATTTTCTTTGACCAGTAATTTACCAAGATTAGGATAAAGGATGAATTTTCAATTAAAAAAAAATTTGTAACAGCAAGTTAATTTTCGACCAAGAAAAATGAAATTTTAAGTATATACTTGCATTTACATAAAAGTGGAATTTTTTCCAAATTGCTTAATTTTGAATATACCAAGATGAATTTTTAGCCAAATAATAAAACTTTATATCTAAATAGGAGAATGTTCAAAAAAATATTTTAATTTTCGACAAAAAAAATGATATCGAAACGAAATACTTGAATTTTCTAACAAAATTCGGAGTTTTCATACAAATGGTATAATTTCCAGCCAAAAAAGGTCCAACCAAATAGTATAATTTTCTACCCAAAAAGTTCAATTTATAATGAAATGATAAATTTTTAATAAAAAATGTGATAGTTAATGACCAAGAAGATCAGCTTACTAATAGAAAAAGTCAAATTTTTTGATAAAAAATATGAATTTTCAACCAAAAATGCTAAAGTTACATATTCAGTTACAAAATTTAATTTTAAAAAAATGCATTTTTTAACAAATATTTCAATTTTCATTTTAAAAAAATGAAGTTTTAACAAAGTATTTCCACTACATAGCAGTCAGTAGTCCCATTATCAATTTAAAAAGATCAAGAGCAAAAGAATTTTCAGACAACGAAATAAATTTTGAACTGAAAGTATTCAGCAATTAATCTAATAGTAGATATTTCAACCAAAACAGTTTTTAATTTATATAACAAATTTAGACAAAAGAGATGAATTTTTAACGTAATATTTGAATCAACACCCAAGTAGGAGTAGTTTTATAAAATAAAGGAATATCAAAAAAGTAATTGGATTTTTAATCAAGAAATATTGGAGTTGTATTTTTAACAAAAAGTTAATCTTCAACTTATGTAGCTAAATTTTCGACCCAAAAATAAAAACTTTGAACAAAAAAGTTGAATTTTCAATAAAGAAAAAGATTACTTTAACAAAATTGTTGAATTTTTGAAGAATCAGCAGGAGGAAGCAATTGCAAAAAGTTAAATAAATATAAAGAGAAATGCCAGTGAAATAAATTAATAAAAGATTTTATTTGAAAATTTTCCTAATTTTTCCAGAAAAATTGTTCGTTTTCCTTATTAATATTTAAAGACTAGAATCTTAATTGCATGATATTTTTAATATAGAATCTGTTATGAAAAGAATAACATAATTGGAAATTTCAATTGTTGAATTTTAATTTATTAGTAGCATTGGCCTTGTTAATTAAACTAGCCTTAACCAGCAATCTACTTATCTTATTAAATTATCCCAAAAAAAGTTTTCACTTAGCTAATACATTTTTTAACAAAAAAATGCTTGAAATTTAATTAAAACAAAGCGTTGAATGTATCTTCCACTTTAATATGTATACTTTGCCGGCTTGAAAAATTTGACTCTCAAATGCATCGCGTTCCTTCCACCCCAAATGGTAGGAAAAGAAGCTCTTTCGACAAGCAACCCACAAGCGCAGTATTTTTCATTCCCCTTTCCGCAAAGTTTCTTATTATTCTTCTCAACGGTATAAAAGTACTGTGAGAAACAAAAAATTGAAAGAGCATAAAAATGGGGGATGAGAAAAGAGGTTTTATTGCGAGGTTCACGCACGTCGGACGCAGTGGATAACGACGGTCGTGACCCACTTTTGAGAACAATGCGACACTAAAGCATCTCTGACGTAGTCGTCGCTGAATCGTGTTTAAGCTCGCCCTAGCCACCGGCAAAGCAACCCGAGTACACAACTACGTGTAACGCATAAACGCTGTTGAATATTCAAACCCCAGGCTCTCCAATGCACACTCAGACAAGGCTTAACTTCTACAGTGACACCAACAATGCATTCCCTACTCTCGAGATTGTTAGGGCGGAGCTGGATCATCAGTTAGAAATTTAGTGCCCTTTACTTTTGCATTTCTTACCTTTCCCCTTTAAGAGACAACTGATTTACGCCTAATTCATTTCTTCTCTTCCGACTTCTGAAGTAATACTTGCCTCTTCTATCACCATTTTTGCAATAACCACACCTTTTTACCCCCGCCACTGAAATAACCACGCCTACTTTATACCACTTACTATAATAACGACGCCCACTTTATAAAAATATTTCTATTTTAGAGAAGTCTTCGGGACATCCCTAAGACGTCTTTTGGAACATATATTTTGGACATCCTAGGGATGATCTGAAGACGTCTAATGTCAGTACGAATTATGTTCCAAGAACGTCCGATGTCTATTAGACGTCTTTAGGACATCCTTAGGACATTAGACTTTTAGAGACGTTGATTGGACAGACATTATATGCCCTAGGAACGTCCCAAGAAGGTTCTTCGGATGTTCATGGGTTTGTGCGCGCTGGAAGCTTAACATACGCAGGGGCTCTAACGATGCATTCGCTACATTTAAAATTTTTTAGGCGTAGCTGAATCATCGCCAAAAATATATTGCCTTTCACTAACCACGCATTAGTAACACTGCCTTTACAGTAACCACGCCTTTTTATCCGCATCTCTGAAATAACCATCCCTACTGCATGTCCACCACTTTATCCTTTATCCCCGCTTCTACAATAAACACGCCTACTGCTAAAGTAACCATGTTGTTAAATATTTAAATCCACGTATCTTCAATGCACCCTCAGCCAGAGCTTAACTTCTAAAAGGACACGAACAATGAATTTACTACTTTTTCGTGATTTTGAGATAGTTTTGGACGATGCTGGATCATTGGTGTAAATTTGGTGCCTTTTAATTTTCGTTTCTTGCTTTCCTGGTCTCAAATAAGAGCAAGCCTCTTGTATACCCTCACCACTTGAATAACGGCTTCTCCGTTATCCCTACCTCCACAATAACCACTTCTACTTTATCCCCGTTATCACAATAAACCTGACTCCTTTATCTCCGCATCTAAAATAAAGACGCCTTATTTATCCCCACTGCTAAAATAACCACGCATTATACTCCCCATTACAATAATCACACCCCTATCTTCCTTCTTTTAAGACAGACACGCCTATTTTCTTCCAACTCACACAAAAGAATTATTACTCAGAAACCTGAAAATTGTTTAATGACTTTGATTACCGCAATCTGTATTGAATTCTTAACGAGATTTCCAAGATTTCTCTGAAATTTCTGGGAGTTCCAAGGTTGCCGACCCTGCTCAGAATCATAACTCAAGTGAGATTCTCCTCGAGATTTCTAAAAGTTTTTAGCGAGTAGCTCCTTCTGTTGAATGAAAGTTAAAATCTTAAAGACCACTATTGTAAAATATCGGACTAATAAATTCATTTTCCCAGCTGTTGCCAATAGTTGAAGTTGAAAAAGAAAATTCTTCAAAAATGCAGATTTCTTTTCTGTTTTTTCCTGATATAATAATTTAATACTAACAAGGCCAAATTACTCTAACTAGAGTTTATTCAACGCAGAATCTAACAAGCCTTCTAATCGCTTTCTCATAAATATTGTTATTTTTACTCTAGACGACGCTATCACCTTCTAAGTCAAGGCTCATCTTTATTAGGACACTTGGTTACTGATCTAATACTTTTCTTCGTTAGCGCATATTAACTTTATTGTTTGTATATTAATTCAAATAAAATTGTGAAATGGGGAATGTAAAAAATAGAGAAATTTAATGAAAGAAGATGATTTTATTACATTTTAAACTGTATTGAAGCGATAAGAAGAAAACTTTAAAGTAGGCTAAGTCAACTCCACGAATTATTACTTTGTATGTCATGAATTTTTTATGAACTGTGAAATAATGACAAATATTTATTATTATCTTAGACAATTATATGGAAAAATAAAAAAATAACATTTACTAATAATTTGAAAGTTGTAATAACTTTTTTGCCCTTTATAGCATCAATATTTTATGAAATTATTACTTATTAATAAAAAAAATACAGCTTTTTTACATTCTCGACATTTATGATTGAGAAAGTATTAGAATTGTCGGAAATTTGACATCACAGTTTTTCAACGGATCTCCACGTTTCGAAACCCCCTTAATACGAAAATCAGGTTTTCACGATGGCGTCTGTCTGTCTGTCTGTCTGTCCGGCCGTCCGTCCGTTCGTAAATACGATACCTCTCGAAAAAATTAACGAATCAAATTCATCTTTGGCACACTTTTTTTTAGGTCCTGAAAGAAAGGACAAATTCGTGAACCAGCCATTTTTGATGAAAATTCAAAAAGTGAGCACATTTTGAAAATTTTTGAGAACACTTTTTTCAGGATTTGAAAATTCTATGTACGGATATTTATGGTATTAAAAAGAACAAACAGTTTAGCTTAATGACTTTTTTCGATAAAAAGAAAATTCTTAGAGTTATAGCGTTTTCAAATTTTTTTTAATCAACCGAAAATCAAAATTTGAAGCCGAAAAACGCACGATATGAAAAAAAGTCAAGAGAAGAAAAACATTTATTTTTGAAAGCCCTACAAGATTATTATAAACAATTTTTTGATTTTCTTTAAAAATCGAAAATTCAAATTTTGATTGCACAAAAAATAATGGAAAATAAAAAATTCCATTTTGTAGACAAAGTATGCAGGATACGAAAAAGATGAATTAACAAAAATGGTTATCCCAAAAAAGATCTACAATTTCGTTAAGAATCACTTCTTGATAGGACGCGTACTTTTTGTTTCATCCGTGAAAAATAACGTTGAAAATAAATAAAATAAAAAAAAATGTGTGAAAAAACGACGAAAGTTACGAGAAAAAAATCCAACAAAACGAGCGAAGCGAGCCGCGAGCGCAGCGTGCGAAGAAAATGTGCCCACGAAACGGGCAGATTTTTATTCTTATTAAGCCTCCCCATGTCTCGAAATCAAGTTTTTCATTTTTTGGAAAATTTAATATTCAATATTTAATAGCTGTCCAAAGCTAATTATAAACCCATACAATTTTGATCTTAAATCCTCCGTAGATTTTTTTGCAATTGACTGACTTTCTTACATTAAACTTTATTTACTCGTACTCAAAAACTTAATATCTCGGGAATTTTTTATATTGAATATTAAATTTTATAACGCAATTTGCAGCCAAGCCTGTTTCAATTTTAGGGTAATTTCATTTTTGGATATTCAATTTCCACATCAATTCCCTTGAAATTATATTTTTAAAATGCTACTTGTTTGGCTATAGCTTTTTTTGTTATCTAATTCTGTGAATTTTTCCAAATCAAAAAATATGGTTCTAATTAATATAAACTCTCCATTTTTATTTAACCAAACCCAAAATAAATCAATAAACGTAGTTTCTTATATGATAAATAACATTTTTTCTTTCGATCAGAAACTAGCCAAAAAGAGTAGAAAATAAATCAGATTAAACAAGTTGGAAACCTAGAATAATTAAAATTGCAGCTAAAAAACTAATTTTTAACCAAAAATACATAAAACGAACTTTTAACAGAATAGCTAAATTTTCAAATAAAAAGGTGTGTTTTAAATTTTAAAAAGTTACATTATATACTAAATAGTCAAATTGCGAACCAGAAAGTTAGTTTTTTGAAACAAAAATATAATGATAAATTTTCTAAAAAAAAGTTTACGTTGAAAGAAGAATATTTGGATTTTATATTAAATTTTATTAATTAATTTCAAATTTAAGCGGAAAAACTAGAAAAAAAAACAAATAAACCTTCTTCGAATTAAAAAAATATGTAAAGTAGAATTTGAAATATTTTACCAACAGTATTTGATAATTTGATCATGCGTTTTAAGTTTTCACCCTTGACTAATTCTTATTCTAAGAAAAAAGTCTAGTTTTTTCCATTTTCAAAATATTGATTTCTGGTGGTTTTCACAAAATGAAGAAAAATACGAATTTTTGAAAACAACAAATAATCAATGGGTTATAAATTAATTATGCATATTCAGGGTCCCCATGTGCTACTTTTCAACAGACTTCTGTTTTCGATTTTCAAAATTTTCTCGGTTTTTCATTTTTCTAGTTTTCAATAGAAAATTGCAATTATTCAAGAAAGAAAGATTAACAAAATAATTTCAAAAAAAATCAATTCTGGTAATTGAAGGCTTTTATTTATAATAAACTGTTATGGACAATAGAGCAATGGGTATAAGTTTTGCTTAAGTTTTGTGGAAAATTACGATACTGGTTATCGGGAACGACTCTTGACAAGCCAATTAATAACCTATACAATTTTCTCTTTTAAATATAAATTTTTAACAAAAATTCACGAAAAGAAGTTGTCATGCGGTCGGAAGATTTCTTTTTCCTGTGAAGAGATTGAAACTCGATGTGAACAATATACGAGTTACCGTCATACATTTTTTTCTAATAAATAAAGAAATCAGTAAAAAATTGTTTAAACAAAAACTAGCCAAAGTTCCAAAAAATAGCCAAAATGTCCTTAATCAGAGGACTTCTTTTGACCTTTTTTGGCAAAAGGTATCTCGGGGATGTCTTGGTGAATTCAGAAATGTTAGTTGTGGCTAGACTAAACAAATTTGATGTGAAAGTTACATAAGAATTGAGGAAATTAATTTGAAGGAAGAAATAAGAATTTAATCAAAATATAGTCAAAACATTCGTCTGCTTATTTGGTAGATTTTCACCTTAAAATATTGTAACTTAATTAATTTTCATCATTATCGAAATTCATTTCGATAGCGAGTTATAGCGTTATGATGGCATATTATAATTAAATAATAATATTAATAATAATATATCAAGTCATTAGAAATTTAGGAATTGCTGATTTTAAATAATTTGTTAATGATGTTTTATATTTTAAAAAAGATTTTTATTTAATCGTGTGTAGGCATACATAGCTTTATATAATATTGTTGTGATTCTCGAAGCCTTTCAACTGATTATTATCTTTACTATTTGTAAAAAATACCGATTTTTAAGGGCGAAGACAATAAAATATGTGAGGTGCTTCACCTGGTCCTACTCCGTAGCATTTTCCTGTGGAAAATAAAATAATGATACCAATGATTAATAAAGTTATTTTGTTTTAAAAAGTCAATATGCAATCGTCCAGCTTTTAAGGATGAATAACAAAAATCTTGCTCGTCTGGGCTAGTCTTTAGAAAAGCTGAGCAAATAGACACTTTGATGGAAAAATCATAATTTTCTAGCTTTTATAAAAATTAATAACTAAATTATATAATTATAATATATTTACGAGAAAGAATAGCTTTTTCTCTTGATTCGTATTTAGGAATCGGTGATGATTTAACACATCTAAACTTTTTGCCACTCAAAACTTGATTTTTCGGTACCTCTACGATGCAATTCTCTGTAAACAAAATATACGAATTATTATATGAAATTATTATTTTTTGAATAACAACAAATAGTTTCTTTTTATGGAATAGGCACACCAAAAAGGCGATTTCTCTGCAGTGCTCATCCATTTGTGACAAAAGAAGTTCAGTTTGTCCTCAATTTGTCAACAGAAAATAAATTTTTGTACACATGAACCATTAAAATTGAACGATTTTTCAAGAAGATAACATATAAAAAATTCAATTTAATAGTTACGAAAATGTCATTTAGGTTGACCAATTGAGAGGAAACTGTTTTAAACCATTTTGAGTTTTCAAGACAACATAAATATTTCTAATCCTGATCCTCAAATAGTCCTAATTTAACCATTTAATCACATCGTTGTGAATAAAGTATAAGTTAATTTTTCAAAACAACAAATGTTTTATATGAAATTAAATAAAGTTACACTCACTCTTAGCTTCATTTTCAGTTAGTCTTGATTTTTTGGTTTGTTCTTTACATTCACTACAGTAAATCAAGTAACAGAGGAAGACAAGTACTAAAAATCGCATAACTTTTAATATTAATGAACTTTTTTTAAATTATAGTGCTTTTCACTTGCTTAACTGAATAACTGAATATTCCTATTTTACGCTTGCTTTATACCGAACATTTCCTCATACTCATGTGAAAAATATTTAGATAGTGATGCTTCACTAATTTAGATTCGGAGTGTAGACTAATGTTATTATTTTTGTTATCAATGAAACCATCATCACTGGAATTAATTTTTAAAGGCAGTTGTCATGAATTGCCATCCTGGGTTTTTCTAGTTAATGTGTCATTCTGATCAAACATTTTACAATAATAAGCATATCAAAAGAATTCAATGTACATCTGTGTCAACATGTTCAAGTAATTTTCAAGTTTATACAAATGTAGCAAAAAACCATTTTTTTGGACTGATCATACATTTGGCAGAACTATCATATTAGATTGTACTGTATCATAGTTCTTCAGGAACAAAAAACAAAGTTCAACTTCGTCAACTAGATTCCTATGATGCAAATAATTTGAAAGAATAAATTGTGGCTGCTTTTAAAAAACCTACAAAATTTCCTTTACCCATTCTGGTATTATCGTCCATAACACCAGAAGATATTGAAACTTTTTTAACAAATTTATGAATTTTGTTGAAAAACAGTGTAACGTAACTTTGCAAAATTTACTTTGGGTTTTTAATTTCTTACTGCAATGATTTTCAATATAAAATTTATTATTTATAATAATATAAAATTATAATAGGTAAATATTCGGTTCTTTAAACTAAGAAGTTTTCATCATCATCTCATTAAAAACGATTTAATTTGAATGGTTCTTGATTCGAAAATTTCTTTTAAGTTTTCAAATTCAGAGCAAAGGTGAAATGTAATTTAATTGCTTCTAGCAAGAGGTTGTTTCACCATTACGAAATCATTTTTTCCTGAAATTTTCAAACACGTAGCCCTCTTTGTAAAGGGTTGTAAGCTTTTAACCCCTTCCCCACGTCCCTTTATCTTATGTAGTTTTTAACGAATACATTTTTTTCGACAATTTATTAAGGGGGCTGGGGAGCAAAATACAAATATTTAACACAATAGTAGAACCCTTCACCAAAACAAATTAATTGTTATGCAAAAAATATAAAATTCTACAATAAGAGATGTATTTTCTAATCAAAAAGACGAATTTTTAAAAAAGTTGAACTTTAAATTAAGAATAATTTTTTGGTGCATAAAGAAAAAAAGGTTATACAAAATTTTTAATTTTCAAGCCGAAAAGAGAAGTTTTTTACGGAGCAGCTTAATTTGAAATCTAATGATCGAATTATAAAACAAAACAATTAATTTTCAAACGAAAAGAATTTTTTTTTACCTAAAGGTTGAATTCTCAACTGAATACCTGCATTTTTAATCAAATAGTTTAATTTCCAACCACGCAAATAAACTTTCTACCAAAAAGGACGATCTAAGAAAAAACATACATTTTTAACTAAACAGTAGAATTTTTAACGAATTTCGTAAATTTTATACTGAGGAGTTACATTTTTTTACTAAAAAGATCAGCTTCTAGTACAAGATAGAATAGTTAAATATTTTCTAAACAAATACATTTAAAATTTGAAAAAATAAACTAATTTTTTAGAAAAAGTTGAATATTCTATCAAATAATTGAATTTTTTACCAAATAGTTGTATTTTGGACTAAGCAGATTAATTTGCTACCAAATAGGACGGGTTTTTATAAATAAAATACATAAATAAAAGAAGAACGAATTTTCTACAAAATCTTCAACTTTCTACCAATTAATTGAATTTTTTGCAAAATAGTCGAGTTTTCCACCAAGAAGATTTCCTACCAAATAATAGTATTTTAAAGAAAATAAGAAAATGTGTTAAAAATAGTTAGATTGGAAATAAATGTAGTAAACTTTCTACCAAATAGTTAAATTTTTATGCTAAAAATTTTCATCTTGTAAGCCAAAATAGAATAGTCATGTGTTCATTAAAAAAAATTAATTTGTAATTTACATAAACGAAATTTCTACCAAATAATTGAATTATTAACCAAATAGACGAATAGTCAAACAAAGAGAATAATTTTCCACCAATCAGGACAGTTTTTTTAACAATATGCAAAATAAATTTGTAACGAAACAGTTCAATTTTCAACAAATTTCATAAATTTTCCACCAAGTATTTACATTTTTTACTAAAGAATATCAACGTTCAACCTAAAATAGAATATTTAAATTTTTATTTAAATAATGAATGTTTAATTTAAATAAAAGAATTTTCTACAAAACAGTTGAACTTTCTAGCAAGTAATGGAACTTTTGACCTAAATTTTCCCTAAACACCCACATTTTCAACCAAATAGCTTAATTTTCATAAAAAATAATTCATTGACCACCAAGTAGTCATATTTTTTATTTTTTTTTATTTCAACTTGAAATCTTTTTTAGCTGAAATATCGTATTTTATAAATGTTTTATTTTCTTTTATCTTAAATCATATATTTTATTCATATTTTCGTTTTAAAAACTATACTTTTTTTTTTAGATAATTCGTCTTTTCGACTTAAAAATTCAAGTATTTGATTGCAAATTAGCTTTATCAATTAATTAATTAATTAATTAATGTATTATCAATTAATTAATGTAATTTTCTTAGTTTCAAATTCATTTTGCTTTGGTTAAAAGTTCTTTTTTTCTGCAAATTGAACTATTCCATTTTTGGTTGACAATTTATATTTTTTAGATGAAAATACAACTGTTTGATTAAATTTTAAATTCAATTATTTAATGGAAAATCGACCTTTTTGATAATTTTTTTTTAGTTTAAAGTTAAATTTTTTAAATGAAAATTTAGCTATATTCCATATATTAATAATTGATATTTTTTAGTTAAAAATTCATGTATTCTGAAGAAAATTCGACTTTTTTCCTAAGAATTTTAAATTGCAAAAATGACATCCTTTTTGGTTTGAAATTCAACTACTTGATTGTAAATTTATATTTTCGGTGGAAGATTAAAAAGATTTTATTAGAAACTATTTATTTTGTATTTTCGTTGTCGTTGTTGTTGTTGTTGTTGCTGTTGTATGAAAGAACTTTCTTTACTCAATACTTAGCTTTTAAATTGATGATTGAAAATGCATCTTTCTTTGTTGATGATTCATTAGTTCAGTTGATAATTCTACTCTTCAGTTGAGGATTCAACTCTTTAGTTGAAGATTCCTAACTTGAGTAAAAAATTTATCTTTCCATTTGGAAATTCAACTATTCGGTTCAAAATTCGACTGTTTTTAGTTGAGAATTAATTTTTTGTATATTTTTTTTTAATTTTAATTTTAAACATTTCTTTTTTTAATTTAAGACTTTGGTTGATAATTAATCCTTGTAGGTTGAAAATTTAACAATTTTGTTAAAAATACAAATTCTTTTTAAATTCAACTTCTTTGTAGAAAATTCGTATTTTTAACAGTAAATTCCTTTCTCTAGATTAAAAACTCAACTTTCTTCTCAACAAATTCGTCCTTCAGGCATAATTTTTTAACTTTTTTTGAATAATGCGACTGTTTTTGAAAGTTTTTTTGAAGTTTCTAAAATGAAAATTCAATTATTTGGTTGAAAAATTCGTCTTTCTTGGTTAAAGGTTCATCTTGTCGAATTTAAAAGTCAACTGTTTTCTAGAACAATCAATCACCCTAGTTCTACTCTTCAAAAATATTTTTTGCTATGAGCCTGAGGTCTATTGAAATTACAAAATAAATTTTACCTGATTCATAAAAATAATTTTCTTTATTTAGAGTAATGAGGTTCAACAAATCATTTCTTTAATTTTAGACCGTAAATTATTGAAATCAAATTTTTTTAATTCGAGAAATAGTGTAAAACAAATAAAAATTAAAAATAAAACAAATTTATACTTCTTTTAAAGTTTCTTTTACTTTAAATTGAAAACAAAAATTTAAAGAACCAACCTTTAATGGCACTCATTTTTACAAAGCAACGCAATTAATTGTCAACCTTCGTTTTTTTTTTAGTGTATGCGTAATTTTAACTAAACATTTCATATTTCAACATTTCACTTCTTATAATCTAAGATAAAAATTCAGTCGAAGAAGACAATGTTCAAAAAAAATATATGCTTAATATTACGCATTGGCCGATGTAACAATTAATCTTGCATTAAAAATATTCCAAAGCCAATGAAGATATTTTATTTCTATATTTTTATTTCACTTATAATTCAAATTCTACGTCACTTGTATTTTTCTTCATTTCTTCTCATTAATTTTATTTGTAAAAAAGTTTAAATATGTATTACGTAATTAATAAAGCTTAGAAATGAAGTTTGGGAAGAATTTTATTTTCTCTTAATTTTAACATATATCCGTAAATATTCATGAATTAAAAAAAAATAAAGGAAAATTAGAGTTGAAGCGGAGTAATAGCTGCTTTTAATTATGCAATTGGAAAATACATTTCGCTATTTTATATTTTAAACAATATTTTTATTGTATCTGGTATAATCGTGTATATTATTCCGTAAAATGGTTGAGCTAATTGAGGACTTTCACTTGGACTATTATCTCTCTCATTTTTTTCTCTCTAAATTTGAATCATTGAGATTAGATTGCTTTTTAATTAAAATTCTTACTGATTACAATCAATAACAGTTACAATCAGTGACGTGAAAAATTAAAAGATAATATCAAAATTTCCGATTTTTGAACCAGTAGTATCAATACCTTTAAATTCACTTGAATTTGTTTCAATTCATAATGAATACCTTCGAATTCTTTGAAGTTCGTTGAATTCTATGTAATCTTGTTAATTCTTATGAATGGATTGAAATGCTTTTAACGCTTTTAGATTCATTTAAATTCTTTTATCTTCATTGAAATCTTCTATACTCCTCAGAATTCCATGAATGATCTGAATTCCTTAAATCTTCAAATTTCTTTGACCTCGTATAAATTTCTGTAATGCATCAAAATTCCCTGAATTCAGGGTGACCGTTTTAATCAGCATTGAAAGTAATCAAAAATGAGCTACAAATCATTTCAATTAATTTTAAGATATAAATATTAAAAAATGTACGATTAAATTTTTGTTATAAACTGAATACTTCCTAAATTAAAATTTTTATTGATTTTTAAAATTTTCAGAACTTCTAAATATCTTTCATAAAGATTAAAATTCTTCCAATTTTTTTAAATCATGTAAAATGGAAAATATTTTTGACAAGTTTGGAAATATTTTTAGATATTCTCTTTAAAATATTTTTTTCATAATAAAAAGCATTTTTCAATTTTCCTAAGAATCGTAAGAAATTCTTTTTAATTCTTTTCAAGCCTTTTCATAATTCTTAAAAAGCTGCAAAATATTTTGTTAAAAATCTGCAAAAATCGATTTTTTTAAATTAGGCAATGGGCTATTTGCACCCAAACTTAGGTACGAATTTCAAAAATTCAAAAATTTTATATACTTTTAAATTAAATTTGTTGAAATAGAACAATTAAAATTTTTAAGTTCAATGTTTATTTTTTTCTTATGTTTTGAATATTTAATTCATAATTACCGATTTTAGATAAACAACCAAATATGGCTAAATAATCAGCAATTCTTATTTTTCTTAATAATCAAATTTCAAATTTTTGGCTAAAACAATATTTTAAATTTGATAAAAGCCTTTAATTCTGATAATATTATTTTTAAGTTATTTCGAAATTGAAAATAGTTGGTAAAGTTTAACGAACGTAAGAAATTCAAAGTTCCAATTGAATCAATTTAATTTTTATCGAGAAAATCTGAAAATTCTTCAATTTCGAACTGATTCCGAATCTCTTGTAAAATCAATTATTATTCACTTGTTAATCCTTAATTTATTTATTGTTCGATTTCAAAAATAATAATAATTTATATTCGCTTTTGGTGAACAATAAAAGCTTTTTATCCAAAATTGTCGATTTCTAAACGCCACAAATTTTTTTAATTCTTAATTTATTTATTGTTCGATTTAAAAAATAATTATAATTTATATTCGCTTTTGATGAACTGTAAAAGCTTTTTATCCAAAATTGTTGATTTCTAAACGCCACTAATTTTTTATTAGGTAAGTCTTTGAAACTCTATTTTAAAATTCTTGAAATGAAAAATGTACGCTTAAAAATTAAAATCCAAAAAGGAAAATTTGTAAGTGAAAGATTATCGAAAAATTCGCGACAAAAAATAAATTCACTATCATTTTCCGGTTTTACCTGGTCACATAAAATTCCCGGTCATTTTCTGTTAATAGATTCAGAGGATATTTTAACGTCAAAAGGAATAAATTATCGGAGGGCCATGATTAAAAAATGTTTTTTCCAGTTCTTATAAATATATAACTAAGTAGAAACGTTACTTTTTATACTTAAAGTTAAATAAAGATATTTAATAATTTATCAAAGTAACTTTATATTGAAAAGAACAACAAATTTCTTATTCGTACAAGCTACTACGAATTTAATAAGTACAGGATATTCCTAAATATACATCTATTATCAATATTGAATAATTGAAAAAATAAATTATAATAAACGCAAAATTAATCAATTTTTTAATTTGTTGCGAAATATTTGGTAATATTTGTGAAATTACTGAAATCTTTGTGAAATCTTTGGAAAATTATTGAATTCTTTGTGAAATCTTTTTAATCTCTCCAAAATCTTTGCTGAATATTTAAAATCTTCGTGAAATCTATAGGAAATAATTGAAATCTATTGGAAATTTTGGTTAAATAACATGAGTCTTTGTGAAATGTTTTAAATCTATCCCAAATTTTTGCGAAATATTTTACATCTTTGTTATTTTACATAAATTGTTTAAGGAATTATGTTTGTAAGCTTGCATTAATTATTACCTCACTCAGTAAAAAATAGATAAAAAATTTTTAAATCCACATTTAAAGATACAGCGATTTTACTGAAAACACCTTGGAATTTAAAACTAAATATTTTTTAAAGTTAAATAAAATTTCAAATTTTAAAATACAAGTTCAAATTTCAAACGAAAAATATTATTTTTGCAAACAATTACAATTATATTACAGTATTCAACAGAAAAAAACTTTCTTTTTTTAGAGTTATGTTCTTTTAGCAAAAGAATAATTACCTAACACAATATTCAATTTAACATCATAATTATTATTATTCTTGAAAATTCTAATAAACAAATTTCGAGCCTCACCCTGTTTTTATTCATAATTGTGAAAATTTTTCAGGATTCTTAATAAAAATATGTATTTTCTCGAAGCCTTGCAAAATTCTTCAAATTTTGTTATTCAAAATCTTCAAAATATACATTTTCTTTTAATTTTTTTTATCTTTTCTCAAGATCTTAATTGTTTCTTAACCTTTTTAAGGGTCTTCTACAACTTTGAAATATCTTTTAAATAAGCTTGCAGTTTTCCTAAAATGAGTATAAATTCTGAAAAATTAAAAAAGGTTCTTAAAATTAAAAGTTAAATTATTTTTAAAAATTTAGTTGAATTGAAAATAAATTAGAAAGGTTCTGAATATCAAAAATTAAAAGGTTTTAAACTAAAAATTGCTTCGTCATAGTGACGTGAAAAATATTGTATAAAGAATGCAAAATTAATTTAACATCATTCATCACGAATATCTAACATGCAAAGTTCCACAATATCCCTTTACAAAAAAATAAGTTATTTTAATTCGTTTTATGTTTGAAACTCAAAAACTGCTCTAAGAATATTTTTTTAGTTATGAAGTTCTTGACTAATAAAACATTTTTTACACTGTCTGTGATAATATCCTATACAAAGAATATACAATCCAAAGTATTAGAAATTTCATAAAGTTTTTCGATACTTTTGTAACATAATAAATTCTTAAATTTTAGAAGACTTATAATTATTTATAACTTCTATATAATGTTGATTGTGGTGACAAAAGTCAACGACAACTTTCAGACAATTGTTTAATTAAATTAATTGTTTAAGTCTTTAAATGATATATTTGTGTGCATTTAGGAATTGCTAATTAGACAAAAATATTCTAATGATATTGCATATTTAAACTAATATATTTTTTCCATTTAATTAATATAATTTCTTAACCTTTTATCTATCTGAAAACTTTTGGCAGATTCCGGTCTTTTTATTGCCCGTATAATTTTTTTCCCATGCTTTAGTGATAGTTCATTTATTTTTATTTAACATTCATTATTTTAAACCAAGTAGCAGTAAGTGCCAAGAATTATGAATCTCATCGTTGCCAATGATACGAGACTTTTAGATTTAAATTCGTTTAAGCTCCATAACTGAATAACGACTTAATTTCCTTGCCTTACATAAAAATGCACTTCTACTTTTTTATGAAGACTGCAACATGTGGCAATCATCATTACATTTGATGAGCCCTATTACTTTACTACTTTTTTATAAATAGTTTTATGAAATTTGAACGTACCGTTTTATGTACATGAGTCAAGTCAAGATTATCTGAATTCAAGGTAACGTATGATTCAATTTTTAGTTTTAGATATTGATATTGAGATTTAACTTCTGAATTTAAGGTATTAGATTTCTTAATGTTTTTCTTTATTTTGCCCTAGTTTCACTATATTTCCTTCTTATTATTTTAATGAAGCTACAAATTTGACACAGTCGCGTTAATTTATCAAACTTTTTTCTATCAACCTGAAAATTATGGAAATGTCAGGGATTTCGATAAAAATTTTGCAAAAGTCACGACATTTCTAAAAGAGGCCCTTGGATAAACTGTCAAATATAATCAATTATAAATTTTTCAATTTTAGTTTGAAATTTTATTATTTCCTTTATAATATATTCTGCGTTGAAAATGCTTCATGATTAAAATTCTCGCCTTTGAATATTATTGACAGATGAAAATGAATATCAATATCATTTAATGTTATTATCAATCATAATATCAATGTTGAGAAACTAAGTTGTTACAGAATTTATTTTTAAATATTGAATTAATTTTGAAATTAAATTTTGTCTGAAGAAAGATCTACTCTCTTTGATTTACTAGGAATCGAGCCACAGAACTTCCAATTACAGGTTGGATGCTTTTCCATAAAGCTATTAGAGAAATCGAAAAAAAAAAATTGTGTTTAGAAATACGCGCTATCTCAAGCCAGGTGTTACATTTATGATACGAGTAATTTGATGGAATCTGTATTACCATCAGAGATAGTTACGGCCGATCAATGTAGATATCATTCGGAAGAATGGCAGTGAAGAGAGTAGATCCTTTTCTAGAAAAAAACTTAATTTTAACATTTTAACATTTTTTCCATCTAGTCATAAATGTCTAAGTATTTTCTGTTATTTCAACATTCCGGTTGATCAATAGTGTTGATTTTTATTTTTACGGATTGTTGAATAATATCTACACTGAATGATGGCAACTATCTCTGATTTTAATACAGATACCTTTAAATTGCTCGTATAATAAATATAAAATCTGGCTTAAGATATCGTGTATTTCTGGAAAAGATTCTTCTTTCGAACTCTCTAACAGCTTCACTGAAAAGCAGTTGATCGGCATTTGGAATTTCTGTGGTTCAATTCCCAGTGTAGCGAAGAGAGTAGATCTTCCCTAGGAAACAAATTTATTAAAAAATTTAATAACTTTATTTTCCATCTAATCAGAAGTGATATTGAGTATTTTCATTTATTTGAAGAGTTAACTTGATGGATAGTGTTGATCTCAAAAAACTGCTCGAAGAACATGAACAAATGTATCCTCCGAAATATAAAAGCCTTAATACATGATTATATTTTCTCATTGGTGATTGTTTTTATTTTTTTTCAAGAATTTGATGTTCTTCCGTGTGTTTTTAGTTCTGGAGCATCGTATTAATAAAACAATTTTGTAATTATCTCTCTTAAATACAAAATACCTTTATGGAAATTTATGTATATTACAGGATTTTAATGATGGTAATTGAATATTAATGTTCAGGGAAAATTTAGATCAATATCATATAAAAATCATTATTATCATTGATAATATCATTGTTATAAAACTACGTTGACATAAAATTTAATTTTAAATATTGAATGAAGTGAGTGATGCTAATTATGTTCGTGTTTTTGTGCAGAATATGAACGCCGGAAAAGTTCAGAATCATTTCTTAACACATACATTTTTATAAGGACATATAGTTATACAGAATGCTCAATTTTCTCGAAATTCTTCACAGAACTCAAACGCAAAAATTTTCGAAATTATAAAACTTACGACTTCAGTAGCGATTGGGAATAATATTAATTATCAACCAAAAATGAATTTAAAAATTGATATTGCAACCAAAAAACATTAATTATTATCAACCTTTCGTATTTCTAATCAAAAAAGATCATTTTTTTACGAAAATTGTTTCTGAAGTTTAGAAAAATCTTACAAAATTTTAAAAACATTATCTGAAAAGCTTGAAGATTATAATTGTTATTGTTGAAAGATTTTTTAATAAAGGGCTTTAAAATATGATCCATCAGTATTCTTGCTTTATACGCAAAATATAACCATCATTTTTTTATGAAAAATGTAAAATGGTTAATAAAAAACAAACTGATAACATTTATTTACTTCTTTTTTATATACACTGTAAAAATTGTCGTTAAAAACTTCTGACTTCATATTCCGAACTATGCTTGGAGGTTTTTTGCTGCTAAATTTTTCGTATAATAATAATAAATTGAAAACAATATTTTATTATTTTGTAAAAGAGATTAAAAAATATTTCATAAATGCTGCGTGGAGCAAAGAAACCAGCATCAGGGTCAAAAAATCGATTGTCCGAGTTTTATTAATTGGGAATAATGAATATTACCCCTACAGAACGAAAAAATCTCCAGTGCTCCGCGAACCAAATATAGAACTCCGATGCAGCAATTAAAAAATTATCAATCTTCCACAAATCCAGAGGATTAGTAAATTAATTAAATATCGCATTATATTTATAAAAGACGCAATATATGCTTATCGTTTCGTTTATTCGAGAAATTATTTTTTTTTTGCAGAAAAATTGAAAAGTAAAAAAACGGTTAATTTAAAAACTGTAGTTTTAGAGCGAACTGTTTTTCTTATCACTGATTTCTAAATTTGAAAAAATGATCTGTCTTTAATAAGTGGAAACTTATTTCCCAGGGAAGCAGGTTTTCTGAAACTTGGTTTTATTCAATTTATAATAATAAAGCAGTTATTATTGAATATAGTTATTTGCTTGTAAACTTTTTTGTTTGAAAAATGTTTTTTTAACGATTGCAGGTGTGGAAAAATTCATTTTAATTATTTCAGCCCATTTCGACGTCTATTAAGCAGGGCTTTTTACTTTTTACTCCCTAGGGAGTGAAAAGTACTTTTTACACTCCAGCAAGTAAAAAGTGACGTCAGAGGTGTATAATGAAAATGACACATCTATGCGCTCACATCTTACAATTATCTGCCCACTCACCGTAAAAACTGTAAGGAAATTTTGGTTGCAGTTAACGTAATATTGCGGTAATTTATAGAAAGTTGCCATATATAATTCTCCAATTACTGTAAATTACAAAAAATTTCCTAACATTTATCGAAATTTGGTGTAGTTTATCTTAAGTTACAATCAATGGCCTGTAAAATTATCATAAATTCCCAAAAATGTCATAAATTTCGGGGATTTTATCAAAAAATTAAAATTGAATGTTGGGTAATTTATGGTAAGCTACCATGTTTACTTGTGAAATTACCATAAATAACCGAGAATTTGTATGAATTTCCGGGACTTTGATAGACATTTTTTAATTACATTTTTGGCAATGTACGTTAAGTAACCATACATTACCTATAAAAGTATCATAAATTACCAAAAAAAAAAAATAAATAAATTTCAGGTAGTTTATGAAAATATTAAAAATTTAATTTTGGGTAATTTATGATAAGTTACCGTATTTCGATAGAAATCTTCAAATTGAATTTTGGAAAATTTCTTTAAAGTTACCATAGATTATCTGTAACATTATCATAAGTTACCAAAAGAAAAATAATAAATTACCAGAAATTTATAAAAATGTTTAAAATTTAATTTTTGGTAATTTATGGTAATTTACCATATTTACCTGTAAAATTACCATAAAATAACTAAAATTTCACTAAATTTCCGAAAATTTATAGAATTTTTAAATTGAATTTTCAGAAATTAATGGTAAGTTACCATAAATTACTTTTGAAATTACCGTACATGATGCATTCTTGATCTGAAACCTAATATGGGCTGAAATCATTACTGTATTTCGAGAAATGTTTGGTGCATAATATAATATTAATGATTGTACATTTTTTAGAGATTCATATATCAGTAGAGACTGGACATTTTTAAAGAGCAAGTTCATAAAATTTTCATATTTCTGTATTTTAATTAATACATTCCTCTGTAGTATAGAAACGTTAATAAGTTATTATTAATAAAACTTTATGGTTTTTTTATACAGTTCTGAAGCTCTGAACTGTGTCAAGGGTTTCTAACTTCCTTTGCAAAATGGTAAAAAATGGTTATTAGCATGACTGCTAATGGTACTAGACTTTAAAATTAAAATGCTTCTAAGCTCCGTAATTGAATAACTAAATATTAAGTTTTGTGGCAACTATGATTATATTCGGTAAACGCCACTTTTCCACTCATCCACTTTAAACATTGCAGCATCGCAGTGATGAGAAAAATATTTACAGTACAAACATTGTTCTATTTACTACTTCTTTAAGCATCGAGTTAATAACTCTTTTTCCTTAAGTTGCAAAAATTCTTTGCTATTATTTTGTGATACTAAAGATAAAATGGTATTCAGTAGAGTTACTGTCTGTCTATCTGTAGTACTTGGTGTTTTGTAGATATGATGTCTTTTGAAAGAATTATTGGTTTGGATTGCGCTCTTATCACAATTTTTGGAGTCCAAAAATGAAGGTAAATTTTGCTAACTAGCCATCTTTGAGCATAGTTTGTACTTTTTCCATTCAAAAGTACTCAGGAAAAACCAAAAATCAAAATTTTAAGTATGCATGTTTAGACCCTATTCTGATTTGACTAAAAAAAATTTTCGCTTTATTAAGAAAAAATGCATTTGTTAAAATTTAAGAAATTTAAATAACATTAAAATCAAATTTAAAATCCTTTTTAACGTCTAATAATCAAGTTAAAGTGAAGAATTTCTGAAAATAAAACCAAGATTCTAACGACTAAATTTAGACAACCACCATAAAATGTTCCCATTGCAATCGGAAAAAAACTTCTTTCCTTTTTTTCTTTAATAAAGAAAAAAATTCATTTTTCCTTTTACAAAAATAAAAAAAAATAAAAATAAAAAATCAGTTTACTTTCTTTTTTGATATTTTTCTCCAAAGGGAAAACGATTTTTTTAATTTTCTCTTTTAGGGAAAAAAGGGTAAGAAGTTTTTTTTCAAATTTGAAATTTGGTCATTAGATTCTTGATTTTATTTTTGGAATTCTTCACATTAAATGCATTGGTTTGCCGATGATTTCCAAGAATGCAAGTCGAGCTAGTGTTCTAAAGAGTTTAAATGCGCGCCGAAATTCTCACAAGCACATGAGTGTGCTGGAGAATATGTTCAACCTTATGTGCTTTGAGAATTTAATGACAATGTATAAGAATTTTTAATTAGAATTTGAATAGTAGTATTTTCTGTCTTTGTCAATAAAAATTACATTATTTAAATTCCGCGAGAAAATGTGTAGCTTTAAATTGGAAAGGGCGCTGAATTTAAATGGTAAAAGAAGTCAAAGTAATAGAAAACATATTTCTCGCAATAAATAGTGCCTTATTCAGGGTTGCTACACTATCTCAAATTCTAAATTCTTCTAGGTATAAAACCAACTATACGCCTAGAAGAACAATAATATTAATGAAAAAAAAATTATATCTAAATACATTTTAAACGTTTCTTAGTTGAGTTTTTGAATAAAAAAAAATGTTAACCTAAGAAATTAGTTTTGAACTAAAATGATGAATCTTTAGCCGAGAATATGAATTGTTAACCAAATATTTAATTCAATTTTCAACCCAAAGATGAATTTTTTACCAAAAAGTACTTATTTTTAACAAAGTACATGAGTTTTCATCTTGAAAGATAAATTTTTAACCAAAATTAGAATAGTTAAAATATTAGAAAAATAAATTTAAAAAAAAACGAATTTTCAACCAAATAGTTTTTTATCCAAACAGATATTATTTTTCAACCATAAATAAAAGGATTAATTTATTGGTTAAAACAATCAATTAAAAAAAAACATTAATTGTCAGCAAAATAATTAAATTTTACATCCAAAATATGAACTTTCTACCAAAAAAGATACAGTTTCAATAATATACATAAATTTTCAACCAAAAAAAAATAAATTTACACACCAAAATTGGAATAGTTCATTTTGCAGTTAGAAAAGTAATTTGCAGCCAAGGAAATTAATTTTTAATCACAGTGTTTAATTTTCAAACAAAAATATGAAATTTCATGCCAAAAATGATATACTTAAATTTTCAATTAGAATAAATTTTCATCCAAAAAAAGAAACAAATTTTGAATAAAATAATTGGATTTCCAAACACAGAAAATAATTTTTAACCGAAGCGATGATGTTTCAACTTATGAAAATACTGTTCTACCTAAAAAGATGGATTTTCAACAAATAGTTGAATTTCACCTAAAACAAATAAATACTTAAGTAAAAAAAAGATAATTTAATTTTCAGTGAAAATTTAATTTTCAATAAATTCAAATTTAATTTTTCCCCAAATAATATATTTTTCAACTAGGAAGATTAAATTTCTATCAAGAAAGGTACATTTTTAAAACAAAATGGAAAAGTTACATTTTCAGTTTAAAAAAAAAATCTGAATAAAAAAAAACTAATTTTCAAACAAAAAGATCAATTTTCGACCAATAACATGATTTTTCTATCAATATAGACACATTTTTAAAAAATGACATGAATTTTCAACCAACTATTCGAATTTTTAAATGAATTTACAACCAAAAACAGTTATTAGTCACTAAAAAACTTAAATAATCTCCCAATAATTCAAATTTTCAATAAAACACAGGAATTTTTAACAAAATATTAAAATTTTTAACTTAGGAAGATAAATTTTGAACCAAACATGTACGAGTTAAATATTCACTTTAAATGATTAATTTCTTAAGGGAAAATATAATTTTTAACCAAATAATTATATTTTGAACAAAAAAAAAGGTTTGTCAACTAAATTAATAAGTCATCAACCAAATAAATGAATTTTTAACAAACGAGTTTCACCTAAAACTGAGTAGTTGAACTTTCAATCGAAAAGAATTTTATTTTAATACCAAAAATAATTTAATAAGGATGTAAACTACGTACGTTTAATCTGAAAAGTTGCCTGTCTTTAAAATGATTTATAAAATCGGAAAAAATGGGTCTATTATTAATTTCTATCAATCTTGATGGAGACTTCTAAGTAAACTTCAGAGAAAAAATAATTTAAGTTGAAATTTTTTATTTAAGAGTATTGATTTACAGGTTTAGTTTTTCCTATCTATTTAGGGAAAAGTTACAATTCCTATTCAATCCTAATAATTAAGGCCTTATTTTATTTTTTTATGGGTTCTACAGATTTCTATTTGGGTGGATTTGATTAAAATACATTAATTTAGAAATGAAAAAAGTGTATAAATCTATAAATCCTCTGTTTAAGCTTAAATTCCGAGCATATTTTCGAGAGCATTTTTTCTCAACATAAATTCTTTGGCATTTAAAAACTCTAAGTGGAATAATAGCTCGAAATTCGAGATTCGAATTGATCACAAGTAAGTTTAGAATTCAAGAGCAGATCCGTGCTGTTAGGTTCATTACGTTGTCCTTCGAACTATTTCAGGAAGTTGCCTGGCGAACCAACGCCGAGGACATTGTTCCGTTTGCTTTTAGAAAAGGGTATACTCGAGGAAGGTCTCCTTCTGATCCTGGTCGACATTGTGGTTAGTTTGACAGAACTAGAATCAGGGACCGAGTGGGTCGTTCCCTCGGGAGAATGAAACCGAGAAATAAGGGAAACCACACTCAATTTAGATGGTTAATTACGAAATTCAATTTTCCACCGTGTCCTGATTTCTCTAGCTACACTATCAAATATTTCTCTAGTTTTGATCGTCAGCACCAAGTAGTGATCTGATAAATCCTTACGAAGCTATTTTAATTAAAGAAATAGATTAATCAAGAGTAACTGAGAAGTCGTAAACTGTAAGAATTTTTTCCTCCAATGGCCACCACATCCTTAATGAGCGGAAGCTATCCCTTACGAGCTTGTTCTATCCGGAAAAGAAGCGAGGTTTCTCAGATGTACCGAAAAGTGGTTGGTTGGTATGTGGAGAACGGATAGCGCACATCAGATTACGCCCTTTCGGTGGGTGGATGCAGGAACTTGAAGAGTAGCCGATAAGGTATTTCAAGTCGCGCTTCTAGTCCTAAGAAGAAAATTTAATTTAGGTAACTCAACTCCTAAGGAGCTGAAAATGCAAGGAGCCAAGGGTAGAGTTACAATCTGCGCACCATGTCCTTCGAACCTGACGACCTCAATAATCCTCAATAATGCCTAAAGTAGTCTCTCCCCTCTCCCTTGAGAACTAAACAAACATCATTACTGCCTCCCCAATACCCAAAATCCCAACCCTCTACCTAGCCTTCAACCCCACCCAAGACTCTATCATTACCTTCGCAATGTACACTCAGCTCCTCTGAATACGTAATCTCGTCTTGGTAGTGTGATACTTCATTAAGAGTCTCGAAACGAGACTTTGCACTTCCGGGTCGGTCCTTGAAAGTCGATCAGCGTCGAACAAGCTGAGGATGAATCTCTTGATGGAGCTTTTCTCCAATGGAATTCCGCAGATCCAGGAAAGACGAGTGCAAACGGACTCGGTGACTAACAGGATAACCAAAGAACAAGAAACCGACCCAACTTGCCCCAAAGTTTCGTTAATTAACAGCCAGTGTCAGTTATGTGGTTACAAGCAACCAAAACGGATGTGACTGACGCGGAACCACTGGGGTCCGTTTGAGTTCCATCCTGAGCATTCTCAGACACGAGGATTTTCCTTGTCTTAGTTGAATTCGAGAGAGAAGAGATCTAGTCAAATGAAGATTTGATTAAAGTCAACACGTAGTCGAAAAAAAAATATTATCTGAGAAAAGTTTGAAATTCCCTCTAGTAAAAACAATGAGTCTCGAAAATTCCAACACTCTCAGATTTATTGCTGGAACGCAACAGCTATTGGAACGAATGGAAGTTTAACGCGGTGATAAAATGAGTAGGCTATTAGTCTAGAAATAAAAAGGGAACACGCAACACACATTTATTGGTGATAGGCACCCAACTATCCAATTCCAGAAAATGGCCTGTTATACGAGCTTGAGCTACAGTGCCTGCAACGTGCGACTGTAAAATTCTCGAGTTAGAACCATCAATAAGTGTAACAAGGCTTAATTTCTATGGAACAATTCAATCCAGAATTTTTTTACTGTCGCTCTAATGTCTCTATTAAATGCAAACACTTTACTGTAGCTATTAATTATTCTGGACTATCGATGGTAAAACGGCCGTTCGGAAATAAAACTTCTCAAAACTGGGAAATACGTACTTTTAACAGAAGTTGATTCTTTTAAAACAATTTAATTTTGATTATTGATCACTTTCTTCAACCAGGAATTTCTTTAGAAATACTCTCCCTATTTCCGTGGATCCTTGCTCCTCCCATCCTTCAGCCTGTGTTACGTAATTAAATGAGCCTATCCCAGCTCCTCGACAAGACCAGTTGCTGTATCGACTTAACGAGGAATTAACCTCATCCTCCATGCTGGGAATATCCGTTGAATTTCTTCCAGGTCGAACTTCAAAGTAAATTAACGGCCAGGAAGCCATGGGGAATATCCGGTCCTTGGTGAAAGATCGTTTTCGAATCTTCGACATGTTCTGGTGCAGACATCAATGGATTAAGGAATTTCAAAGGTTCGGCGCCTCTCGTTTTACCATCTTATGCTGGGGACGCATTCACAATTGGAGCAAATATTTGTCATTTACAATATCTAAAATCACTCCGGGGCAGAACTTTTTCCCAAGAAACTTCCTTGTCAACTGAAATCTCGATTCTCTTCGTAAAAGTCAAGTTTGGTTCTAAAAAGAGGTGTACAAGGTTTTATACGATTCGGTAATGCGGAAAAGAGAAAATGAGAGACATTTCCAATAATCGAACTGGAGTCGGGGATTTTCTTGCTTTTCACAGCCTCCATCCCCTTTAGTAAATCCCAAGACTCTTCGAGTCGCAGGTGTATTGGAAATTAATTTTAAGTTACCGTCGATGCGTTTACTTCGATTATGGTTTCCCGAAGGTAATGGCTAACGGAAGCTCGAAGTCGGAAGCTGTTAGAGCACAAGATAGTGCATTCTTCGCTCTCGAGGTCTGATTGCCATGACATTCCTAAATTGTTTTCATGGTGCATTGGTTTTCCTGATCTCGAAAGTCCTCGTTTCGAAACGAAAATCGCCCAAAAGATTAAAATTTTTTAATTAAAAAAAAATGAAGGAATAAAAATGTATTTTTGTTGCGATTCATTCCCCATGAGAAAGTCCCATTAAAATGGTACATTATCAACTCCCATTATGGATATCAAATTGAAACCGCCCATTCAAAATGCACAATCAGAAACGCCCATTCTCCAGTTTATTAGAATCGTACAATACCAACGCCCATTACATATGCTCAATTCAAATCACTGTTTGTCAACACCCTTTAACAATACACCATTGGAATCTCCCATTATAAACGTACATTAGCAATGTTAAATTCGAAACGCCCATTCTAGATAATCATTAGCAATAGTACATTTTAAACACCAATTAGCAATGCCTATTAGCCACGCCCATTAGCAACGTTCAATTAAAAATTACCATTAGCCACGCCTATTAGTTGGAATGAAATAGAAGCTTCGAATATGTCCCCTAAGGGTTTACATTTTTCTTGCACCTTCTTCTTTATTCCTTTACAAACCCCCGACACACTTACTTGGTGGTGGAAGAGGGACCTACAGTTTAAGGTGGGTTCCAAACCACCAAGAGCAACAGCTTTAAGTACTTAGAGAAAACCTTTTTCTCTAGAGGTACCGATCCCACGACTCTCTGGAGATAAACAACTCCCTTGCTAGGCTAGTGTTCAATACCGAATTGAAAGCGTTCAAATTGAGCTTGCCATGTACCTCAAACAGTTAGAAATTACTTTTAAATTTTCCAATTTAGTAAAGACCATTTTCAGGACTGATTACTTACATTTATAAGCAAATACAGAAATACGAGGGTGGATTGATAAGTTGCCGGCCTGACCAAGAGATGGCGCCACTAGGCCTACCTTGAGGTGGCGTTCTATAGTACCATCCTTAGATAGCTTGTAG
>NC_046661.1:75364163-75379461 GCF_010883055.1 Belonocnema kinseyi | reverse complement strand
AGCCTTGGAGGAGATTATGTTGAGAAATAAAAAAAAAATTCTTAAAAACGTTGTTTTTCTTGGTCAGGCCGGAAACTTATCAATCCACCCTCGTATTTGATTACTTTCGTAGTTTCGTAAACAAATTAATGAGCAAAAGGTTTTATTGAGGATTAACAAGGCTCTGATATTTAATTCCATAATCATTTAATCGCAATATAAAAACAAGAAAATTTAATTGGGACTAGTTAAATATTACTAGAAATTCTTAATATAACACATTTAATAAGCAAATTAACGTTCTAGACATTACTAAAAAAATGGACTTTAGACTATGATTTTGGTACGGAATGGACAAAATTTAATTTTGAATAAGATCAATTTTCAACCAAAAATGAAATAGATAAATTTTCACTAAAAGAATACTGATTTTCAACTCAATAGTTGGAGTTTCAGCAAAGGAGATGAACCTTTTGCTCAAGTGATGATTTTTAATACAGAAAAAAAATTCAATTAAGTATTTCAACTCTCATCCAAGAGGTTGCATTTTCAGCTAAAAAATGTGAATTCTAAACCAAGAAGATTAATTTTCATCCAAGAGAAGTTGAAGTTTTAAAATTAAAAATAATTCAGTTACAAATTTTTTTAAACAAAATAGTTCATTTTTTGATTAAATAGATAAATATCCTACGAAAATAATTAATCACAAATAAAAAGAATGAATTTTCTTCATAGCAGTTTACTTTCAACCTAACAGAAAAGTACATTTTCGACAGTTGAAATTATTTTTTATAAAAAAATACGCATTATTAACGTGAAAACCATAAATCTTCAAGGAAATATTTGAATTTTCAGCTAATAAATTCATTTTTAACAAAAAATTAATGGTTAAATTTGCAATGAACAAAATTCATTTTAAACCACTAAAATCAAATCATTTTCCTTCTAATTTTGAAACAAAGAACCAAAGATCATTTTCAGAAAAAAAATTTATTTTCTGACAATAAAGATGACTTTTCATCAAATCACATAAAGTTCAAAACAAATGAATAAATGTTTAAGAAAATATATTCAAAAATTTCTCAGAGTGTCGGTTTTTTGGCTAACTCTCAGACAGCTTTTATTCAATCGTAGCATAAAATTTCGCTGAATATCATTTAATCTTTAACAGTGGAAAAATGTACATGCAACAAAATTTAACTTTAGCTTTTTTTCTATATGAAATTTGGTTTTTATAGAAACTTACCAGATGGATATTTTAATTCTGTTTCAGGTATGCGGAAAAGTGTTCAACAACGCATCGGCGCTCACAAAGCACAAGCTGACGCACAGTGACGAGCGGAAGTACGTCTGCACGATGTGTGGCAAGGCGTTCAAGCGGCAGGACCACTTGTGAGTTTAGCATGTGTCTTTAGTAATTAAATTCCAGCATACGGAAATAATTAGTTTGACATCTTACTCGTGTCAATCAAACATCAAAGAATGTCTTTTTTATTTTTTAATTAACTCGACATTTTAGGTTTCTACGCTCGGTTCCTTATCCATAATTTCCTTCGACTCTCCAGCAGTCATCTTTAGTTGGTAGTGGAATTAGGCAGTGTCTTTAGTGAATTTAGTGTAAAACGGAAAGTTGATTGGGGTGTCGCATAACCCACATTATCAACAAATGTCAAAAATTGTGCGTATGAGTAGTTTTGTTAAGTTACTGTATTTAGCATGTATTCAAGGAATATTTATGTTTTGAACATTTTTTTAAGCATTATTTTATATAATTCGTAAAGCTTAATGTGTCAAACATGCTGGTAAATGACCGTCCTTAAATTAGGCAAAAGCTCAATGGGGGTTGGGGTCAATTGATTTTGTTACGATTTGTTACAGAAGGGGGCGGGTCTTTATTTATGTAGGGAATTTTTCGAAATTCGCAAATAAAATAAACAAATTTCAGTAATTGTACAGAATATTATTATAAATTTTACTTTTCCCGCCAAAAAAACATGGCAACTGACAAATGAACCTAGTTAAAAATAATTTTTTTTAAGTCAAGGAATTTCTTTAACTTTTATATAATTGTCAATAAGAATAAATTTGAAATCTTTTTATTCTTCTTATTTATTATTAAAATAAGAGAATTTTAAAAATGAATCTTCAAACCGACCCTGATATTATATTCTTGTTAGTAATTTATTTGTCTTGTATTGCTATTTATTTTTTCACAAGTTTATGCGTCCTGAAGATTATCTTTTCAGTTATACATTTTATGATTTATTTGAAAATTCAATACATTTTTTAAAAAGTCTCCCTTTTTGGATGGCTTAGTAACAAATCTGTTAAAAAATCCTCTTTCTTGGTTGCGAATTAAACAATTTTCGTAGGAAATTGACTTTTTTTAGAAATTCATATTTTGGTATTTAAAAGTCAACTAAAATCTTTTTCCGATAAAAAAATCATCTATTTTTTTGAAAATTTGTCTTTTTAGTAAAAAATTTTATCTATTCTAATAGGAATTGCATTTTTTTATGAAAATGATACTGGTTGAAAATTCAACAATTTTATTTAGAAATAGTCGTTTTCGGTTAAAAATTCAACTATTTGTTGATAATTCAATTAATTCGTATAAAATTTTTTCTTTGAAATTTACATTTTGGTGTTGAAAAGTTAACTTCAATCTTTTTTGGATGGATATTAAATTTTTTTAATTTGCGTTTTCTACTTGAAGTTCATTTGTTTCAGAAGCACTTTTATCTTTTTTTTGTTGATAAAAATGCAACTATTTGGTTAAAAATTCTTCTTTTCTTGTTAAAAACTCAAGTATCTTCATAGAAAATGTAGATCTTGTTTTAAACTCTTATTTTTTTTGTATTATTTGCTTGAGGATTCAGCTATTGTGTTTAAAAAATTTGTTCGACCTAATTTCTTAAAAATCATTTTTTTTTTGTTTTTAAGGATTTATATTTATAGTTTAAAATTCATCTCTTTAGTTCAAAGTTTAACTACTTTGTTAAAAATCATATTTTTTGGTCGAAAACTCAATTATTTTTTTATAGTTTGAACCACTTTTTTTCTTCCTTTATTTTTGCAATTTTTCATTCATCATTTCATTTGAAAATTCAGCTTTCCGGTTTAAAATTAATATTTTTCATAGAAATTTCAACCATTTCTTTTTTTGCTTCAAATTAACATTAAAACAATTTGAATTCACCTACATAGGTAAAAGTTGAACCATTTTGCTAAAGATTAAATTTTTTATTTACAAGTTCAACTCTTTGACTGAAAATTTAACTATTTTGTTGAAAAATGACCTTTTTTATTTAAAACTCATTTTTTATCTGCAAATTTTCCTTATTTTGGTTATAACTGCAGCTGCTCCATTGAAGATTAACTTTTTTTTGGTAAAAAATTAATATTTTCGGGATAAAAATTCTGAAAAATATTTATTTGTTGCAAATTCATCTTTCAGGCTAAAAGCTTTAACTTCTGGGTCGATCGTTGACATACTTTGTTATAAATTCTTTTTTTCTTTGTTAACGTTTTAATCTTTTTAATTGTTAATTCATGTTTTTAGTTAAAAATTTGTCTTTTTGGTAGAAAATTCATATTTTATGTCTGAAAATTCAACGGTTTTGTAGAAAATCCGTATTTTCAGTTTAAAATTGATATTTTTCGTTACAAACTTGACATTCTATGTTAAAAATTTATTTTCTTGGTAGGGCATTCATAATTTCAGCTGAAACTTCATCTCTGATTAAAAATTTCTCTATTTTATTGAAATTTCATCTTACCAAAAATTCATCCTTTTTAGATGGAAAGTCAACTATTCTTTTGCAAAGTCATGTATGTTGCTAAAAATTCGTCTTATTGGTATAAAATTAATCTTTCTGATTGAAAATTCGTCATTATGGATCTGAATTCATTTTTGTAGATTTAAAATTCCACTGTTTGATTAGAAATTAACCTACTTTGTTAAAAATTAATTTTTTGTTGTTGAAAATTAAACTCTTTGGTTGAAAGTTAACTATTTATCTTTTCGTGTTAAGAACTCAACTATGTTTTTTATGAAAGTTTTATGTTTTTTTGTTTAAAAATTCAATTGTTTCTTTGAAAATTGATTTTTATTATAGAATATTCAAGTATTCTGTCAAAAATTCAACCATTTTTGGTCAATTCAAGGATTTTTCTAAGAATTTATGATTTTTTGTTGGAAATTTATCTATTTTGTTGGGAATTTAGATGTCAAACTCAATAATTTTTTTGAAGGTTTAAATTTAGGTAGGTTTAAAATTCAACAAATTTGTCATCTTTGGAATCTAACAATGTTCTATTAAAAATACGCATATGCGGTGTAAACCGCTAATATAACCTAGAATTAAAAAAAAAAATAATCTTTAAAATCTAATGATTTGTGTTTTAAAGTATCAGTTTTTAGTTAAAAAAAACCCTAAAAAACCGAAAAAAGTGAATGATTAATAACATTTTAATCTTTGAAATGTAATAACGTTTTTATAAAGATACACATTTTCGTTGTAAAAACGCTAAAACAAGATAAAATTCTTAAAAGTTCATAATTTTAATGATAATTTTTGTTTGAAAACAACAGTTTTGTTTCAATTGCGCTAAAGTATTTTAAAGGTCGTGACTACAAGTGACGAAATTTCCGTTCAAATAAAAATAAGAATCCTAAAGTTTTAAATCGATATCATGAATATTTCTCGAAATGTCGATTTTTTTAATTTACATAATTTCTTAATATTCATTTCGATGGGGGATTTTTTAAAGAAAAAAAATTGGATAATCACTGAAAATGGGGAAGGGTGTCTGGGGGGGGGGAGTGTCGCTGAATACACTCTTCTCCAGAGAAGGCGTATAACAAATTGTTGGGGACCCCTGGAAAGAAGAAAGGATTCGTTTGTGGAATGGGGCGGACGTCGCCCAATTCACTCTTTCCCAAAATAGAGATATAAAAACCGCAGACCCCTGAAAAGTAGGAAGGGTTTAGCTGGAATCTACGTGCGATCAACGTCACTTTTCCCCAGAGAAGGGAAAGAAGAACTGTGGGACCCTGGCTAGGGGAAAAGATGTGACTGGTGGCTGTTTTCTTTAAAGACTCTCCCCAAAAATGGTTTATAAAAAACGGGGGGGGGGGGCGGAAAGGGGGAAAGGTGTGTCTGGTGTGGTGGGTGTCGCCGAAGTCCCTCTCCCTCTGAGAAATGGTATAAACACGACGGATTGGCTGGAAGGGAGGAAGGATGTAATTTCCTTTTCCCCTTTTTTCTCTTTCTTTCTTTCTCTTCCTCTCTTTCGTTCTTTCTCTTTCTTTGTTTATCTTTGTCCTTGTTTCTTTCTCTTGCTCTCTTTATATCCGATCCAGATCGCCTTTCCGTGTTTGAAAAAAAATGATAAGGTTTCTTAGAATCGATTCGCACTCGAACCACATCGACTCTAGAAGAGTGGGCGGCATGACTCGAAGGCGCGGCGGATGTATAAGCTATAAGGCAACGAGAGAAAAGCAGGTGGCGAGCTCAGGGAAGCGTACTATGGGGACTAAGGATTCAATTCTTTTCCGGAATGGGAAAGAGAATAAAAGGAAATCAATAGTGGAGGCTGGACGGTTTCTTCCTTTCCCCTTGGCTTGGCTGGTTAGACTCGTTGTATTTTCTTCAAAGACTCCAAGACTCTCAATCCCACCTTGGCCAGTAGCTTCTCTTGCTTTACTTGGGATTCACTTCGAATCAGGTCCATTCTAGCCTGACTCTGTTTCTCTTACTCTCTCCGTTTTTCATTGGACCTCCGACAAAGAGTCGACCAACGAGCTGACTCTGCTGAATGGCATGTAGGACTATTATTTACGCCCTTTCGAACCCACCACATAGAGACACCTATGTATGTTCAAACAAACGGATTCATTCTTTTTTCATTTTTTTTTGCTCTCTTTACTTTTTGTTCCTTTCGAATGTTTCTTTTTCCCTGCTAAACCAATGGAAATAGAAATTGAAATATAAATACAAATAGAAATATAAATAGATATTGCTTCGCGTTTAACCCTTTAAACATGTAAACAACTCGAATTATCTTTAGGTTCAACCGATTTCACATTTAACATGTAGAAAACTTAATTTGGCCAAACTTTTAAACATTTTCAACTTTATTTTAAGGTTTCGTTGCCCCAGGCAACAGGAAAAATGAGAGACGAATAAGTAGGAAATTTGAATGAAAATGGTAGAAGGAAAAGTTGGCTAAGTGATGGTGAAATGAATGGCGTACAATTAGGGAAGTGAGGGGAAATTAGAGAAGAGGTAGTTTTGGAAAATGAATGAGAGGGTAGCAGGGAAGTAAGGAAAGTTAAGAGAAAGAAGGTAAGTAGAGAAAGCGAAAAGTGGGAAACTTGTAGAAATGGAGGGAGAAGAAGTGATCGAAAATAAGTGGAGAGAGTAGAGGAATTGAGGAGTGGTAGGTGAAGTGAGGGAAAGTGAGCAGAGTGGAAATGACAGTAGAGGAAGTGATAAAAAAGGGGGTGGGGGTAGTAAAGGAAATGAGAGGAGTAATGAGTGATTAAAGAGCATGGGTAAGTGGAGGGAAAACTATTGTGAAGAGGAGAAAGTAGGGGAGTAGGAAAGGGAATTTCTGCAAACGTAAATATTCAAACCAATAGACCTCATTTAAAACCAACTGAAGAACGGCTTAAAATGTTTTAAATTTCAGGCTATACATCTTTTTATAACCCCCTCCCCCCCCATCTCTCATCTCTTTAGTAAAAAGTTTAACTATTTTGTTGAAAATTCTGTTTGATTTTTATTATTAGACTTTCGGATAAAAATTTTATCGTTTTCATTTGGTAGTTCAACCATTTCGTTGAACATTTATATTTTATAGTTGAAAATGGAACTGTTGTAATACAAATTCACCTTTTTGGTCGCAAATCTTCTAAGGTTCAAAAGTCGAATTTTTTCTAAAACATTGGACTTTTGAGGTGTAAACCACAAATTTTATTTCTTTATTTTTTTTCCTTTGCTAGAAAATCACTTTTTCTTTGATTATTAATTTTTTTAATTCAAAAATCTAATGTTTTCCGAAGTATTTGAGTTTTCAGTACGAAAACTCCATTTTTTTTTTGTTGAAAATTCAACTTTTTTGGTCGAAAATTAAATTTTTCTTTAACTTCTGTGCTTTCAGAGTCAACATTTTTTTTTTAATGATTTAACTTTTTAATAGGAAAACTCAAATTTGTTGGCAAATTTATCTTTCTTGGTTAAAACTTAACTTTTTATTCGAAAATTCTTCTTCTTTTTGGATTTGAAAATCAGATGTTTCTTAACAAAATTTTAAGACTTTAAAAATTTTCGGCTAAATAACTCAATTCTTCGGCTGAAAATTCATATTTTTGGTTGAAAATTCCACTATTTCGTGGAAAATGTAATATATTTCCATTAAAAGTCTTGGGAATGTGGTACTTACATTAATGCTATTTCGGGCTCTAGAGTCTAAACTCACTTTTACAATAATTTAAATTATATATATTTACCTCTGAGTTCTAAATTGTTTAATTATTTTCGAAGCATATAAAAAAAAACAATTATTAGCACTATAGTTTACCGGTTAATTTTATGGAAAATTTCGTAAAACTAGTCAATTCCTATTATAAGCGCTTAAAAGTCTAACCGAAAAAATGTAATTTTTGACTGAAAAAAAACCGGTAAATAGCCTTATTTTTTTTTAAAGTTTAAGTGGCCACCCTTAATTTTGTGTGATTTTTCACTTCAGTGAGCTGTTCTTTCTATCTATTCGCGCTTCAAAGCGTCGTCCATGAATCATCTGCATTCGATAATGCGCAATAACGAGGAAATCCTTCTCCACTCCTGCCGGCGATAAAGCGATCAGCAGCAGCGGATGCTGTTCGATAAAAATATTTTTTCTCCGGAACGTTTAATCAACATCAGAGCCAGCCAGGTGCTGATGATGAAAGTCCCGGAGTTTATCGTGTTGACATCATAATACCAAGTGAAATAGTGGCTGGATTCGGATTGAAGAGATCATTTCAAGTTTTTGGGATTTAGGAGATTATTGATATAACTTTCTCTGATTCTTCTCTGCTTAATTTTTCATTTCCTTTTCCCAATAATATTTAAGGACCAGAATCCTAATTTTGTCACATACTGTAAAAGCTGGGGTTCGTTCTAAATTACAAGCTATGAAATTTGTGCTCAAAAGAAAAAAAAATGTTGAAAACAGCATTTTTAATATAGAATCTTTTATAAATTGAGTAAAACAATTTTTAATTTTCTAATTTATTATTTCTGACAGCAGTTGAGAGTGCTTCTTACAGAATTTTCTGGATTTTGCAATTTTTATTTAAAATCCCTAACTATTTTCTGATTTCCAGGGTTTTTCTAACCTGGAGCCATTCTGGTTTTTCCTATTTAGAAAATATAAAGAATCCAATGTGGAACTTCTGTAAATTCAAGACTATTTAAATTTTGTATTGCTATACTTTAAATTCAATTTAAAGTCAAGGGTTCGTCAACGTTAAATTGAAATTTGGAACCTTTCAATTTGAATAAGTTTAATTATAATGGTACTTTAAAATTTAAAACTAACCTAAAATAATACAATTTAAAAAAAACTTGAACCTTTAATTAAATATTTTTAGTTTCCAATAAATTAATTTAATTTGTAACCAAATAGTTACATTTTTAACATAAAAAGATCAATTTTGAATCAAAAAGACGAATTTTCAACCACAAATATTAATTTCCTACAAAAAATACGAAATTGTTAACCTTTAAAAATTGATCTAATTATTTAGATTTGAATCTAAAATTATTCGATCGAAACGTTTTTGAATTGAAAATTTGTTTATTCCCAACTCTTTTGCTTTGCAATTTCTCAAGCATTCCAAATTATATTGACATATTTTTCAATTTGAAAATAAACAACTCAAAATCAAGAAATAAAGAAAAATTAAAACTTTCAAAATAAAATAGTATTAGATTTTGATTCTTTAGAGTAAGCATTTTTTAGGGTAAGCGATTAAAAACTTTTAAAAAACTGTAAGTGTTACGAACTGAAAATTGTGAACTCAGAAATTCTTCTTTACGAATGAAATTAATCATCAAGTAGAAAAATCCGTCTTATGTCAGACATAACGTATAGGATGACGTAAACTACCTTACCAAACAAAAATCGAATTTTTTTCATAAGTTATAGTAGACCTTGTAGTCTTAGTTGAAATAAAAAAGTCTAAAATTCACAATTTTTTATACACCCCCAAAATTTGATTTTATGGTGCAAAAAATGTTTTTTGGTAGAAGCATGTATATAATAATTCATAACTCATTTTCAGTTATAATAATGAAATTTCTAACAAAAAAATAGTGAATTTTTATATTATAATTTTAATTAAACACAGTTGAATTAATTAAAAAATATCAGTTTTTAAACAAAAATGGAATAGCTATATTTTCAGACGAAAAATTATTAACAAAAATCATTTTTAACAAAATAGTTAAATTTTCAGCCAAACAAGTGAATATTCAAATCAGAAGTTTGAATGTCTACAAAAAAGATAAATTTAAGTCAAAAAATAGAACACTCAAATTATTAGTTAGAAAAAATTTGTTTTCACATAAAATATAACTCATTTTCAATCAAAGAAATAATTTTTGAACCAAACAGATTAATTTTCTATCAAAAAAAAAAAAACATTTCGACTAAATAAATGGACTTTTAACTAAACTTTAAATTCTTTAACGAATTTTAAACCAAAGAAATGAATTTTCAGCTGAAGATGATACATGTTAAATTAAATATAGGTTATTTCAATTTTCAGTTAAAAACATTCACTTTCAATAAAAAAATTGCTTCAACCAAATAGATAAATTTTTAAGCAACGAAGAGCTAAATTTTTGATTCTTTTTCGTTTATTTCAAAAACGAAATTTCAATTGTTAATTAACAATAAAGTTATTTAATTGTGCTCATGTTAAATATAAATTGAAATACTGTTGAGTGCCAATTTGTTGATTAAATAAAATATTATCAATTTTGAACTTTGAAAATAAGTTTTTTTATATACAAATAAAATAAATTACTACATTTATGTGACATATATCCGGAAACCGTGGAGAATGGAATGTTGTAGATAATTCAAATTAGATTCAAATAGTAGAATTTAATTTTTTAATATATATTTCATTTGAAAATACCTTAAAAATCTATTTCTTATGTTCTTCAAATTAAAAAGAAAATTAAAAGTACGGTATCAAGTAATTCCAAGTTCTTATTAAAATCTTTGAAAATTGAGATATTTTGAGGTTTTAAGGTATTTCAAAAATGATTATCCGAAAGTGTTTTTTTTTATCAAAGCTGCCTTTGTCAGGAGCAAATTGTTTCTAGGAAATAGTAACGAGGGTTCGTCTTCGGAAAAAGGATTTACAACAATGAAGAAGAATCTTCCGATTTTTTTCCTTTATTTTTTAGTCTTCTCTGTTGTCTCAGCCATAAGAATTCTCTAGAAAAGCTGAAAAGTTTTGAGCAAACTTTTTCCAGTATATAAGTTGCTACAAGTTTCTTTTTTTTAGACGCTTTAAATTTTTACTACTTTTTTGTACTTACTAAATATTTTTCAATGAACAAGAAAACATAATTCTTTATTTCTTGAGTAGAATTTATATGTTCGACTCTCGTTAGTATATAGAAAAAATTAAATCAAGTCTGATTATTTTTTTAATTCAAATTATTTATTATAGTTAGTACGAGTTACCGTTTGGCATCATTTTTATGTTGCCTAATTACAATCTGCCCTAATATTCATGGGACGCCTGTAAAATCCCGAAATATAATATTGCGCAAGCTTTGAAATTTCAAAAAAGTAAGGTATTCGAATTTAAAGTAAATGTAAAGTAGGCGATGAAGTATCAAATATGGAAATTTCACAAAATAGATCATTTACGAAATAAATTTGCCAACAAATAGCAATTTGTAACAAATGAAATTCAGGAAAATTTTAATTTTGAAAAATATGAATGATGGCAAATGGTAATTCGGAAAGCATAAAAAATAGGAGAAATAATAAATCAAAAAAATAAAATTGATGACAAATACCAATTCGGGTGAATAAAAATTATACCCAATGTCAATTGTGGAATTTTAAATCATCAAATTTAAAAAAAAAAATAGTTGAATGTTTTACAATATTGGTGCATTTAAAACCTCGTAAGACAACTTCTAAACTGGAAATATAAAAGAGACGGATTCGCAATAAGACACATAAATTTTCAAACAAATAGTAGAATTATGAATTATGAACTATGAACTAATTATGAATCTTCCATTACGAGAATTAATCTTTAACGAAGTAGTGTAAATTTTAACCAAATATACAGATTTTCAAAATAAAAAAAAAACGAATTTTGGAAAAAAGTGCATTTTCAACCCGCAAATATTAATTTTCTGCCAGAAAGACGAATTTTCTACAAAATAGTTAACTTGCATTGAAAATCATAAATTTTCTTTTAAAAGGATGAAATTTCATTTTTTTTGAATTCATTTTTAACTCAGGATTTTTATTTTTAATTTAGAAGTTAAATTTTCCTACCAAAAATAATATTTTCAACAAGTAAAAATGTTATAGTCTAAAATAAGAAAGGTTTATCCACATTGTTGAACTGTTAAGCCAAAAGATAAATTTTCTGTAAAGCGGATGAATTTTTAACGCAAAAATATAAATTTTCCACAAAATGTAACTTTTTAACTAAACATTTTCATTCTTTAAAACTAAAAATATTTCAATCATAAGGATTTTTCCAACAAAAAGACGATTTTTCAAATAAAAATGGTCCATTTTTAACTAAAAAGATCTGTTTTCAACCAGAAAGAAAAATGTTAACTTTTCTGTACGAAAATTAATTATTAACATAATAGTTCAATTTTCCATAAAAGAGATGAATTTTCAATTAAAATTATGAATCTGCTAACATGAAAATTAAGTTTTTCATAAAGCATTTCAACAAAATAATCAAATTTTCAACAAATAAAGATTTTTTAGGGAAGAAATCAAAACACAAATTTTCTGTAAAAGGGCCTAATTTTCAAATCGACATATAAATTTTAAACAAAAAAGGTAATTTTAACTAAAAAAGATCAATTTTAACCAAAAATTGAAAAAGTACATTTTCAGTTAAAATCTTAGTTTCAAACAAATTTAAACAAATTTTAAAAAATAGTTAAATTTTTAACCAAACTGTCAAACCTTTAACCAAAAAATAAATTCTTAACAAAGCGCTTCAAAATTTACTCATGCTGTTGAATTTTCAAAAAATAATATAAAAATCATTTTCAACAAAAATATAATGTTAAAATTTTCATCTAAAAAAATTAAAATAAATCAATTTTCAACTAAAATGACGAATCTTTAACAATATAATCGTCACAAGGAAGCAACTGAAAATAAGAAATAGAAATGCAAGACAAATAAATTACTAACAAGAATATTATAGTAGCGTGGCCAAAAACTTAATTTAAAAAATTTCTTACCAATTTTTTATTTCTATGACTATTAATATTTAAAGAAAAGAATTTTATCTTGAAATATCTTTAAAATATAACCTTTATAAACAGAATAAAACAATTTAAAATTGAAGTTTCTAAGTTTCCAATTCACTACCCTTGGCGTTATTAAAAATGACCCCTTATAGAAATGCACTGAATCAATGTGCATAGCGTTTAAAAATTCACAATTGAGTTAAAGCAAAAGCTTATACTCTCCCAAATGTTCAGAAACCTTTGGCTTGGATGGAGACTGATTGTTTCCACAGTTGAGTCTTTTACTTGCAATTTATTTTAATTTATTTCAAAATATTTTTAAACTAGTTTCTATGAATACTATTTTGTTTTTTAAAAATAGTTGGGAACGTAATAAAAACAACTAAGAATGGATTTTAATAGCCACTAGAACTATTTTTAAAGGTGCCGTTTTCTCTTTCAATAAAGAAATTCAATAAAAAAATACCGAGTTAACACCTACTCTTTAAATAAGATGCATTGATGATATCCTTGAAATTGTTCCTTCTAACAAAATTAATGTTTTTTCAAATGTGTTTAATAATATAAAAAATTGCATTAAATTCACCCATGAACGTTAAATTCATAATGTTATTAACTATCTTGGTTTACAAATAATTAAATTCCGAGTGGTGGTGTATGAACATATTGGTACAAAGCATCCTGTTAGTCTTGGAGGTACCTCCGTTACAATTTACATAACATATTTTGTCATAAAATCGGTTTAATGGAAGCTTTATTCAATAAATATGTTAGATTAGGTGACATTAAATTTAGAAAAGAAAATTTAAATTAATTTGAAGCAACATTAGTATACAATAATTATCCTGTTTATTTAGCCAATGAAATTGTTACTTAAAGCATTCATGAGATATATAATGGTACAGTGATAGTATTGTAAATCTGTCTGATGTTATTTACTTAATAAAACCCAAATGTTGCAATAAAGTTTATACTAATGAAACTGGGAGTTGATTAAAGCTAGAATTGCTGAACACAAAAGAGATTGTGACATTGTAAATTTTAGATAAAGGTTTCTCACAACATTCTTGAAATGTAAATTATTATTTTGATGTTAAATTCAATGATATTAATTTATTAGCTAACGAAAAAAATACTGACCAAAACCGTATCTTTGTGTCTTTATCCATAAACAAATTTCATAATATTTATGTTAATTTACAGGCTGCAATTTCAAACATTAATAAAATTAATGAAAGCATTAATAAATAATGATATCTTTGTTAGTTATATTTTTCTTCTTAAAATGTCAAATTCAATTCAATTTCGTTCTTCCTCATCAGAAGTTTTCTTTAAACTTGTTATAGCTTCGAGTTTCATTGAATATTATCTTCACGTAACTTTCATGTAAACTTTAGTTTTCATTTTCTGTTTGTCTATCCCAGCCTTTATAAAGTTCTTTATGTTAAAAATAATGTTGTTTTTAACGTCATATGAGTGACTTCAATTCTGAGACTTCTTAGAATCGACATGTTTTTATTATTGGCTTACAAATCAACTCAAATTTTCCATTTCGACTTGCGTTTTTGTATTACAACCTTATAATTGTTTTGGAACAATCTGCGGTTCTTCAAAAATGTTTAATGAATTCAAATTTTCAAATCAGGTACAATTTATATAATTTTGCGAAATTGTCATTTTTTGTTTTATATTACTAATTGATGTGACCATAAAACAAAAGTAATTACTGTCTAAATTTGGAAAATTAAATTTTTTGTGAAAAAATATCTACTTACTTCGCTCCACTGGGAAACGAACCACAGAACTTTCGATTGCCGGTTAGTTGCTTTTTCAATTAAGCTATTAGAGATGTCGAAAGACGAATCCTTTTTCAGAAATAACTACTAATTCAAGCTAAGTGTTACATTTATAATACCAGTAATTTAAAGGAATCTGTATCATCATCAGAGGTGGCTACCAGCGATCAGTGTAGATATGATTCCACAATTTTTAAAAATAGAAATGAAAACTATCGATCAAGTTAACTCTTCAAATAACATAAAATAGTTCGACATTTCTAACTAGATGTAAAATAAATTTTTTTAATTTGAAAATAAAATATTTCTGAATTTTTTTTTTTTTTTTATTGGAAATGGACCTGTTCTGTTGAAAATTGTTTTTTTCTTGCTTTTTTAAAGTAAAAAATTTAATTTTTTGTTGAAATTGAACTATTTTGTTTAAAATTCGTGTTTTTGTCGAAAATTAATTTAGTTTAGTTAAAAATTCCACTTTTGGATTGAGTGTTCTTGTATTTTGTGGAAAATTCGCCTTTTTAGGCATAAAATAAATTTTTTACCAAAGTTTTATATTTTTGGTTTGACAATTCAACTGTTTTATATACAAAATCCGTAATTTTGTCATGAAAGTTCTATACATTAGTAAAAAAATCAAATATTTGGTACAAAATTCCTTTTTTTCTAATGTAAAATAATTTTTTTAATTAAAAGTTTAACTAATCCATTTTTTGATACAAATTGATCCCTTTTAGTTAAAAAATGCAATAATACCCGGATTAACTGTCACATAAAATTCAATGAGGCACATTTTAACAATTACTCTGAAAATTACTTTTTTATTTTAATTATCGATTTATTACTGAAGTTTAATATAAATTATTAGTAATTTATTTATTTAGTAAAATACACCACAAGTTCACGTAGACTTGTTATCAAGACGAAAAAAATCAGTATAAACGTGAAATCGGGTTTCTCCTTAAGGCTGCGTAATTTTCAGAAGGGGGGGGGGGG
>NC_046661.1:75362979-75364063 GCF_010883055.1 Belonocnema kinseyi | reverse complement strand
CCCCCCCCCCCCTGAAAATTACGCAGCCTTAAGGAGAAACTCGATTTCACGTTTATACTGATTTTTTTCGTCTTGATAACAAGTTTACGTGAACTTGTGGTGTATTATACTAAATAAATAAATTACTAATAATTTATATTAAACTTCAGTAATAAATCGATAATTAAAATAAAAAAGTAATTTTCAGAGTAATTGTTAAAATGTGCCTCATTGAATTTTATGTGACAGTTAATCCGGGTATTATTGCATTTTTTAACTAAAAGGGATCAATTTGTATCAAAAAATGGATTAGTTAAACTTTTAATTAAAAAAATTATTTTACATTAGAAAAAAAGGAATTTTGTACCAAATATTTGATTTTTTTACTAATGTATTGAACTTTCATGACAAAATTACGGATTTTGTATATAAAACAGTTGAATTGTCAAACCAAAAATATAAAACTTTAGTAAAAAATTTATTTTATGCCAAAAAAGGCGAATTTTCCACAAAATACCAGAACACTCAATCCAGAAGTGGAATTTTTAACTAAACTAAATTAATTTTCGACAAAAACACGAATTTTAAACAAAATTGTTCAATTTCAACAAAAACTTAAATTTTTACTTTAAAAAAGAAAGAAAAAAACAATTTTCAACAGAACAGTTCCATTTCCAATCAAAAAGAAAAAAAATTCAGAAAAAATTTTATTTTCAAATTAAAAAAATTTATTTTACATCTAGTTAGAAATGTCGAACTATTTTATGTTATTTGAAGAGTTAACTTGATCGATAGTGTTTATTTCTATTTTTAAAAATTGTGGAATCATATCTACACTGATCGCTGGTAGCCACCTCTGATGATGATACAGATTCCTTTAAATTATTCGTATTATAAATGTGACAATTGCCTTGAATTAGCAGTTATTTCTGAAAAAGGATTCGTCTTTCGATCTCTCTAATATCCTAATTGAAAAAAAAACTAACCGGCAATCGAAAGTTCTGTGGTTCGTTTCCCAGTTGATTTTCAAGAGGTCATTTTATTTTATCGGTTAATCTCTCCCAAAAATTTACACACACTCTCCAGACTGAGATCCCCCCCCCCC
>NC_046661.1:75337854-75362879 GCF_010883055.1 Belonocnema kinseyi | reverse complement strand
TAAGTCTGGAGAGTGTGTGTCCAATTTTGGGAGAGATTAACCGATAAAATAAAATGACCTCTTGAAAATCAACTGGGAAACGAACCACAGAACTTTCGATTGCCGGTTAGTTGTTTTTTCAATTAAGATATTAGAGAGATCGAAAGACGAATCCTTTTTCAGAAATAACTGCTAATTCAAGCCAAGTGTTACATTTATAATACGAGTAATTTAAAGGAATCTGTATCATCATCAGAGGTGGCTACCAGCGAACAGTGTAGATATGATTCCACAATTTTTAAAAATAGAAATGAACACTATCGATCAAGTTAACTCTTCAAATAATATAAATAGTTAACGACATTTTTAACTAGATGGAAAATAAATTTTTTTAATTTGAAAATAAAATTTTTTGTGAAAAAATCTACTTCCCGGTGAGTTGAAATAAGTAGATACTTCTTGAGACAACATTTAATTTTCAAATTAAAAAAATTTCTTTTGCATCTATTCAGAAATGACGTTCATTATTTTCTGTTATTTAAAGAATTAACTTGATCGATAGTCCTAATATCTATTTTCACAGATTGTGGATATCTACACTGATCGATGGTAACTGCATCTGAAGATAATACAGATTCCTTTAAATTACTTCCTAAATGTAAAAAATATATAATTTGTGGAATCTTCATGCGCATCGAAAGAGGATATTTTCATAAGGAAATTTGTAATACAGACGATACAGGACTTATAATACAGGACTAGAAAGTTAGTCCTCAGATCGATGAAGTGTGGCTACAGCGGGTGTCTTTCGAGCAACAAGTTGCCAGCCCAATTTCATCAACGAGGGCCAAGGAAGAAAGACTCGGCCAGACAAAGCAGTGAACTGAGGTGGGGGGGGGGTTTGGTAACTTCGTCATAATTGCATTAATCCTAAAATGGGTTTTGCGGTGAACGACGTCATTAACTAACGCTCGCTGCTGTCTGAGATGGCGAGTTTTGGATTAAACACGGATAAAACAGATCGTAAGTTATCCAGTAAGGTAGACCGGGGCAGCGTCGTCCGGTTAAGATTCATTGCTCTGTATAAAGTTCGTAAGACATGGGATTAATATTTTTTGTACCCTTTAAGGCCATGTAATGAGTGGATCGTGTACCAGATTCCTACCTTATCGATAATTTTTTATTTTATTTTATAACTTATTTTCACACGAAGCGCCAGGTCGAGTTTAAAATTTTGAATACTAAATAAGAAGCAGTAAGAAAGGTGGGTCTGGTCCTAAATTTTATTCATTATGAAAAAAGTTTCTTTTGGGTAAACTATGAAGAATTAGAGAAAAGGGACAGGGAAAGACAATCAATAGAATGATGGAATATGATTGAGGAATCAAAATGTAATAAATAATGTAAGATGATAAAAAAGAAAATAGTACCGAACTATGTAGAAGAGGGATGCGGGATCGTCCATAAACTATGTTAACACTTTAGTGGGGTGGGGTGTCTCACAAAATCTAAGGTTTATTAAGAAATGGTGGGGGGAGCAAGTCAAAGTAACGTTACATATATAATATTAATCTTTTAGAATTTAGAGACATTTTTTTCCTAAAAGTACATATATGGTAACGTTTTTAGTACGTTTCGAGATTATGAATGTTTTTGGTAGAAAATTAATCTTCTGGTTTGTGAATTCATCTTTTTTGATTGATAATTTATGTTATGGGAGAGAACTCTTGAATTTAATTAAAAATTTGTCTTTTTTGGTAGTTAATTAATCTTTTTGTTCAAAATTTTATCTTTTTAGTTGAAAATGTAAGGCTTTGGTGAAAAATTCTTTATTTTGGTTAAAAATCAGTTTTTTTCGGTAGAAAATTAATCTTTTCGTTTGAAAATTCATCTTTTCGGTTAATAATTAAAAGTTAAACTACTTTCTTAAATATTAAAATTTTTTATCTTAAAAATCTCGGTTTTCGGTTAAGAATTCATGATTGAAATTCGATTTTTTTATAGTCAATTAATCTTTTGTTTAAAAATTCATATTTTTTAGTTGAAAATGCAACTTTTGGGCTTAGAACTCTTGAATTTTTTTTTAATTCTACTTTTTTGGTAGTAAATTAATCTTTTTGTTTAAAATGTACATTTTCGAATTGAAACTTCAACTTTTTGGTGGAGAATTCTTGAATTTTGTTAAAAATTCGTTTTTTCGTAGAATATTATTGTTTTTGTTTGTAAAATCATGTTTTTGGCTGAAAAATTTAACAAGTAAAATTTTAAAGTTCAACTACTTTCTTAAAGATCAAAAAAGTGTTATTTCTTTTATAGAAATACACATCTTTTGTTGAGAATTCTTGAATTTGATTTAAAATTCGTCTTTTTTGCTAGTAAATTACTCTTTTTTTTAAATTATATCCTTTTGGTGAAGAATTCTAGAATTTTCTTAAAAATTTGTTTTTTCGGCCGAAAATTAATATTTTTGTTTAAAAATTTGACTTTTTGGTGGTAAATTAATCTTTTTGTTTAAAAATTCATCTCTTTGATTGGAAATGAAACTGTTCTGTTGAAAATTGTTTTTTTCTTTCTTTTTTAAAGTAAAAATTTAAGTTTTTGTTGAAATTCAACTATTTTCTTTAAAATTCGTGTTTTTGTCGAAACTTAATTTAGTTTAGTTAAAAATTTCACTTTTCGATTGAGAGTTCTTCTATTTTGTGGAAAATTCGCCTTTTTTGGCATAAAATAAATTTTTTGCTAAAGTTTCATGTTTTTGGTTTGACAATTCATCTGTTTTATATCGAAAATTCGTAATTTTGTCATGAAAGTTCAATAAATTAGTAAAAAAATCAAATATTTCGTACAAAATTCCTTTTTTTCTAGTGTAAAATAATTTTTTTAATTAAAAGTTTAACTAATCTATTTTTTGGTACAAATTGATCTCTTTTAGTTTAAAAATGCAATAATACCCGGATTAGCTGTCACATAAAATTCAATGAGGCACATTTTAACAATTACTCTGAAAATTACTTTTTTATTTTGATTATCGATTTATTACTCAAGTTTAATATAAATTATTAGTAATTTATTTATTTAGTATAATACACCACAAGTTCACGTAGACTTGTTATCAACACGAAAAAAATCAGTATAAACGTGAAATCGGATTTCTCCTTAAGGCTGCGTAATTTTCAGGGGAGGGGGGTCACAGCCAAATCAGCGGTTTTTAACAAGATGGTGGGGTGTTACAAATTTAGTTTCGTAATTGATGAATAATCCTTAAAGAGAGATAAGATGGAAAGGAGAGTGTGTGTCCAATTTTGGGAGAGATTAACCGATAAAATAAAATGACCTCTTGAAAATCAATTTAATTTAATTTACCTTTTCTTATAGTCATAAAGAAACTCTCTAAATGTAGACTACAAATTGTTTGAGAGTTGAAAGGAAGCCGAGATATCGTTTTCAATAAATTGCATTTTACTCCCTCTCGCGAGTTTTACAGTCAGTCGATTTGAACGGATTCTCTTAAATCCGGTCTGAAGTTGTGCGAGCCGGGGAAATGGGTTTAATTTGCAAAAGCTAATTTAGCAAAGTTTTAGCGCAGATAGTATTGGTACAGACTTAGTCGCCTCGCAAATTATGCTTCGATTGCCTAGCAATCGAGAAGATGTAGATTCAAGTGCAAAGAAGTTCTGGGGATTCAAACTGGAAAGCCTCGAGGCGATCGAAAAGAAGAGCTCAATCTCTCTTAAATTTTAACTCCCAGTTAGATGAAATTTAAATTTGGAAATAAAATTAGTATCACAGTTTGCAAAGTAAATTCCAATTAGAGAGATTACAAATTCACCAAGAAATTACAAATTCGAATTCGGTAGTGTTTGTATCAATATTTAGGAACAATATTAATTTGAAGAAAAAAAATTCGAACTATCTTAAGCTCTCCTTTTTAACTTCGCCACCACATTCAATATAAAAAATTTCTAATCGTTAAGTATCAAAATACAGGAAAACTCTGTAGCAACACTTTCAGAAAGAAAGAAAATTAATTACCAAAGGTAAATTTTTTCTTAATTAATTGGTTTTACTGAGAATGTAACAATTTCAGCTAAACATTAATCGTTTTAGTAGAAAAGTCATCACTTAGGTTAAAAATCCAACCATTTTGAATGAAAGTTATTTCTTTTTAGTTGAAAAGTATATGTTTACACTTTTGGTTAAAATTTTTTTTCGGTTTTGGTCAACAAATTTTTCTTCGTTTTAATTTCATTCCTTTTGTAGACAATTAGTCTCTTTGGGTTGAAAATTCAACTAGTTTGGTAGACATTTTTTTTTCTTGAAAAATAATCTTTTTTTGGTTGAAAATGCATCTCCATTTGTAAAATTATCACCTTCAATGATTCAAAATGCAACTATTTGCTTGAACAGCTAATCTGTTTTCATTAATTATGTAACTTTTTAATTGAAAATTGTTCAATTTGGTTGGTAAATTCTTCAATTGAAAATTAAACAATTTGGTGGGGAAATTCTTTTGCCTTAAATATCTTTCTTGGTTCAAAAATCAACTATATGGTTGAAAATTGGTTTTTTAGTTTCAAAATTTATCTGCTTAGTTACAAATTTGTTCTTTAGTGCTACAATGTGAACTGCTTTATTGAGAACCTAAACTGTTTTGGTTAATAAATCAACTATTTTGTTAAAAAAATCGTGTTTTTTGAATGATTTCAACCTTTTCTACATAAAATTAAAATCTTTTTTGGTGAAATATTAACTACTTGGTCGAAAATTTTCTCTTTTTTCGATGATAAAGCTTTTTAACTGAAAATTCAACTATTTGGTTAAAGATATAAAACTTTTGTTAGAAATTATTTTTTTGTTGATTGAAAACTCTTTTTTATTAATTTTTTGGTTGAAAATTTAACTATTCTTATTTTTATGGAAAATGTTCTTCTTTTTTTCATCCGAAATTTCAACTATTTAGTTTTAAATTGTTTATTTTAGTTTTAAATTCTACTAATTTGTAAAAAACAAATTTTTTCACTAAAATTTAAACTATTTTAGTTAAAGATTAATCACTTTCTTTAAAAATTCATCTCCTTGGTTGAAAATCGAACTATTTTTTATTTCAAGTATTTTGCTAAAAAGCCAACTATTATATTTTTGGCTGGAAATTCATCTGTATTAAAAAAAATTGATTATTCAGTTAAAACTTTTATGATTTTGTTAAAAATTTATTTTTCTTTTGATTGTAAATTATTTTTTCTCAGCTGAAAATTCAACTATTCCACGCTTAGCTATAATTTTCCCTTTTTTATATGAAAACTCAATTATTTTGTAGAAAATTCAACAATTTCGAGAAAAATTATAATTTTCTTGAAAATGTCCTTTTTTATTGAAAATATATTTTCTTAAGTTGAAATTTCAACTATTTGCTTTGAAATTGATATTTTTATTCGAGAAGTTAACTACTTGGTACAAAATTAAATTTTTGTTGAAGATACATTTTTTTGGTTGAAAATTTAAGTATTTTATTAAAAATTCTTTTTCCTTGCTTAAAAATTAATTTGTATTAGCCGTGATTTTAACTATTTCATTTTAGATTGAAAATGTATTTTTTATTTTTAAATATTAACTGTTTGGTTTAAAATTGATCAGTTTAGTTGTAAATTTTGCTATTTGGTATAAAATAAAAATTTTTTACTACAAATTTAACTATTCTAGTTGAAGATGATCATTTTATTAAAACTTCATCTCTTTCTATAAAGATTTCATCTCCGGTTGTAAATCAAAATATTTTCGATTTACTGTTTCTAGTTTCTTGTTAAAAAGCCTACTATTATATTTTTGGCTGGAAGTTGATCTGTATTTTAGAAATATTTTATTATGTAGTTAAAATTTTTATTATTTTACTGAAAATACTAACATTTTGTTAGAACGCCATTCTTTTTGTTTCAAATTTTATTTTTTGTTTGGCTGAAAATTTAAATATGTTGTTAAAAATTCCTCCTTATTTTTGGATTGAAATGAAGTTTTCTTAAATAAAAATTCAACTATTCTATGTTAACCTAGTGGACAACCTAACATAAATTCTCTAAATTACATTAGTATTCGGAAATTATTCTGTTTATAATTAATCATGAAAAATTCGACAGTTTATGAAAATGCCGATATGCGTCACCGTATCAAATAGGAGAAACAAGAAACGAAATGTTGTAGCCCCAGTTGCGTAATTAATTAAACGCTCCACTCACGAATAGTGGCATTCCCAGGTTGAATCCTGGCAGACGCAGATTTTTCTCATTCTCTAAAAAAATGTTCACCATTACAATCGAGAACATTTAACATTATACATTTATATATTAATATAGTCATTTCAAAATTTATTCTAGATCCGAAAATGCGAATCATTTTGATCTGAATCTTTCTTTTTTTATATTTTCAACTTTTTCCTTCTTTTTCAACTGGCTCCCGTTAAGTGGAAACTTTTCTCTTTAACCAACCTGATATTGGAAAATATCGGGTAAGGTTAGAAAGTAGGCTATGGGTGTCAGTTTAGATTCTCTCTCTCTCTCTCTCTCTCTCTCTCTCTCTCTCTCTCTCTCTCTCTCTGATATCGAGAGCGCAGGGATTTCCGGATGGAATAGATCCTCACTAGCGATAGTAGTATATATTCCACGGGACACTGTTTCACTGCAACTAAATCTAGTAATCCTAGTGTTCGAATTTCAAAACATTCCTCCTAGAACCTAGAATCTAGGACACACCTGCTAATCCGTTTTGACAGTTCCGAGTGCATCTATAGCTCTTTCTCTAATCCTTTAAATCAGCAATTCCTGAACTATTTCCGAAGACAGGGTCGCCTGCCGCCGCAAGTGGATGCCACTTATGTTAGTTGCGGCAGGGGGTGCCAGCGTAGCCGCGTAAGCCGAGACAGACACTCCGAGTAGACACTCCGATGTGACTGAAAGGCTACTCTCCTTTCGGGGTTGTTTATAAACTACGTTACAAATGTTTGGCTATTCTTAATCCTCCCCGCCCCCTTTTTTATAACCTCTATCCCCCCCCCCCCCCCCCCCCCCCCCCCCACGGAAAGTCACACAGCACAACACTCTCTCAAAACAGTAAAGAGAGTGATTTATAACAAAAATAGAATAATAATAGGAGAATAGAATTTCATAAATAAAATTAATGTAATTACCATATTGTATTTAATATCAAACACATTTAAATTATAAGAATTCAAGGTGTTCTCTTAAAGAAATTAATTTTTAATTCAAATTTGGCTTTTTTAAGATTTTTTTTAACATTTCCTTCCAAAGATTAATTTTATTGTCAAAAAGACTTATTTTTTTCGAAGGCAGTTAAATTGTCTACAAAAAAGTTTATTTTCAATCAAGAAAAATGACATGCCTGCAATAAAAGATGAATTTCCATTCAAGAGGAAGAATTCTTAACAAACCAGTTGAACTATCAACCAACAGAGACAACTTTATCAAAGTAGTTGATTTTTCTACCTAAAAAGACAACTTTATTAAGGTTGCTGCATTTTCAACCCAAAAAATGCATTTTTAACAAAATCTTCGAATTTTCCAACAAAAAAGATTAGAATTCAACAAAAATCATTTGAGTTCTCTAGGCAAAAAGTTAATATTTTAGAAGAAGAAATTTCAAAAAAGTCATTTGAGTGAAATAGTTGAAATTGTCAACCAAAAAGAAGAATTGTTAGCCAAGAAAGATCACTTCTCTTCCGGAAGATGAATTTTAAACCAGTTTAATTCCACAAAAACGAAAAAAAATCTCACGAAAATACTTGGATTTTCAACCACAGAGATGAATTTTTAACAAACAAGGATATATTTATTTACCTCAAAGGACGCATTTTCATCAAAATTCCCAATTAACAAATAAAAGTCCTAAAGAAGTGAACTGCAATGTTCACAAAACGTCGGCAAAATTCGTAGTTTTGTACACGATTGGAACCCAAAATATCTATTTTTATTCAAATGAATCATCGTGAAAGCATTAAATCTATTATTTAAAATAACATATTTAAGTTTTCATATAACAATATTAATTTTTCAATTAAAAAAATGGTGAAATTTTTAACCACAAAGATAAAGTTGATTTTCAACGAAATAGTTATATTTCTACAAAATGGTTACATTTTCTTACCAATACTTAAATTTTTATCAAAATAGTTTCATTTTCAACCAAAAATATGAATTTTGGATAAAAAAGTTAATTTTTTAATTTTAAACTTATCATATTTTTGGTCCAGAATTAATCTCTTTTGTTGAAGGATTCAACTATTTGGAAATTTCATTGCTTTATTAAAAAGTCAATTATTTTCCGGAAAAGTCATTTTTGTAGCTAAAACTTAATTATTTTTATTTGAAAAGGTTTAAATGAAATTTTGGCTTCAGAATTCGTTTTTTTTTTAACACAAATTCTATTATTTGGTAGAAAAATGCATTATTTTGTTGAAAATTCGTCTCTTTCTATATAGAATATTCGTTTTTTTTGTTATGAAAATTAAGCTTTTGTGGTATAAAATTTATTTTCTAGATTGAAAACTCTACGATCATATTTTTTATCCAGAATTTTTTTTTCTGGTGAAAAGTTTAATTATTTTGTTTAAAAATAAAATATTTGCATAATAATTCATCATTTTGGTTGAAAATTCATCTTTTAAAGTTAAAAGTAGATTTTATTGTTAGACAACTCTACTATCATATTTTTGGTCCAGAATTCATCTCATCATTCCAGAATTCATTTCATCATTAAATAATCGTTATTAAAAACAATTCAAATTCCACCCGAAAAAATATAATTTTATAACTGTAACCTGGAAAATAGCCAAATTTTTTTTTAAGCTTTAGTGGGCACCCTAAATTTAAAAAAGTGATTTCAAGAAATCTGTATTATTATCAGAGAATATATTACCATCGATCAGATATATTTTTCAATACTGCGAAAATAGCGATAAACCTTTCGATTAAGTTAACTCTTCAAATAACAAAAAATACTTCATATCATTTTTGACAAGTTGCAAAATAATTTTTTTTAATTTTACAATTAAACTTTTTATGAAAAAAGATCTACTCTCGTCACTCCACTGGCAATCGAAACACAGGACCTCCAATTTCCTGTCGGGTTCTTTCCCATTAAGCTATTAGAGGGATCGAAAGAAGAATCCTTTTTCAGAAATAAACGCAATCGGAAGTTCTGTGTTTCAATTCCCAGTGGAGCGACGAGAGTAGATATTATTCAGAAAAAAATTAAATTTTAAGGAAAGTGATAAATAGGTTTATGAAAATTGATGAATATTTTCAGTAATAATGAAAATCATTAAGGTCGTACAAAAGTACAATAACTCTCAACGAACTATTGCAACCTATTAAAATGCGATTTATTTGGTAGAATCTGTGTTGAATTTTTCTCGACCTTTCAGGATTTCGAAATTGTAGAAAAAACGGTTGGGTGATTAGTATGCCTCACCATAGAAAGTGCAAAGAAAGTTAGAGAGATGCTGCTCTAAACTGACACCCCTGTTTTTTTTCTTTTGCAGGAACGGTCACATGCTCACGCACCGGAACAAAAAGCCCTATGAGTGCAAGGCAGAAGGATGCGGAAAGTCATATTGTGATGCCAGGAGTTTGAGAAGACACACGGAAAATCACCATGCTGGAAGCAAAGTCAATGAGAGTATTAGTCCGAGCAGCCCTACAACTGGGCCACACACGCCTAATACCCCAACAAGTAATCCCAGCACTCCAAGTACACCTGGGGCTCCAACTAGTCAAAATGGCCATGGACATACCGCACTTAAGCAGCTTCTGAATGCTGAGCCCACCCCATCACAGCAGCACAAGGTCAGCATTTTTTTACTTGCTGTTTCTCCTCTGGCGTCTTTCCTAAACCATAAATATTGGGAAACACTATCAAAGCATCTCGTCTACAACGTGTGCACCTTAATTTTAAAAGTTTTATTATACTTAAATGAAAACGCTTTTCCTTTGAAGCGGTATGTGACCTTACTTCCTGGATTGAAATGATTACTCTTTAAATATGAAAAAATAGGGAAAAAAATTAGTGCTGAATTCGAGTGAGGTGATATGAGACTCAAAATTTAAGAAATTGATATTAGATTAAAATCAAGCTTAAAATCCTACTTTACTATTTGAAAAACATTTGTAAGGAATTATAACTAAGTTTTCGGCATTCATACAGCACCCTTATCAAGGCAAGAGAAATTAGAGCAGCCAGGGACAGCAACGGAACCACGATGCTCTCAAGATAGATTCTCGGGTATCATGGAGAGTGCATCGTTGCTATTCCTGCCTGTTCAAATTTCTCTGGCCTTGATAAGGGTGCTGTATGAATGCTGAAACGTTGGTGATTATATTTTATATCTATTTTTTGTTGTGATTTGATGATAATTATAATTAGTATAATCATAATAAAGACAAAATAAATAAAAGAGCTAAGAAATTAGATCTTATTCGTTGCCTTCTCATTTATATTTTTTGTTCAAAAAAAGAATTTTGTTCTTTTTTAGTAAAATTGTAATCTTTGTTCAAATTAAAATAGGAACATTTTATGGCGCTTGTCCAAATTTATTCTTTAGATTCTTTGTTTTATTTCCAGGAATTCTTCATATTTACACGCGAATCGACCGATAAGTTAATCTCGGTTAGCCAAATCTTCGTGGAACCTTAGGAAATCATTAAAAACTTTGTTACATTTTTTTTAAATCTATCTGAAAGCTTTATGAAATAATTAATGTATTTGTGAAACATTTTTAATCGAGTCGAAAGATTTGCGAAATATTTTTAATCTTTGAGGAATCTTTTAAATCTTGGGGGAATTATTTAAATCTTTATGAAATTCTTTAAATCTACCCGAAATCTTTTAAATATTTGTGACATCTTTGTGGAATCAATTCAATATCTTTAAAATATTTGTGGTATATTTGGGAAATTATTGAAACCTTTGTTCAATTACAAAAATCTACTTGAAAGCTTGGTGGAAGTATGTAAATTTATTCGGCATGTTTTGAAATCTTCGAGATCTATGAGAAACCTTTAATAAATATTTGAAATCTTTGTGAAATCTTTGGCAGGTCATTTATGCCTTTGTGAAATTTTTAAATCTATCCAAAATCTTTTCTAAGTCTTTAAAATCTTTGTGACATTTTTTCGAAATTATTGAAATCTTTATTTAATATTTGATGTCTATCTGAAATCTTCGTAAAATAATAATTACAGTATGTATGAAATGTTTTCAATCTATCTGAAATCTTGTAATGCTTTTAAAATTGTTTAAAATATTTGGGAGATTATTGAAATCTTTTTAAAATCTTTGGAAAAGTTTGCGAAATTTTTCGGAAATCTTTAAAAATCTTTGCGAAATATGTGGCAATATTTGTCAAATTATTTAAATCTTTGTAAACGCATTGAGAATTGATTAAAATAATTGTGAACTCTATGTAAAATTTATCCGAAATCTTTATCAAAACTTTGTTAAATCTTTTGGAGATCATTAAAGTTTTTGTAAAATCGTATATCTATCTGAAATCTTTGCGAAACCTATAAAATTTTAGGGAAATTTTTGTAAAATATTTGTGAAATATTAGACAGTATGAATTGTGTACTGGTATTTGTTATTCATTATTTACTGATTATTGTTTATTTATTACTTATTATTCATGTTATAATTTTCCATATTATGCCATATTATACATCTAAGCTGTTTTCACATCAACATTTTATATTAATAGATTTAGATCATTTAAATACATTTTGTTTATTAGATGTTGGTTGTAGATAAATTTTACCAAATCAATTTATAAATTCGATTTTCCATTAGATCGGATGATGACATTCTAGGACGCATAAATCAATAAACCTCCGTATCGCAGTCCTAGACGTTTTTAATTCAAGGTTTTACCCTCCATACTACGGTCTAAGATGTTTACAGATCAAGTCTTATCCTCTACATCGCGGTCTAAGATATTTCCATACCAATCTTTTATATCAAGAGATTTACATAATTTAAATGCATTTCGTTCATCAGACGTTAATAGTCAATTAATTTTATAAATAAATTTGCAAATTCGGTTATTTATTGTACAGAAATTAATATCAATGAAATTTTAGTGCTTATTAATTAATTACCTTTTATATTGCGGACTAAGCCGTTTTTACAGCAAAACTTTACCCTCAATACTATGGTCTAAGATGTTTTCATACTAATCTTTTTTATCAAAAGATTTAGATAAATTAAATGCATTTGGTTTATCAGATTTTGATAATCAATTAATTTTTTATTTATTTTGAAAATTAGATTATTTATTAGATTACATGATGTTATTTTTTTATATGAAAATTATTATTTGTGAAATGTTAGCACTTATCAATCAATTACCTTCCATATCGCGGTCTAAGACGTTTTTAAATTAAGGCTTTACTCACCATACTATGGCCTCAAGTGTTTACAGATAAAGTATGTATCCTCTATATTGTAGCCGAAGATGATTTCATACCAAACTTTTATATTTAGTGACTTAAATAATTTTAAAAACGTCATTACGTCAATTAAATTTACCAATAAGTTTACAAACTCGATTATTAAGTTGATCGGATGATGTAATTTATTCATTTACTATTCCGTCTATGGGAATGAAAATTGACTTAATTCCCAAAAGTATTATTCAATTACCCTCCTTATCACGATCTAAGATGTCTTCAGATCAAGGATTTACCTTTACGTCTCGGTCTAAGGCGTTTAGATGTCAAGGATTTACCTTCCGTATCGTAATCTAAGATGTTTTCACATAAATAAATCCCTTCGATTATAGTATGCTCTCGATGACCTCGTTTTTCCTCCAGCCTCCGAGCTGTATCTGAACTCTCCCTTATAAACATACAAGCCAACGTAATTTGGAAACTTTAGCTTCCAAGGACTCGGGTAGTTCTACTTCTAGTTCGAGTTCTAGTCCTGGCTGTATCTCTAGTTTCTATTTGGATCTCTATCGAGACTCAGAAGTCAAGTGCACTCGAGTACACATTCTCTCCCGCAAACACACGAGATTCATGTTTCAGGTACTCTTCGGATCTGTTCAAAACCTGGTTTTGACCTCGAGATACTCCTTGAAAGTGGGGACATAATAGGCCTCTCTAAGGCGACTGGCACTATTCGACCCAGTGATAATCGCGACTTCCAAGTTCCAAAGAGTCCGTTTGAACCCTCCTTTGAACCAGAAATAGCAACCTTTGCCCTCGAGAGTCGTCGACACCCACATACTTTATTCTCCATTTCTTTTCTTGGACTTCATTTCTACGTGCACACAGAATTGAAGATTTCGGCTGCAGGGATAGCTTCTTTTTTGAGATGGAACACTCGGTTGAAAAAAAAAATACTTTCGAAAATCAGTGTCGAATCCTTTTAGGTATGGAGGTCAATCAGAAGGTGAAAAATCAGTACGTGCGTCTTACACTACGACCTAAAATGTATTACCTCCTCGTGTATTATCTATAAACTTATTTACTCTCCATATCTAAAATGTTGCCACATGAAAAATAGGCAAGTGACCGTTTGGCTAAAAGTCGTCTTGAAATGAAAAAAGTGACTAACGATGTATAACAGGCGATTTTTTAAAATTAAAGTGGGTGTCATTTCAATTGTCTTGGACAGAGAGCTTTTCCCAGAAAATGTTCTTTTTTTCTGTATTTGAACATAGGTTTAGAGAGTGTTGCCGGTTCCGGGCACAAGAAAAAAGATTTTTAATTACAAAAAAAGAACATTTTTCAAAAAAATCTCTCTATCTAAAACGATATAATTACCTTTAGATTATATACTAAATTTATCACGCTCAGCAATTTATCCTTTTAGGCGTATAGTGGATCAAGAGAAACCGACTCATTTAAACCGCCGTAAGTGGACGCTCGATGAGTTACAGGATTCGAGCTGAAGTAGAAATTATTTAAAAATTTTGTGACTAATAAACTATCAGTTGTGGTTAAGGGTACTTAAAAACATTTTACAAGTTTTTTGATAGGATTATGAGCAAATTTGTGGACTCTGCATTGAAAAAGCTCATTTTTTCAAATTGAGCTTTTGTAAATCTTACTTTTGGCTTCCCTTTAAATTTAATCCCTTATTATTTTTATACATTTTTTTTTATTAAATACATACAAAACTCTGATGATGCTATAAGAAAATTAATGAACAAAAGTAATTATTTCGGTATTCGCAATGATTGGCCCTTGAAATTTATAGTTTTCGTATAAAATATGAGAGAAATTAGACTTTGATAACAATTAAATAAAAATAGACGATATTTGGTCATTGTTTAAGTAATTTTTATAAAAGCACAGTTTCACAACTTACAAATGAATAAAGTCAATTTATTTCAGCGGAATCAGCTAAAAATATCTTGCCAATGTTTTCTTACTATGATACTTTGCTAATTTAAAACTATTGTTAATTATTTAAACAATTTGTATGAAAAATGCATGGTAAGATAAATTCTTAATAAATAAAAATAAATTTTTTTCAGAAGCAACTAAAAATGTCTTGCTAATATCTTCTTCCTATGATGCGTTGCAAATTTTCAACTTATGATAATTTCAAAAAATGTTACGAACAAATGCGTCGTTAAGAAAATCGAAATGAATCTTTTCAGCTAAATATATCTATTCCGCACTAGGATAACAATTGATATTTTTAATTGAAAATTCAACTAATTTTTTGAAAGTTTGTCTTTTTAGTATATAATTAGTCTTCTTGGTGAAAAATTCATCTTTTTTTTTTTTGTTTAAAATGCTTGAGTTTTTAAAAAAAGTTAGTTAGCATTTTTTAAATTCTTTTCTCTTGGGTTTTTGTTATTGAAAATGTAACTGTTTCGTTGAGAATACCTTTCATTTTTGATTGAGTTAATTTTTCTAACTGAATTAATTTAACTATTCCATGTTTGGTTCATAATTTTTTTAAATATTAAAATTGAACTATTTCGCTGCAATTTTTTTTAGTTAAAAATTCAACTGTTTGGTTGAAAATTCATATTTTTTGGGAGAAAATTAATTAATTAATGTTCTAGTTCAAAATTCAACTATTTGGTCAAAAGATTTTGTAAAATATTAACTTTTTTTGTCGGTTGAAGATTCAGCATTTTAATTGAAAATTCAACTATTTGGATGGAAATTAACTTTTTTGTTTGAAATTCACAATAACGAGTTGAAAATTCAATGTTTTGCAGAAAAATCATCTGTTTAGCATGTACATTTAACAATTTGGTAGAAAATGAAACTATTAAGTTTGAAATTAACTTTTTTTGTTAAAAATGTATATTTTTGATTGAAAATGCAACGATCCTGGTAGAAAGTTAAACCATTTTGTTAAAAATTTAAAGTACTTATTTGAAATTTAAAATATGTGCAGATATTTTAAACTTATTCAAAATTTTTTAATTGTTCATATATTTTTTTGAATTTGTCTTTTTTCGTGAAAAATTCATCTTCTTGGTTGAAAGTTTCAATATTTGGTGATGATAGATTGCTTTTTTTCTGTTTCACCTGTTTGTTTAAAAATTTAACTTTTTTGTTGACAGTTTTTTTTTTTAGTCAAACATAAATTTTTTACCTGAAAATGTTTATGTTTAAAAAAAATGTTTGCAAATTTTTATCTGAAAAGTATTCCGTTTTTAGTAGAAAACTATTCCGTTGTATTCCCCTGGTTAAAAATTCTTCTTTCTTTTTTTTTTAAAAGTAATTTTTCCAACTAAAATTTCAACTATTTCATTTTTGATTGAAAATGCATCTTTTTAAGTTGTAAGATCAACTATTGAGTTAAAAACTCATCTTTGTTGGATAAAAATTCAACTATATTATTCTGAGTTTAATTATTTTGTTGAGAATCAGAAAATTTGGCTGAAAACGCATCTCTGTAGAATGAAAATTGAACCATTTCTTTAAAAATTCACCTATTTTATTAAAAATTTAATTATTTTCTTTAAAATTCAACTTTTTTGTTAGAAATTGGACCTTTTGGTTTAAAAATGCACAATAATTGAATGAAATGGTCAAAAAGAGCCCAAAATTGGTAAGGACCCTTAGTGTGAAAAAAGTTAAAAAAAATAAAGTTGGGCACGCAACCCTTGGTTCGATAATTGTTCATTCGCCTATGTAATCTAAAGACAGGAAGTGTTCAGACCTGTTTAGGTTACATAGTTCAAATTGGATTGTCGAAAACTCCTCCTTTGGCTAGCTGAGTCAAACTTCCTGCATGCTGATGGTTTACATATAGTAGAAATTTCAATCAAACGCATTCTAACTTCTGTCCAGTAGCAGTGCTTACACCTGGTATCGACAGCTTGCATCTACTCAGTCGGATTTCGGAATATGATATTGCAGCAAACTCCTTCTCGATAGAGCCAGCTTCTCACCCTCTGACAAAGTATTTCGCTTCGTACTGTGCAAGAAAAAAGAGAGATGGAAAAAATGATACAAACGGAAAGAGAGAGAGAGAGAGAAAGTTCCAACTTTCCACAAAACGAGTCGACGATGACGTCGTCGACGAGTAAGTCGTTGAGAACTCGAGTTTCGAGAGAAGCTTCCGCTTCCCGACGAACGACACTCGACTCAGGAAAACTCGCCCCAAACCCTTCTCCCTTCGCGTATCTAACATCAATTTCGTTTCACCTGGAAAATCCGCAGTAATCTCTTCCAATCCTGGAAGCAGATATTTGTCCGCAAACCCGAGCTCACAACCTTCTCTAGTCGCTCGTATACTTAGAGGCAATTTCATCTGATCCAGAAAAACCACAATGTCTTTCTTATTTTCGTATTGTGAGTAGAATTTATTGAATTTGGTCAAGCTGTAACCAATTTAATGACCAGGAAATGGATGAAGGTATTAATTCCACTCCAACTTACAATAGATTTTAAACATGAGATCAGTTTGATTTTATTCACTTTAACCTATTTTGAAAACTTCAACAGATCTCGAGAGAGCTCGTTATTTAAAATCGGAAGAATTTTTGAAATTTTTAAGGACTATGAGATTTATGAGAGTAAATATAGTGAAGCCAAAAAGGGAGGATTCTCTGGGCGTGGTTATATGAGTGGAGAGGGTGCATTGGGAGGAGCTACTTTGTAAGTGGGGATAAGAGAGGCATTGTTATTTCAATGTTTTGCGTAAGAAGGCTTGACTATCTAAATAGTAAAAAGTTAATAAGCAATTTCTAGATAAAAATAATTCAATTGGAATTTACTATCAGACCACGCCCAATTGATTTTATTCTGTTTGTCCTACTTTGAAGACTTCACGATATCTCTAGAGACTTCGTTATTAAAAATAAGAATAATTAGCGACGTTTTTTAAGGCTGTCTGAATAATTAGATAAAAAATGGCAAAGTTATTACAGAAAGTATACTCTAGGCGTGTTTATATAATTGGAGGAGGTAATTTGTGAAGATTTTCTCCGTAAGTGTGGATAATATGGGCGTTATTATTTCAAACTTTCGCCCAAGTGGGCTGGACCATCTTATATGCGGGAAGGCAATTAGCAGTTCTGAGATTAAGAATAATTCAATTGGAATTCACTGTCAGACCCCGCCCAATCGATTTTATTCACTTTGTTCTAATTTAAAGTCTTTAACAGATTTCTAGCTACTTCTTTAATTAAAATCAGAAGCATTCTGAATCTTATTTAGGGCTATGAGATTCATGAGAATAAAAATGTTAAAATTCCAAGAGAAAGGATGCTCTAGGCGTGGTTATATGATTGGAGGGGGTTAATTGGGAGAAGCTTTTATAGAACTGGGAATAAGAGAGGCGTTTTTATTCTAAATTTTTAATTAAGTGGGCTGCACTATCTTATTGGTGTGGATCAAATGGGCCACTCTAAAGTAAAAACTTAAAAATTGCTAAGCTAATTATCTGGAAACCAGCAGGTTCACTGAAAAAACTACATTTTCGAAATTCGCTGACATTTTTAACATAGGATCTTTTTAAAAACGATTTAAAAAATAAGAAGGATTTTATATTAAAGTCTTTTTTTTTATTTCAACCAAAAATAGAGATGTTTCTACCGTAAAACATTAATTTTAAATTAAGAAGGATCAATTTTCAACCATATTGAAAAATTATTTTTAAAAAATCATTTAACCTTCAACAAAAACAGTCTTAGATTCAACCGAAAAGTTTAATTTTAAAGCCTAGAAGACGTATTCTTCAGGAGACAATTAAATGTTTAACCCTGAAAACAGACATTTTAACAAACAGATGAATTCTCAACAATAATGCAAAAATTTATTTAAAAAAAAAAAATTTTTAATATTCAACAAAAATTTTCAAACAAAGAGATACAGCTTTAAAAAATAATAAAAGATCAACTTTCTGTAAAGCAGTTAAATGCTCGACCCAAAAATATGAATTTTTGTACAGAAAACGTTCATTTTCAACAGAATAGTTGCACTTTTGACAACAACAAAAAAAAACAGAAAATGCAAATCATGAAGATTAGTTTTCTACCGAAGAATATTATTTTTCTACAACAAAAATGATTTTTTACCTAAAAGTGGTAAATTTACCGATCCATTTAGGTACAAAAATTAATTTCAAGTAGAAAACAAAAATAATTTTTAACAAAATGGTTAAGCCGAAGAGAACAATTTTTAATCAAAATAAATTTATCTAAGAAGTTTGAAATTTCTACTGAAACATATGGATTTGCCAACTAAAAAGGCAGATTACAAAAAATAGTTTAATTTTCAACAAAAAAATACCAGCCGAGTTTTTAATACAAACATTAGAATTTGCAGTAAAACTTTAATTTTCTTCTAAAATAGTTGTTTTTTCATACAAGGAAGACGAATTTTTAACCAAATAAGACAGTTTTTAATTAACAATAGAATTCTCAGCTACTATAAAAAAACTAGGAAAATAAATGAATAACTGACTTTTGCAAGATTTTTTAAAAATCCCTATATGGGTAAAAATTCTACTATTGGGTTAAAAAAGTTTATTATTTTGTTAAAAAGATAACTATATTGTTTAAAAGTCATGTTTTTCTGTTAAAAATTCAACTTTTTGGTTGAAAATTTAACAATCTGACTGAAAATTGACGTATTTTGTTAAAAATGCCTTTTTTTGTTTGGCCATCAGTGCTCCTAATTTGTCTCCCCAACTGTACTGCACATGCACCACATCGGCAATCTTATTTGTTATCAAATGGCGTGCTTTTTTAAAATTATTAAATGTGTAAAGTAAATTTTTATAATAAATCATTATTTTAGAATTATCGATATTAATTTTCAGATCACAAACCAGACTTTTAGATTGAAGGATAAGTTAAAGATTTGATTTTATTCTCCATAAATAAATAACAGATTTTAAATTCATAGAAAGGAATACCTTTTTTCACAAATATCAATTTTAAATCATTCATCATATTTTTTTTACTTTATATTTATTATATAATCCAGAAACTTAATTTGCATATTTAATCATTTTAAATAAGCGCGCGATCAACTTCCAATGAGGCTGCTGGAGCGACGCATGCGCAATGTGATTGGGGAGCCGAATTAAGTATTATTTTCAGGTTAGGTGGGAGGTATTCAAGATGTCTGCAACTTCGTGGGCCAAACAACAGCAGTAAATGCATGTGACGAACCTTTATTTTTATAATAACTTCGAAAAAAATCATTTTTCACCAAAGGTCTCTTCGAATATGATTTTTCATTTTTCTAAAGCTATTTAATTAAATAATAAAATCGATATTTCTTTGTAACGAGTTTGGTATTTAATGAGATAGCTTTTAAAATATAAAAAATAATATCACAATATACTTATTATGAAAAATCTTTTTTTTTCAAGTTAATAAAAAAATTAAGTTTCATTCCATAAGATTAGTATTTTTTGACCACTTAGCGTGCAGACATCTTGCTAACTGACGTCAAACTTGAAATACCTAATCGAGAGTACTGTCATGAAGTCCACGGAGGGTTCTCGACTATGTATCTAAAACCTTTGTTATTGGCTCTAAAACGAACGGCAGAAGACAGTGTAGCCTAGGTCGGCCATAAAAGGCGACTAAGAGAAAAAAGAAAAAAGAAGAAAGAAACGCCTCAGAAATTAGTTCTCTGCCTTAGAGCAGAGAATTATTGCCGCTGTAAGAATCACAGGGGTCCGCCCTTGCGCCCCCTGGAGCAAACGCCAACATACGTACATTGAAGAGAGAGGAGAAACCCCTTGCTGAAAGGGGGGCACGTTTAAGATGGCGGAGGGGGTGAGGGGCTGTTAAAGCGAGACTACGATATTGAGTTAGAAGTAAGGCGAGCCTTGAAGTGGGGTTAATAAAATTTGATGACCAGGAACTTCGTAATGAGAAGAAGACGTGGAAAGAGAAACTCGAGTCTGGCTATGAAAACTTTTCAGACGAGGCCACGATCCCTTGATTTATGGTATTTCATTAAAAAGATTTTTATTTGAAGGTTTTCCAGCAAAAATTCGTTTTCAAATTTCCGGATTTCTCGAATCGGAATAACCACTTTCCCCGGTTCTCTTGTGATATTGTATCTCAATTTTGAACGTCATCAGAAGCATTGCGTAAATTAAGGGCTCGGATCAATAACCGGTTGTAACCCGACACTCAATTACGTAAAATCTTTAGAGTCAGCGTAGGGGGTAGTGCAAGAACAAATGTAACATCAAAATTCAATTACTCAATTAGATTCGAAATAGAAATCCTTACGAGACTCCTCCGTAGCTTAGAGGGTAAGTCCACCAGACCGGCACTATGTGAGACCTGGGTTCAAATCCCAATGGAGCTAGAGAGGAATTTTTTGCACATCGAAAAATTAAACTCATTTTGGTCTAGACTGATCTAGATAAAATACCGTAATTCCATCGTCAAAAAACTATTTCATGAAATTATATGAAAAATAACATTAGTTAATAGCAATAAGTTTTTTGTTTTATAAGCGTAAAATTATATCATTTTTTCAGGGCTTATTGTTGAAAATTCACATTTTGGGGCTGAAAATTCAATTCGACATTTTTATTAAAAATTCATTTCTTGGGTTCAAAATTGAACTATTTTATTGATTTTCTTTTTCCTCTTTCATTGATAAAGAATGTTTAACTAAAAATTCACCTATTTCCTCTTTGGTAAAAACTTTATTTTTATTTTTTTCGTAAAAAAATGCAATGTCTGGTTGAAAATTAATTTATGAAGCTTAAAAGTGAACTTTTTCTTTTAAAGTTCACATTGTTTGGTTAAATATTTAACTAATCATTTTAGTTAAAATTACATTTCTTTCTTTAAAAGTTTAACTATTTTACTTCGTCATTTTTTTTTGTTTAATGAATTTTTTAATTTAAGATTTACCTATTCCTTTTTCGGATTAATTTTTGGTTTAGTGTTTAGTTTAAAATATATCTTTTTTCTTTGAAAATGAAAACTAATTAATTGAACTCCTTTGTTGAAAATTCAATTTTTCATAGATAAAAATTGAAATGGTATATTGAAAATTCTTCTTTTTTTAGTATAAAATAATCTTCTGGTTTGAAAACTCATATATTTACTTAAAAGTTGATGCATATTGTTGACAATTTTTCTTGGGCAGAAAATAAATCTTCTTGGTTAAAAATTTAACTATTTCGTTAAAAATGTATGTATTTAGTTGAGCTTTCGTCTTTTTGGTGGAAAATTAATATTCTTGGTTGAATAAGCATATTTTTGATTTAAGAAAAATTTAATTTTTTATAGAAAGAACGTCTTTGTGAGTCGGAAATTCTAAATTTTGTATAAATCTAATTGATCTGGAAATTAATTTCTATTGGTAGAAATAAATCTGTTTTTGTTGAGGGTTCAACTATTTTCTTCGAAATTTTCATTTTCCATACTTCATTTAATTCAACTGTTTTTTTATTTCAAATTATATTCTTTGCGTGAAAAATTCAAATTTTTTGCAGAAAATTCATCTTTTCAGCTTAAAAATTTAATAATTTGGTTGAAAATTCATATGTTCGATGAAAGATCTAGATGTTTGATCATAATTTCCTATGTTTTTGGTGTTGTTTACTAAGAATACTTTATATGGGGCTTATTTAACGCAAAATCTGACTCTCTTTATTCTTTTATTTGTTTAAATTATTTCCCATGATTTTTCTAGATTTCACTACGAGTTGAAGTTGAATCTTGAAAATTTTCAAAAATCATGAATTAGCCCTGTCTGTATTATTGAGTTTAATTATGAAAATGGTCAAAAATGAAAAATTAGCCTGATCTTTAGCACTCACTAATTCAGTGTTTATTTATTAAAAATACTGTCAATAGGGCTCATTTGACGCGGAATGGCATGTCCTCACCCATTTTTATTTATTTTAGCTATTTACTGTAATTTTTTTAGATGCGATAGAAGTTGGAGTTGAAGAAATGATGAGAAAACCAGAAATTAATCCGGTCTGTCTCTCTCAGGAACGCAGTGTCTATTTATCGAACATACTTTAAATAGGTCTTTTTGGATTCGGAATTTAATAATCCTTTTTAATTTATTTTTGTTTATTATTCAATATATTTTTCCTGTACTTCGCTAGGATATGAAGTTGTATCTTGAAAATTGGCATAAATCAGAAATTTGGCCCAGTCTGTATCATTCGCTAACTCACTTTCAATTCATTCAAATCACTTTCAATAATGCTCCTTTAACGCGGAATTCAATAATCTTCTTTTGGTTATTTATTTTAAATATTTAAGATTATATTTCTAGATTTGCCAGAAGGTGAAATTTAAATCTGAAATTTTTCAAAACCCAGAAAATAGCCCGGTCCCTTTCACTTACTCACTAAATCAGTGCCCATTTATCAAAAAAACTTTGAATATGGCTCATTTGACACAGATTTTTATAATATTCCCTCGTTTATTCATTTTAATTATTTTTCTGGATTTGCCAGAAGTTGAAGTTTAATTTTGAAATGAGGAAATAGCCAGGAATTAATCTGGTCTGTCTCGCTCACTAACTCAGTGTCTTATTTGCTGCGAAATATAATCTTCTCTATTTTATTTATTTTAATTGTTCACAATTATTATTGTATACTTTGTTAGGATTTGAAGTTTAATCTTGAAAATGATCAAAAATCAGAAATTTAGCCCGGTCTCTCTCATTTACTAATTCAATGTCTGTTTATAAAAAATATTTTAAATAGGGCTCATTCGACACGGAATTTAATAGACTTTCCTCGTTTATTTATTTTCATTTTTTGAAATTTATTTTCTTATATTTTTCTAGGATTTTAAGTTGAATCTTTAAAATTAGCAAAAATCAGAAATTTAGCCCAGTCTGTGTCACTCACTCACTCACTTTCTATTGATCGAAAATACTTTAAATAGGGATTACTTAAAGCGAAATTTAATAATTTTTCTAACTTTTTTTTCTAACTTTTTTAAAACTTTTTTTCTAACTTTTTTTTCCTAACTTTTTTTTGTTCTAACTAATCTTTTTTAGGTGCTCTCATGTACAGCCAACGCACTCGAAAATTATTAAAGAACAGATCGTCATTATTTATTCAGAATGCATGCAAATTGAACAGAGCTCTATGATCGATTGAGCATGGATATTATTCGAAGCGCGACCGACAATTTCGAATGCAATCTGCCTTTGTCGATTGTAAACTGGGAAAATTGGGATCCGAGCCAGTTAAGGGGTCTATGAAGAATAATTTCACTGACCACTGCTTGCCGCATTTTCACAATTATCATCATGGATACCCGGAATGTAGGGGATGTAAATTCATAATTTCGAGTGCCACTCGCTTGAATGTAAAATTTATCCGTTTGGTCTTCCTACCAATTTCTGCACAAATTTCGGTTAAAGCTTCAAGAGAAATCATCCAATGGGGAAATTTGGTTACACCCTTATTTTATAATTATCCAGCCCAGAGAGTATATTTCCCTTTGAAATTTAATTCTCCGCTTAATCATATTGCAGATTAGTGTAATGTGTGCCAATTTCAAATCTCCGCTCTGAAAGGTTCAATTATTTAAAGTATTTGTAAATTTTTTTTAAAATCGTTTAGAATTCAGATTTTTTATATATCTAAATTATCAGGGCGGCCAAAAAAACATTTCTGGAAAATTCAGGTGAACCTCTATGAGAGACTTTAAATAACTGTCCAGGATTATAATTTTGAAATTTTTTTATTTCAATTTGAAATTGCTTAATTTTTTCTCTTTTGAAAATTTAACAATTTTTTAAACATTCATCCTTTTCTTGATTAAAGGTTGAACAACTTTATAAAAAAATTTATTTTTTTAGTTAGATATTCATAATTTTAGTCGAAAATTTATCTGTTGGGTAGAAAATTTGAATATTTTATTGTAAATTCTTCTTTTAGAAAATTATAAAATTAATCTTCTTGGTTGACAATTCCCCTTTTTATTTAATAATTCATCTTAGTTGTTTCAAAATTTGTCTATTTGTTTGAAAATTGAACTATTTTTTTAAAAGTTTAATTGTTTTGACAAAAGTACAACCCTTAGTTTGATAAGTTACCTTTTTTGTTCAAATTTCGTTTTTTTTTTTTTTATTAAAATATCAGTTTTTATATTTTTCGTTAAAAATTCAATAGTTTTTGGTTGAGCTTTAATATTTCTTTTTTGGATATTCGACTATTTGTTTAAAATTCGTCTATTTGGTAAAAAATTAATAACTTCGGGTTAAGAATTCAAACTTTTTGTAGAAAATACATATTTTTTAGTAAAAAACTAACTTTCATGGTAGAAATTTCCTTTGCTTTCTTAAAGAGTCAACTGTTTCTTTGAAAATTAACTTTTTTAAATCAAATTTATCTTTTCGGATTGAAAATACAACTGTTTTCTAGAACATATTTTTGCTTGTAAATTCATCATTTTAGTTAAAAATGTATCTCTTTTGTAGAAAATTTGAATATTTTGTTGTTAATTCTTCTTTTAGAAAATTAAAAAATTACTCTTCCTTGCTTGACAATTCGCCTTTTTGTTTCTAAATTCTTCTTGGCTAGTTAGAAATAATTCTATTTAGTTA